>NC_088360.1:18701222-18768722 GCF_034508935.2 Berghia stephanieae | reverse complement strand
TTAGTCTGTCTGTTAACATATCCATTTGTCTACCTTTGTCTTTTAGTCTGTTTGTTAACATATCCATTTGTCTAAACGTGTATCCGTCTGTCCAATGTATTTTATATAGTTAGGCGCCTGTTAGGCGATATTACAATTTTTCGGACAAAGACAACGCTGTTAACGGCCAGGTACTCATTTTACACCTGAGTACGGTGAGAGAATGTGAGTAAAGAGCCTTTTCCATGGACTCAACTATGCGCCAAGCGCGAGGCTCGAACCCAGGACCCTCCTATCCGAAAGCGAGTGTCATGCCACTAGACCACATAGCCGCACTGTTACGTGCTGCTGTTGGTCAGGGACCCTTTGTAAAGTGCTTTGAGGATGTATGGCAGATCTGCCAACTTGAAACTTCAAAAAATCGTAGATTCCAAGGCAAAAAAGAAAAAGTCACTTTAAATAGCTTTAGAAATAAATAATTTGTTCTACGCATGGTCCAAAAATGCTCCAAATTGAATTGAATACAGGTTCTAAGAAGCTAGACTTTCCTTCTCAACAAGATTCATTGAGTCAAAGAGACCTATACCGCTCTGTAACTGGAGTTAAAAATTCGTATTTCTTCGAATTTTTCGTCGTACTAAGCAGGTCTGGTATAGTGGATATTGGGCTATATAAAAGCTCAAGTTTTGTTTTTTTTGTTTGTTTGTTTTATACGTTATTAAACAGTTAACTGCGATACTCTGTAAAAACACGAATTAAAAAATTTAGCCAGAAAACTCGTCCTTCAAATCTCTATCGATTTAAATGATCCTCATCTTGGCAACAACAAAAAAAACTCTCTAACCTGGGACTTCTTGTAAAAATTCTCTTTACCAGCCAGTGGGAATGACCTGTTTGCTCGTTGACTATCCAACGTTTCTGATTCATCCCCTGTTACGGCCTTGCTATTCCTATCATCCCATCTTGATCTGAATTTTATAAAACACGATAAGATATCTTTACATCAATCTTTTCTTTTTCCACTCTTAGCCATGTCAATTAATTCTGTTTTATCACATTTCCGCCATCTTTTCGTTCTCGCTCTATTGAATCTTCCCCCTTTATTCTTTATCAGCGTTTGTCGACGTCTTCAACCACGGAGATTCATAACTGACGTTCTCAAAGCTAGTTTATTTGTTATTCTTTCATCCTGTCAAATAGTCGTAATTATTTGTCGATCAAATTGTTCATTAATCAATTTTAACACGGTGATTTTATTAGCGTAAATTAGAAAACTGATTCTTTGTATGATTTTATCTTCAAAGTCAAGACAAAAGCTAGAAAATTTGTTTAGGGTATTAAGAACATTTTTAGTTCTGATTGAGAGGTTGAACAAAAAGAAGACGGCTTGACATGCTATATCCTTCTTCTTAAACACTTAATTGTATAGAGGAAATCTTATAAATCTTAGTGTGCACCGCTTATTCAGACTTGGTTGTTCTCTACTGTATTTTTGTTTTCCATATTTTTAGATTGTTAAGAAATCTGGCCTGGCCGGTTCTACATCAAGAAAACTATACATAATGGATTTCTATTTTTTTTTTTTTTTAATAACAGCATTATTTCAGTTTGATTTCAAAGAAAAAGAAAAAGATAAAATCTCAGACCGGTGGCATTGACAATAATATTATTAGATCTAAAACTCTTAAAAGATTAGTTATAGTTATAGGCTCATGCTAAATGTATGAACAAGATTCTGGCAGATCTGCCACAGAATTGTAGAGGAAGTTTGCATTGCTTTTATCAATGTTATCTGACAAGTTAGAAAAATACTGAAATCGTTAATAAATATTATGTGACTTTTTAAAAAAAAATTGACCACCTTTGCCTTTGATATCATACACTAAATATCACCGAAGGAAATATTAAATGTTGCTGTTGGCAGCAGCCTCTTATGGTTCACACTACTATGTTATGACGATCGACCCAATCAGCAAAGTCCGGTCCGCATTCGTGCACCATCGCGAACCCGCCGGTAGCATCGTCACAACACACCTTTCGACTAGATGCACTGCCGTCTCGGATTCTTGCCCACAGCGTGGACATATTGGACAGGTAGTTAGACCCCACCGATGTAGCGCACTTGCCGTTGGCTAGGGACCACTTGTAAAGCGCTTTGAGCACGTTTAGTAAATATTGCTGTATATAAAAGCTCTTTTTTTAAAAAATTAATCAAAACAACAAGAAAACAAACAAAAATATGGATACAACTTTGAGACTTAGTAGTTACCAGTTATTAAGAGTTTTTTACCACTTAAATCCTGCGCTATAAAATACCGCAAAAATAAAAATTCGCTTAAAAGTTGCCGAAAATTAGAACGCTATTACATTGTTACGCTTGCTGACCAAGCAGACCAAAATCAAACGGCAGTAAAACTTCTATTTTATTTTATTACCTTCACTGCTTCTTTCTTTTGATGTTTTATGCTGTGTCCCCGTGTAAAATGCATGTCTTAAATATATATTTTTTAATTGTTGGGAGGGATGGAAAACTTATGACACCTATAAAAACACGGGGTCAAAGGCCACCCAAGATGTGTGATGGTGTCTGGACACTGATCTTATACCGTAAACACTCTCTCAAAGTTAAAATGCGACCCACCACCTCGCTAAGTTTGTATTATGGTTAATAATTTGTTACACACCCAAAAAAAATTATAGATATATATATATATATATATATATATATATATATATATATATATTATATATATATATATTTTTTTTTTTTTTTTTTTTTTTTTTTTTTAAATATAAAATAAAGAAGGAAATGTAGAAAAAAGATAAAGAAAAAAAAATGATTCATTTAGGATGCATTCGATCATTACCAATTTTCAATGATAGTATTTTTCGATTTTACATTGCCGTATAGATATATTTTTCCTGACATTCAAAGTTGTGTAAAACTGTCTGTGAATGATACTATGCAAGCTATATGAGATTCTGTAATTATAAACTATTGTATAAGGCATTTTAAGGATAATTCCTATATTAAGCCTTTTGTAATATAAGATAAGATAAAAGAAAAGAAAAAATCCACATATGTACAATGACAAACGTACAATTGGCTAGACATTGTGCTCACGATATAATGTGTTATTTAATTTGAGTTTATTTATGCGTGTTAATCTCATAGCGCTGTTTGTGTTGGACAAAATTGAGGTACATAATCAGTGACAATGTCTTTCCCCATACTGAGGCATTTTTAAGTTTATAAGAAATACAAAGATATTTTGTAAGCAAATAAAGTAGAACAATGAAATCTTAATTAGATGTGTAGATAGAAGAACAAGTCCTTATTTATATGACACTGTATTGAGGTCCACAGATTCACTTATTCAAAAATTCAAAATAGTTTCTTTGTTATTGGGTTTATGCTGTCATCATCATAGTGTATGAAATTGTTACAAAGAGGTGTTAATGAAATGCTGAGCAATGCGATGGTTTTAAGACGCGTGCGACGTTTTTGAAACCCGTTACAGACTACACTTTGCTTCATATTGTTATTATCATTATTATTAACTATGTTTGTGGTTTATTGTCACGGTAGATATAATTACACCGTGTATACGTTTCGTGTTCCAGTGTCACGCTCTGTTTGGAATAAGACAAAAAGATTCGCGCTATAGACACTCCCGAAATAGAACAATATATGATAATAATAATAACTTGAACTTTTATACGGAGCAACATCCATTAAACGTGCTCAAAGCGCTTTACAAGAGGTCCCTGACAAACAGCAACACGTAACATAATATAGAACGAGACATGACGCCTGTTAGACGAGATTACAATTTTTTTTCCGACAGAGACAACGCTGTTAAAGGCCAGGTATTCACTTTACACCTGAGTACGGTGAGAGAATGTGACTCAACTATGCCCCGAACGAGCCCGAACCCAGGACCTTCCTATCCGAAAGCGAGTGTCATACCACTAGACCACATAGCCGCACGATGAGGATGTATTCACTTCGTCAATTGTAAAATTAATGTTGAATAAACAAACGATAGAATAAATAATTTGAAATAACTAATTAAATTTAAAGCAACCACTACGAAAACAATTTGAAATAGATAATTTTATTTTAAATACAAAAATAAATAAATAAATAAATACGTGAACGAAATAAATATAGGAATAAATAAATGAGTGTGTGAAAAGATAAGGAAAAGAGATTGATCAATATAATAAACCAGACACTTTTTGGCAACCCTTTCCCTCGCCTTTTGTCCACCACTTTCTTTGAAGTCCTGTCGAAAGAAGAATGTCTATCTTATATCATGAATAGATTGGTACATGTTACTTCCCCCCCCCCCCCCCCCCCCCCTCTCCCACCGCCGTCTCCCCTCCCCCCCCCCCCCCCCCCCTCTCTCTCTCTCTCTCTCTCTCTATCTATCTATCTCTCTCTCTCTCTCTCTCTCTCTCTTTTTTTTTTTTTTTTTTTTTAATTATTCTTTTTTTTTTTTTCCTTTTAATTTTTCTCTTCTCTTTTCTTTCTCTCCCATCATGTTTGAGAGATTAAAATATTATCCCTCTTCAACTAACTGTATAGAATGCATAGAATCTTATGTGTGTTTGTATGTCTGTGTACTTGATTGTTGTGTATGTGTAATTAGTAATTAGAAAATAATGAATTTATATAGCGCCTAAACATCCACGTTAATCGTGCTCTGCGGCGCTTTACATAACGAAAATAAAAATGTTTAAAAACAACAAAATTGAAAATCACGACACTACATCGATACATAATAAGCATGCATACAAAATACAAAATCTAAGCAACAACCATTTCATGAAAAATAAGCCTCACGGAACAAACTCAGTCTTCAGACATTTCCTGAGATGTGTGTGTGTGTTTGTGTGTGTGTGTGTGTGTGTGTGTTTACTTCACTTTCCCCCCTCCCCTTCCCCTATTATTTATTGTGCAGGACCAAGGGGTAATATTTTATTCAATAATGTATGGATAAACGTGAAAGAAATAATTTTCTGTATGAAATTCAAATGAGGGTAGCCACGGAATATTATACCGTAAGAAGATACGTAACTATTTATAAGAAATTATTTTTACATCATAATATCTTGGCAATCCATTCTTTTCCAACACTATTTGCATAAGCACAACATAAAGTGCACGGAACTGTCCCTCATTGGCAGACTTGACTAGTATTACGAGAAAAAAAATGGTAGTGTATATTGAAATTTCGAGTCTGATGTCACGTCGCTCAGCAACGGCGGCCATCGTGGTTCTAAACAAAGAAAATCTGTACCTTTTATTCTTCATGCTGGCTAGAACTTTTCATATGTCTTGTGATCAGAATGTGTAAAAGTCAAAACATGATCATATTTATGTGGGTTTTTTCCCTCTGGATACGCTTTTATGCTCGTCGGAGAAATATTTCATAAGGCAGGGCGTCCGCCATTGTTCCTATAGTTAGAGTCAGTTACTAAGTTACCATGCGTCATTACGAGGGAAGTGACGTTACGCCAACGCTTCATGGGCATCTCTAAGTCATTTAATTAACTTTATTGAAAATGAAAATTGATGCCAGATTGCATAATTTTAAGTATTATGAAGCGCAGCGTCATGTAATCATTGTGAGTGAGGGTTAATTGTTGATATATAAAGTTAACTATAGCGACTACAATTTTAATCTCCAAAGAATTACGAATTATGATTTTTTAAAGTCAGCAGGCCTGCTGATTGGGGTCATAAGTTGAACTTAATCTCCAATTGTTAGATTCATGTCCTTCCTGAGATAATATCGTTTTGAGGCAATTGGTCACATGTTAGCGTCCTGTGTATTTTTGCCAAAGATCAGTTTTTTTTATCCTTTGAAGAGAAAAAAAAACCTCCGTGCGTAATCTTGCAGTCTAAATCAATTATTGGCACGCACAGAATGTTTTATGAAAACCTAGAATTTTTTTTCTTTTTAAGGGGGGGGGGGGGGGGGGGGGGGGGGGGGTTATGTCCCAAATACCGCCTTATCGATCGGGGACATAACTCCATACTTGAGACTTGAGAAAAGGGTTTATGTAATGTAGAAAAGACTAGAAATTATCAAATGTCTAAAGTCGGTAAAAAGGATATGAGGAAGGAGGAGAAGGGGAGCCGGTGGGGGAAAGGGTGGGGGGAGGAATCAAGAATTACCCTGGGTAACATGAATCCATCTTTCTGATTAATCGAATCGGACATTCTCCCTCCCAAACCCAACTCTAACCCCCCCCCCCCCCCACGTCCCACCCTCTCCCCCTTCTCTCTCATCTCTCAACCTCACTCTCTCTCTCTCTCTCTCTCTCCTCTCTCTTTCCTCTCTCTCTTCTCTCTCTTTTTTTTTTTTTTCCTTTCTTTCTCGTTGTTATTCCCCATGAAGGCTCTGTGTTATTTGGAAAATTGTCCAAAAATCGGTTTGTTCCACCAATGTATTATTTGCTTGGAAGAAATTTCTGGCTAGCATTGACAAAATGTCTTTTTCTTACTTTGGTCACAAAACTATTACTTTAAATATCGATAGATTTAGAGATCTCCAACTTGACCCCAAGACTTCATTAAGTCATCAATATAATTAATTATTAATTGAGCTTTTATATAGCGCAATATCCACTAAATGTGCTCAAAGCACTTTACAAGGGATCCCTGGTCAACAGCACCATTTAACATCTAGAACGGGACATGCCGCCTGTTAGGCGATTTTACAGTTTTTCGGACAAAGACAACACTGTTAACGGCCAGGTACTCATTTTACACCTGAGTGCGTTGAGAGAATGTGAGTAAAGAGTCTTTTCCACGGACTCAACTATGCGCCGAGCGAGGCTCGAACCAAGGACTTTCCAATCCGAAAGCGAGTGTCATACCACTAGACCACATAGCCGCATTTTATCGTCAGTCTTAGACAAGTTCGGGGAAATCTGAATCATAAATGAAGCATAAAGTAAAACGTATCTGGCCAGAATAAGTTTTCGAAAGTGTTTTGTCAGTGTAGATACGTCACTGTTGCATCGAGATCGATGATTCCCATCCACGGAGGTCAAAGTGCCAATCCACGATTGCGTTTATGATTTATCTCGTAATATGAACTTCCGGTTTATTTATTTGGTAGTATGGTATTCCAAAAAAAAAAAAAAAAAAGACAAAGCAAAACGAATGTGTAAATCACAAGAAGTCCTTATGGTAATGGGGGACCTAAATGCTAAGATTGGCAGAGGCAGAGATGGTGACATAATCGGACCACATGGACTCGGAGACAGAAATGAACGAGGAAACATCTGGGCAGATTGGTGTAGAACAAATAAATTAATGATTTCAAACACCTGGTTTCAACAACACCCAAGAAGAACCTGGACATGGCAATCACCAGGGGACAGAGCAAGGAACCAGATAGACTTTATAGCAGTATCATCAAGATTCAGAAATGGCATATTAAATTGCAAAACCTACCCAGGCGCCGATGTAGACAGTGACCATGTCCCAGTTGTTTGTACAGTAAGGATAAAGTTTAAAGCTATTCAGAGAACAGCTGGTAGAATAAAGAGGGATTACAGGTTATGCAAAGACAATGGCATACAAACAAAAATGAGAGAAGAATTTGAAAATGCACTCATGATACAAAGCCAAAGTGAACCTGAAAACGAAAAATGTGAAAAACAATTTGATATATTCCAAAAGTGTGTCAAAGCAACTACAGAAAAGCATTTACCAATAGCTCAAACAAACAGCAAAAAGGAATGGATGACAAATGAAATTCTAAACCTATTTGAAGAAAGACGAAAATGCAACAGAGGGTCTGCAGAATACCAAACATTGAACAACCACATTAAATCCAAATGCATCGAGGCACACGAGAACTATCTAGACTGGAAATGCTGCGAAATCGAAAGAGAATACAAACCCAACCCCCAACAAGCTCACCAAAGAATAAAAGAACTATCAGGGAAAAGGAAAAGCAAAGCAGCAGGAAGTTGTATCCAAAACAAACAAGGGGAACTGCTATTTGAAGAACAACATATAGAAAGCCGATGGGTAGAATACATAGGCGAACTGTACAATGATCCAAATAGAAATGAACCACCACTGAAATTCAAAGAACCATTAAGCGGACCAAACATCACCAAAAGTGAAATTGAACATGCCATGGAACGAATGAAGGATGGTAAAGCAACAGGCCCTGATGAAATATCTGTAGAGGTATTAAAAAGCCTAGGAGATCTAGCAATTGATGAACTTCACATATTATTCAACAATATATACAATACTGGGAAAATTCCAGAAGATCTCTGTAACTCTATTTTCATAGCAATACCAAAGAAAGCAGGTGCAGTCAGATGCGAAAATTTTAGAACTATAAGTTTAATAAGTCACATCAACAAAATACTGTTGCGTATAATTATCAACAGGCTAAGGAATAAGATTAACCCCGAAATCGCAGAAGAACAATATGGATTCCAACCTGACAGAGGGACAAGGAACGCAATATACCTCCTCCGTGTTTTAAGTGAAAGAGCTATACAGGTTCAGACCCCACTATACCTCTGTTTTGTCGACTACAAAAAAGCTTTTGATAGAGTACGCCACGAAGAAATACTAAAACAACTGCACTCCATTGGCGCTGATGAGAAAGACCTCAGACTCATGCAAACATTATACTACACCCAGCAGGCATCTATCAAAATCGGAAACTCTACAGGAAATTCCATTCCTATTAAGAAAGGAGTCCGTCAAGGGTGTGTTGCCTCACCAGATCTGTTTAATCTATACCAAGAAACAATCATGAGGGGCATAAATAATATGGAGGGAATAAAAGTAGGAGGTCACAACATAAATAATATAAGATACGCAGACGATACGGTACTCATTGCAACATCAGAAATCCAACTTCAAAAGATTGTTGACAAAGTGGTAGTAGATAGTGAAGCCAAGGGAATGGAAGTGAATATCACCAAAACAGAATGCATGGTAATACAGAAAAACCCCGAAAACAACAACACCTGCAATATAACGATTCACGGCGAGCAGCTTACCAACGTAGAAAGTTTTAAATACCTAGGTTCAATAGTGACAACAGATGGAAGATGTAACCGAGACATACGAGCAAGAATAACTCAAGCCAAACAGGCCTTCATGGACCTGGGAAACATTTTGAAAAACAAACAGATGTCGTTCGGGATTAGATTCCGAGTCTTGAAGTGCTACGTGTGGCCAATCTTGTTCTACGGATGCGAAAGCTGGACTACAAATGCAGAAACACAAAAGAACATTGAAGCTTTTGAAATGTGGTGCTTGAGAAGGATGCAGAGAATATCGTATACCGCACACAAAACGAACGAAGAAGTGCTAAAACAAACATACCAACAAAGGAAACTAATGCCCTTAATAGTGGATCGACAACTATCCTTTTTCGGACACATAGTAAGGAAAGATAATAATGAATACCTGGCAAGTTGTGGAAAAATACCTGGTAAACGCGCCCGGGGGAGACAAAGAAAAACACTCATAGACCAACTGAAGGGCTTCACCAACCTAACAATCCAAGAGCTGTTTGAAAAAGCAAGAGACAGGGAGGAATGGAGAGAGATAATTCATGCAGTATCCGAAGCCTGGACCAGGCATGGAACCTAGAAGAAGAAGAAGATGGTATTCCACAAATCGTGAAGTGAGAGTGAGGCCGAACCACTAAAAAGCAGGGACTAGGATCTCAGCCAGAGAAATTACTTATTTTATGTTTCATTTGATTAAACTATTTTTAATATTTAATTTTTATTATATTATAATTTTTATTAGTTTGCCGGCCTTTTGAGTTTTGAAGTCTGGCGTAATATTTTGTTTAAAATTGACAGACTTAGTTGTCTTAAAATTAAGTACTTAATCGCAATTAGAAAATTGCAATTTATACTTTTCTTAATGCGAAAAGAAAAAGAAAAAAGAAAAAACAAACGAAAAAAAAAACAAAACTGAATACAACAAGAAAAACATCGAATTATAATGACAGATGAGGAAGAAGTAACATAAAGCAGGTTCAAGGTGCATACCAAATAAGGTATCACAACCATAAGTTGAGAATTGCCAGTATCGACCAATTTATTATTGTTTGTTATGTTTTGTCGTTTGTTGTTGTTTTTGGGTTGTTTTTGTTTTTGTATTTGTTTTTGTGCCGGTTTTCTTTGTCGATAAAAAAAAAATTATTTTGATATTCATGCCAACGAAAGAAATAAATAGTATTTTGTCAGTGGACGGAAGTGATGCCCTGATAAAGAAAGAAAAACGTCATTCGATAGTTTTGAAAATTGATACTTTAATTCTCAAGTACAGCCCCCCCCCCCCCCCCCCCCCCCCCCCCCCCCACACACACACAGACAAAAGAATAGAGCAGTAAAGTTAGGTGCCCCAAACGTAAACAATAACAAGTTGCTAGTGATTTCCGTTAGGGACCGGAATAATTTACGCACAATATAGGTCTCCCAATTTTGTAGTTTGAGTTGTAGGCAATACACTTTCAGTATTGAAAATATGTTTACATAAAATCTAACAGTTGCAGAAATAATAATATAAGGCTAAATTATTCTGAAAATCAGGCTCCGAATAATTCTCGTTTTGTTCACACCAGCGCAATAATTTGCTCTGGTCTAAAAATAGATAGACTGTAACTTTTGATAAATTTTAGAAAATTTTACCTTTTGTTCCATAAAATATCCATATCTAGACATTATTTGATGCATGATCGAGTATGTATGAATATGTGTTTCTTTTGCCACCTAACAGCCAAATTTTAAAGGTTATTTTTTTCTATTATTTACATTGGAACGTGAGCTGTCAAGACAGGAACATGTGGTTTGCCACGTGCTTCTCGACCTTTGTTTACGTTTGGGGCACCTAACTTTAATGCTCTATATGATGCGACCTTGACATTATCGGTGATATGTGTAATTAATACCAGTTTAATAATTCATGACTTGAGGGTAAGGGGCAAAGAAAAACCCGCATGAACAGATCCCATGCTATGTAAAATGAGATTCTTCTTGTGTTTTTGGAATTCCGGAGCAAAGTTTTTGTAGGATTCCAAAATGCATGATTACAAATATATTATCTTCCTACTATTCAAATGATGTGCTTTTAAAACATTAAGGGAAAATACATTTAAAATCTATGACACACACACACACACACACACACACACACACACATACGCGCGCGCGCGCGCGCGCAATCAAACAAACAAAGATTCACGGTGCTGGGCATCTTATGAACTTGAACTTGTACTTGATACCAACAAAAAAACTATTCCAAGTATTTTTATAAATATCTGTCTTCGAATGATTAAGCGGTTTTAATATTATTTCCATTTTTTTTAAATATTTTTGTTTGTTTGTTTGTTTGTTTGCTTGCTTGCTTCGTTGGTTGTTTTTGTTTTGCTTTGTTTTTGTTTTTTGTTTTTTGTGTATTGTTTCGTTTTGTTTGTTTTTGCTTCATTTTTTTTTAGTCTTACGCACTAACTTGTTGCTCAAAACTTGAATGACATGCATTTATATTGGGTTTTTTTTTTGGGTTATTTTAAAAAATATTTTATGATCCGCAGCAATGAATCATTTTATGATAACACGTTTGGATGCTCGCTACATATTAGATACGTATCCGTAAATTGGTAACGGTAACTCATGATCCCTTAGGTAATGTCATGCGATGGTGAGCATTGTCAGTATCTACGTAGATGGATCCAAAGAGTGAGAGTGAACTCATGTTTTCCTGGTCCCAACGTTATTTTCATACGCAATACTATCTACTTTACACATGTGTATTTTTATCACACACTCGACTCATAATGTCTAAAGTAGCTACTCTACTTTGGGCAGTGATTGATATTTGAAGTGAAGCGGTATCTTCTCAAAAAGGACGCCTCGCGAACAGTGTGTGCTTTCTGAGTAAAATAGAATCCCTGAGTACGTCCGAGATAGAAATACAGAGATGTGCAACTTCTTGAGTGGCAATAAGATTTTAATAGTAGACCGTGTTAGTGTTAGGCCGTGCCAAGTCAGTCAATATCCTCTTGATAATAATGTTTATTTGTAATATAACTTTACTTTGGCTCAGGTTTTCAATTCAGAAAAGTGAGTGGAGCAGACACTTGTGTTGATAGTAACAAGAAATGAAGTTAGTAGGAAAGTGCCAGAAGACAACAGAGAATAAAAACTTCGCGGCGGGGATGGGGGCTCGAACCCGCGACCTTACTGGTACGACAACTCCGCCTGGCCGGGGAGATCGTAACTCTAACGTATGAGCTATCCACGACCCGTGTAGTGTCACTGTCACGATCTCTCCTGCCAGGCGGAGTTGTGGTACCAGTAAGGTCGCCGGTTCGAGCCCCCATCGCCGCCGCGAAGTTTTTATTCTCTGTTGTCTTCTGGCACTTTCCTACTCACTTCAGCCCATGTTTTCGAAACTTTCTATCTTCAGTTCGGTGATTACCTCACTTAATTCTCTTTAATTATGGTAAGCAGACGTCGTGACGTCACACCGTCCTCTGTATGGGTTTCCTTGGAGGTGTGTCAGTCCTCTGGACGGAGGACTAACAATGAATAGGTGATCGATTGAATCGTAGGATATCGTAACTATAAGTACACCGTACTCAGGTGTAAAATGAATACCTGGTCGTTAACAGCATTGTCTCTGTCCGAAAAAAATTGTAATATCGCCTAACAGGCGTCATGTCCCGTCCTAAATGTTAAATGTTGCTGTTGGCCAGGGACCCCTTGTAAAGCGCTTTGAGCACGTTTAGTGGATATTGCGCTATATAAAAGCTCAATAAGGATGTATAGGCATATTCTTATGATTAAGGGGCGTAAAACAGCGAGGATGGATGATCTTTATTGACGGCCAGCATTTATTTAGGCTCGAAAATCAGATGCTATCACAGAGCTGCCAACCTACTGCAAAAAATGCGGAATTGTACGCATTTTCAGCGATTGTACGCTTGTACGCATTTCCCAAAGATTGTACCCACTTTCAGTGTACGGATACTGACCATTTAACAGTTGATGATTCCAAGAAGTCAAACTTGCTTCCAAATTCTGACATTGATGTGGGCTACAAATGTAGAAAATTAGTGGAGAAAGACCTAGATGTAGAGCAACAAGACAAATTCTACAAATCTTTTGTGTCATATTTCAAATCAGGGGTTGAATACCTTCAGAAGAAATGTAATTTAAATGATAAAGCCATTGTGCATGCCTGTGTAGCCGACCCAAACAACCAAATGTGTTCCTCAGTGGTGGACCTGAATTTTTTTGTGGAAGATTTTCTTCATTACACCCTGCTGATGTCGACATTGGTTAGTTTCCGTCGATTTCAGGATTGTACCCATTTTTATGAAATCTCCACCATTTTGAGGTCCCATTGTACACAATCTCATCAGGTGGGGTTGGCAGCTCTGCTATCACTCCTCTCATAACAAAAGATAAGTTGCACTGGGTATGTTTCCAGTCCTCCGGAGGACTGGGTTTTCCACTTCCAAGGAAATTGGAACCAGTATTTTGACATTACATTATTGTTCCCGATAGAGTACACACTTTTAAAGTTTACACACAGTTTTGTGTATTTGCACGATTGATAAGGCGGTTTCAAATGGTGTGTTGTATCAGATTTAAAAACACACCACCAATACTCAACTGCTATGTTTACTGACTTGACATTAAAAACCGACATACGGAAGTATCTAGCCCTTTACCTTTGTGTCCATAATATTATTATCATTCTAGTCTCCGGGCCTTTTATGGCAAAATACATGGTATTATTGCATTGTGGCGGGTACTTGTATTTTCATTGTTTATATGTTGTTGTGTTCCATATATTATATATATTTTTTAATTATGCCTTTTCCGCCACGACACCATAAGATATCGTCGCCTAGGCATTCCACGAAGGAATATATATAATTCATCAAACAAGATGTCTGATGTCAACAGGAATCACCCAAGTGAGCATATCGGGGGTTAATAATCTTGCTCAATGAAAAAAAACAAAAGTGCCTGAAGCGGGGCTCGAACCCGGGTCATTCCGGGTCACAGTGCAATGCCTTAACCACTCGGCCACTTCCACATATTATAGTCTACATTTTATTAAGAAATTATTTTATGTAGTTTCCTGTCTAAATATTATGTGGAAGCCTCCAATCATGGTGATTTGAAAACAATGTTTTATGAACCTTTTTCGTGTTCCTTGTCAATGCGATTGGGAAATGAATATCTTTAGATTTATTTAGAGTATTTTCCTCGTTCATCCCCCTTTTAGGGTTTTGTTTTGTTTTTTTGTTTTTTTTTTTTTGCTTTTTGAGGAATGTTAAAAATAATAAAGTCGTAGCCTTAGACAGTGCAATGCCCGATTCACAAATAATATTTGTCCGTTTCTGTTTGTTCTTATTATTCCACTCGTAGTTTACATGCCCTACACTAAAAACAAAACAAAACAAAAACACACAAAAAATGAAAACACGACGTTCTACATACATGTTGGCCGACTTAACTGTCTATCTAACCTAACGGTCAGTATTTTGACACTTTCCGCACTGTTTACTCATATATGTAATCTGAACACGTGTATGACAGCTGAATGAAAGCGAGAAGGGTTGGTGGGGGAGGGGGAGGGGGGGGGGGTAATGTCGAATCGTCCGGGAATTCCAGACGCAAGCGCCGTGTACTGATTCTTGTGATCCCTTTGTACTTCGGATTTTGGTCAATTTTGTTCTGTACTAGACTAGAGAGCCACACAGTGAATGATAGACCAATGTATGCGGTCATTGCCCCCAAGATTCTATTGTCCTGTTGATCAATCCAAGAAAGAAAAAAAAAAAGAAAGGACGAATGGTTTGTTTTAAGAACCATGTTTAACATTCTCCTTACGCAATAATAATAATAATAATAATAATAATAATAATAATAATAATAATAATAATAATAAGAAGAAGAAGAAGAAGAAGAAGAAGAAGAAGAAGAAGAAGAAGAAGAAGAAGAAGAAGAAGAAGAAGAAGAAGAAGAAGAAGAAGAGAAGAAGAAGAAGAAGAAGAAGAAGAAGAAGAAGAAGAAGAAGAAGAAGAACAAGAACAAGAAGAAGAAGAAGAAGAAGAAGAAGAAGAAGAAGAGAAGAAGAAGAAGAAGAAGAAGAAGAAGAATAACAATAATAATAATAATAATTATTATAATAATAATAATAATTATAATAATAATAATGATAATAATAATAATAATAATAATAATACTGACGATGATGATTCTAATAATGATGATGATAATAATAATAATAATAATAATAATAATAATAATAATAATAATAATAATAATAATAATAATAATAATAATGATTCTAATAATGATAATAAAAATAATAATAATAATAATAATAATAATAATAAGAAGAAGAAGAAGAAGAAGAAGAAGAAGAAGAAGAAGAAGAAGAAGAAGAAGAAGAAGAAGAAGAAGACACGGCGCCTAGGTCTACATGCAAATAACTACGCGTCGCACGAAACCTACGTTTTCTAGTTTTATACATCTACACTGATACGTCAGTGTAGATGTATAAAACTGGAAAACGCAGACTTATGTGCACAAAAGAAATTTTGTAATAAACCATAATTAGTGAGAATTCTCTGTAATCTAGCTATAATAAAATGTGTAGATTAAATTACACATGACTACGCTATAAACTCTTGAACCTTTTCTCTTTCCCTCAGTTCGTTAATTAATGGTATCATCGTTGAATTTTTAGAACAATAACTATTTCTTGCTAAAACAAATTGAAAGATAAAACAAGTAGGCAATCTACTACACATTCATGAATTTCATTTTGTGTAGTTTCTAGTTAGGGCGTTTTTTAAATGAAAATTAAAAAAAAGGTATTACAAGATGACACAGCCAGCTCTGTTTCCTTTGCTAGATACAAAGCTCAATAAGACTGCGATTTTTATTATTATTCATTTATGATTGGCTGAGTGGTGCAGAATTACTCGTGTCAGACATCAAAGCAAATCAACCTTATTTTTTCCACGTGAGAATGTTTACAAACGGCCGTGTCTGTCTACCTTTGTTGGGGGTTGACCTCGTGTAGCATGCCGGGAACTCAAGGTAGCGTGTTGATGTCACAGGACAACTTTCGAAACTGCGGATTGGTGTGTTGTGTTGGCCTAAATAGCATTGGCGAGGGTTTCCCACCGACGCCAAATTCTCAGGTGTCAAGTCCAATTTTCCTTTGGTATGTAAGTCGCCGACTTATGTTTATTTCATTTTCATGGATTATTTGTGAGGATTTCTTACTTTTGGTTTCTTTTCTGTAAATTGGCGGTAGCCATTTTGTATTTACAAATCGATCGATCCACGAATGAATACTCGCTTCAACTCGGAAACATACCCTACCGTAACTCCATCACGGAAGTAAGGCCCATATAGTCCGAAAAATGACATGATACTAACTTGCCGAAAAAGACTGTACCTAATCCTTCTTTGCTTCCCCACAATTTCTTGCTCTATATCATAAGTAATCACTAACGGAAACACATTATCTTTCCATTTATCTCAAATCTCATGTTTACGTTGCTTTGGTTTTGGTGTGTTATTATTGTTATGAACTCGATGACAAAAAAAAAAAGTGATTGAATGTGTCTCATCTCTGTCTCTGTCTTCATTTCAACTATGTCCAACTGCCAACTGACCAACTGAATAGGGATAAAAACACACACTCTTTCTTTTAGGTTAATGCACGTCTCGCCATGAAAAATTACTAGGAGTTGGGCAGTCGATTTCTATTGAATAAATGCAGATTTCGTTTCTTGTTTCGCACGTTCTTGTTTTCTGTCTTTACTTTTACAGTCGGTAACAGAGTGTCACTGTCAGTATAGAATAGTATGGATGAGAGTACGGATATATGATTATGATTATGAAGATTACTACTACATACATCTACATACACTATCATACACCACCAGTTGTAATGTTATAGTCAGATTGTAGCTGTAGTTCTTTCTGATTTTGTTTGTAGAAGTAGAAGAAAATCAAGATTTTTAAAAAAATTGTTTTTGTTTTTATGTTGGGAAGCTTATATTTAGTTTATCTTGTAAGCGTCTGTGTTTGTGGTGGAAGAAAGAACTTTGAGGAGATTGATTGAGATGTAAAATCATGTGGAATGTGCATTGAATGCTTGTATGGTCAAGGCATTAAATCGGAATGACTGAAAGACATTTGAGAGAGGGCTCTAGTAATGAATGACCCGAGTTTGATACAAATGTTTTTGGGTTCGTGGATAGCTCATATGGTAGAGTCACGCTCTCACCGGCCAGGCAGAGTTGTCGTACCAATAAGGTGGCGGGTTCAAACCCCATCACTGCCGCGAAAAACTTTTATTCTCTATTGTCTTCTGGCACTTTCCTACTCACTCATCTCTTGTGGGATCAAAAGAACTTAAGTTTTGTGTTTGTCTTGGCGATGAACTTGAACATAGTTGCGTTGGTATATCAATATCATTACAGATTGTCATCAACTATCAGTAATATTCCGATCTATTGTGTTACTATTACGATTTCTTCTCCCATTCACATCAAACTGCCTTTTCTTTTTTCCGTGCTCACTTCTGTTCAAAACCACATTCATGCATCTTACTTTTGCACATTTTTACAAATTCTCTCTCCATAAGATTAAGATACATACTGAATGCCAAAATTGAGTTGACAAATTTCAATTGGCAATGAATGAAAATCTATTAAAACATTAATATAAATAGCATTAAGAAAAAGATAATACACGAGAAACGTGGAACAGAAATTTGATGACCAAAATCTCTTTTTGTATTTTACATGAGATAACAGGAAGAGAGGACTTACGAAAATAATTTTTAAAATATATTTCTTTTCTCCCACAGGTCAATGCCAGAAGTCCAAGCAAAATGAGCAATAAATCACCTGAAAAACAGGGGCAGCAGCCACCCAAATCTTTTAAAGGAGTTTCGTGTAATGTTTTTCTACTTGATGGAGAGAGTATACAGATTTCTTTAGATGTAAGTTGGATAGTTTTGGTAAAAGCCCCTACATCTTTGTCTTTATTATATTCTACAAAACAACATATGAGTCAATAGAGAAGAGAGTGCTTACAAGGCTCCCATATTTTATTTTAATGAATAATGAAATGAAAGTAAACTCTAATAAAGTGTAGAATTATCTTATCCAAATTATATTTTAAGTTAAGCAAAATTAATTGACGTAAAAATGCTTTTATATACTAGAGTCATTTTTTCACATTTCATCATCATTATCCATATTAAAAATCGTATCTAACCCTGATGGTAATGGCTCGGTTTGGATTAGGTCTTGTTCAAGTTCAAGGTCTTCAATTACATCTTTGTTCTTGTAACTTTGATTTTAACTTTCAAGAGATTGATTTTGTAAAGCTCAGTATAAAAATTTATCAAAATTTTCTCTTATTTCTGTTTCATGTTTATTGTCTGTTGGATTACCGATCACTAAAAATTGTAGGTTAGTCTTCTTTCATTTAAGATTGATATAATGATATTATCAAAAATTTACAAGCTTTATTTAATTTGCACAGACTATTCAGCTCTATGAATTATGGCAATGATGAAACTTTGATTGATTTCTGACTGCTCTTCCTGCTGTATGCAGTGCAAGCCATTTTGAAGTTTGTTGTTCATTCTTTTGCAGAAAAATGACACAGGTAGAGTCCTCTTTGACAAAGTATGTGCACATTTGGACTTGGTTGAGAAGGATTACTTTGGGCTGACATATACAGACGATAGGGGGCCTTCACATTTAAAGGTAATTATTATTTTATTTTATTGTTAACTCGCCCAGCTCTAACACCAACTATCTCGGTATTATTTGTCTATGGCTAATTTTACCCCATCATAATTTACATTTTTTTGGGACGAATTATTTGCATATATATTATTAAAACTGCTGTTTTTAATTTTCACATGATATTTTGAAGTTTAATAGAACTAAGTACATGCCATTTTTTTTTTTTTTTAGATTGAGAAACTGAGTGTATGGTTGTTTTTTGTTTGTTTTTTTTTTTAATTTTGAAAAGTAACTAAAATCCTCAGAGAGAATGGACAGCACAGAGGTAGAGGGCTACAGTGGAGTGAGTTAACCCAAAGGGAAAAAAGTGCAATTATTGATTATTTTATATTGTATTAAGTTATTGAGTTAATTGTTATTTGTTAATTAATTTTTTTTTGTTATTTATAAAACATGTCAATCAATATCTAAGTATCCCTTTTAATGGATATGCATTGTCAATTAGGACTTAAATTTGAGTGAGTCTATGTCATAATGGTGTGACACTGTTTGAGTGGAAGGAAAGCCATATCAATGATACCTGGAGTTGACACTCTTATGTCTGCACAGTGGCTTTAATGCCCCAGTTCCATTTTGTTTTATAGTAGAATGGCCACCTAACATGAGTTTAAAAACTTTGAAACTTTCAAAAACATAAGTTGTGGACCAGGCTGTTAGAGAAGTAGAAAAATTACTGCTTGGTTTGAAACTGTGAGTGGTCCTCACAGAGCTATTAGGCCTATGGAGTCAGAGTTTATAGATCCCCATTTCTATAGTGTGAAACGGACAATAACAATTGCTTGCTACCCTTGGGATAGGACATTAATCTATCACAAAGTACTTTCCACCAGATCGAGCAGACCGAGCTATCCAATCACTGCTGGGTAGACAGGGGGATCAGAAAAAGATCCCGACTTCAACTGGGATAGATCTCGGTCCATTTGCGTGGTGAAGCAAGGGCTCTCCCAACTGAGATATTTGAGAATCCCTTCTTTGAAACTGAAGTTGTAGTATAAAGTGTTTGTTCAGTTTTGGTGTATTTTCTTAATGTAATTATTTTGTGCCAAATAATATGTTGCAAATCTCACAAAGCCCTCTCTCCTTTTTTTTTTTTTATATACAGTACTGGCTCAACCTAGACAAGAAAATCTCCAAACAGAAGAAACGTACGTTGAGTTTAACCACACATTTATTTCAATGAATTCTCCTTTCTTGATTTATTTTCTCAACCATGCTTTAAATTTAAAGACATTTGTTTTCTTGAGAGCTACATCCAGTAATTTAGTATACAATTTTGCAATATCTGTGTCCCATTGGGCTTATTTTAAATATTCTTACGCTTTTATTTTTAAAAAATTGATTCAATGTTCAAGGATGCTACTTTTCTGGAAAGATTCTGAATTCCAGAAATTTGGATTTTTCATGGGATTTCCGGTAATGGTCCAAATTTGAATTTGCCAGAAGATGTGGACACCCTGATATTTTCTGGAAAAAAAAATAAAGAAACATCTTCTCTTTATTTTACTTTTTGAAGTATGATTATAAATGTTCTGAAATTATTGTTATAATTTTTTTTTTTTTTCATTCCAAGTACTTTTTAGCATAGTCTTAGTGAGTTAGGATCAGATATTTACTTTCATTTATTATTTTATAGAAAAGAAATATGGGTCAAGGTCATTCTTATCAGGAATTCAAGATGAAGGCTGCACTCGCATGTTAAAATTCATGGGAGGCATCCAGTTAAAGTAAAAAAGCTCAGGATATTTCAGCAGTCTCGAGTGACATCCTTGAAAAATAGAAGAATAAAATTACATTACTATGACTATGTATTTTAAAGTAGAGGATTTGTTCTATTTATTGAGTAGGAGATAGGTTTATTATTTATTTACCATTTCTTGTTATTATGTTTATTACACTGTTTATAATAATAATAATGAATATCCTTTTATTATATTTGTGCACCTTTCATCATTAGCTATCATAATGAGACCAAAAGCAACTTTAATTATCTTCTTTGTCTTTTGATCGTTTCAGGAGGTGCTTGGGTATTTGATTTTGCATTGAAGTTTTATCCACCAGACCCTACACATTTGAGGGAAAGTTTAACTCGGTAGGCCACTCTTATTTTTAACGATTATTGTCCATGATAAAGTAAACATTCAGTGAGTCTTAAGCAGTTCCTAGTTCCTGCACACTCCCAGTTCGGAAATTTGTTTCAAGGTTTTAATGAGGGGCCATTTTTACGATTACTTTTTTATTATTTTTAATTTTGGAAATTAATTGAAAAACATTTTTTCTCGAATACTTGAAAAATGATTTACATTATTACTCGTTAATATAGAATGATTGCAAGCACTAAATTCAGTTCCATTTCATAATCTTATATTATGTGTTGTTATTTGATGAGAAGATACTCATCCTTCAGCTATGCAATTCTTCTTTTTTTTTATAACACAGGTGGCTAATAGTTCTTCAAGTGAGGCGGGATTTATTGAGTGGCAGATTACCCTGTACTTTCACAACATATGCCTTGCTGGGTTCTTACAATGTCCAAGCAGACGTTGGAGAACATGATGGAAATGATCATGGAAGCTCGTATGGTTACATTAAGGACATGACCTTTGCCCCCAACCAGACCCCAGAATTGTTAGAAAAGATTGCAGAGCTTCACAAGCAACACAGGTGTGTTTGTCGTTTGTTGGGTTGTATATTTATTTACGTTTTATTAAAGGCTACTGCACAATCTATCCCTTGGATTAGCCTAAGACCTTGCATCGATATTGACACTGAATTTAGACTAGAAAGGAGGCACTCCTTTACTTCACTTTTTTCTCTTCGTCTCTCGAGGAGCATAACGCCTTCGCAATTGTTTATACTTTGCCTTCTGGGTGGGGATCCTGACCTCCCATAGTGGGCAGGGAGGTACATTCTGTGTCTTCTATCCCCCCATACCTGTTTTCCAATTGTTTCCTGTCATTGTCTTGGAATGAGATTACTTAGTTTTGTCCTGATCCTTGCCGGAGTTCCTTGGCTGGGAGGGAAACAGTCGAATGTCTAGTTATAGTTTTGGGAGGTGATATTTTTTTCCTTTTAAATCATCTCTCTGTTATGCATTGTATTATGTTTAGTTTACATATTATATTATATGATTGGTAAACATTTGAATGTATTCCTCTTAGTTGGGACCTGTGCTTGTGTCTGGATGAGACTTTTAGGTGATCTCAAACTAAGTACTTTGGCGGTGTGCTCTTGGAATCTACATCTGTTCCCTATTTGAACCAATTCGCCTTTGTCTTACCTTTTCTTTTGTGCTTTAATTGTAATTCTAGAACTTTTTACTATCCCATTTTCTTCCTTTTTACTGGTGCTGATATGACCTAAATGTGTTGCAAGCGCCGTAAAACCCTTTAAAACAAAAACAAACAAACATACTTTGCCTTCTTTGCTGCCTGCCATGTGAGGTTTAGGAGTCTGAACTCCTCAAGCAGTGAATGCTTTCATGTTTATTTTGGGTGTCCAACCCTTCAGGATCCTTGCTGAGTTCAGTCTAAGTTAGAGTTGTTGGGTGATGTATGTTGATGCTCTTTTGTCTTAACGTGTAGTCAACCCATTTCTGCTTCCTCATCCATATTTCAATAAAAGCTTAAGGAAGTAAGGAGGAAGCCTCTTATTTCAATGTACAATCATTCACAAATATGACTAAGAAATCACATCTCATATAGTAAGTCACATTGCTCATACTGGGTGGGGTTCCTGACCTCCCATAGCGGGCAGGGAGGTGCCTACTGTGTCTTCTATCCCCTTATATCTGTTTTCCAACATGATTTCTGTCTTTGTCTTGGAACGAGATTACTTGGTTTTTTCCTGGCCCTGGCTGGGAGGGAAACAGTGAAATGCATGGTTATTGTTTTGGTAGATGATTTTTTTTTTCCATGTAAATCATCTCTCTGTTATTTATTATTATATTTGTTATTTTGAATGTATAATGTAAGCATTTGAGTGTATTCCTCTTTGTGCTTGTGTCCAGTTGAGACTTATCGGTGATCTCAAACTAAGTGCATTGGTAGTATGCTCTTGGAATCTACATCTGCACCCTATTTGTTCCCAGTTCCCCTGTCTTACTTTTTCTTGGGTGCTCTAATTGTAATTCTATAACTTTTTACTGTCCCCTTTTCTTCCTTTTTACTGGCGCTGATATGGCCTCAATGTGTTGCAAGCGACGTAAAACCCTTAAAAACAAACAAACAAACATTGCTCAGACTAATATCTGACTGCCTCACTCAAGGAAAAGGCCACAGCCGGATAGAACAGATAGCCATAGAGTCAATTCATTAATTTTGTCAATATATAATTATTTTCTTCCTCGACTCTATAATGATCTCCCTACAATTATTATGTGTAAAAATTGATTGATTTTTATTCGTAATTGAGTTACATTGTTAGAAATGTAATGTCTCTACTATTGATTGTGTCATGAAATAGAACATACATTTGTTTTATTTAATTATAATTATGAATGTTTCATCGGCTTGGCCTTTGTTTTTTTCTCCAGGGGTCAGACGCCCGACGAAGCAGAGAGGTGTTTCCTTGATAATGCCAAGAAATTGTCTATGTATGGTGTTGACCTCCACAAAGCTAAAGATTCAGACAATAATGCCATAATGCTTGGGGTGTGTGCTAGTGGCCTGCTAATCTATAGAGACAAATTGAGAATCAACCGATTTGTGTGGCCCAAAATCCTTAAACTCTCATATAAAAGGAATCATTTTTACATAAAAATTCGACCAGGGGAGGTAAGTTTTTATAGTTGTCCTTTGGTTTTGAAGCATATTTTTGGTTTTGGGAAAACAGATGATGTGAATTTTAATTTTTTTTTTCTTTACATGGTAACTGTATATGATGATGATTATTATTATTATTATTATTATTATTATTATTATTATTATTATTATTATTATAGATAACAGTTTCATGCATTGAGAATGTAAGAAGAAATTAGTTGACTTTCTTTTCATTTTATTTTCTGCTTTTTTATTTCAGCTTGAGAGAACTGAAACATCAATTATGTTTAAATTGGATAATCACCGGCTTGCAAAAAGACTTTGGAAGACTTGTGTAGAGCATCATGCCTTCTTCAGGTAATGTCGTTATTTTGTCTTCCTTGCTTTTTATCACAGAGTGTTAAAAACTTGTGTGTTTCTGGGGATTTATTTTCTCCTGAAATTAGCTTTTAGGACAGTTTGGTGACTTTTTCATTCCTTTTTTTTTTTTTTTAATCTCTCTTTTTTTTCCTTTTGTTTTAAATCTCTTTTTAAAAATTTTTTTTTTCTTCTTTTTTTCAGAATTTCTTACTTTTGTTTTTAACATTTCATAAATAGGAAGTACTTCGATTTTGATGCTTCTGGATATTTGATACTCGCTATTTTTTAAACTATTACTAGGACTGTTATTTCTTTATTAATTATTGAATGAATTATCAATCATACAATGTATCATTATATTTTTTAAAAAATCTTTAACAAATACAAAGTCTGCCCAGCCTTCTCAAGACTTGCTTTCATTTTGTCTTTCTTATTGTTCGTTGTTCATTATTACATTCTGTTCATGCGGGTTCATGCAATATGCTTTATACTGATAATTTTTATTCACCAGCCAGGAGGACTAAATTGTTTTATTATTTCCGTTGTTGGATTCTCAATGCCATTTTAAGTTTAAATTGGAGGAATGAATTCTCTGGCCAGGAGGCTTTATTGTGACTGGACTCTCATGATGAAGGAAATCTGAAGCGCTTAGTTTTAAAGACTCGGACAAAAGGATTAAAAAAATAATTCATTTAACATATGATTGGTTAGATTTGATAGTGAATTTAAAACAAAAGTGAAGGGGATTGTTAAAAGTTTTTATCAGTGACTCCTGGAAGAGTGTTTTCTAAATTTTGTATGGACACATATTTTTTTTTCCAGACTTTTTGACTTTCATCTATTAAGAGCGCTGGTTTGGTGTTATATTTTTTTCTCGGCAGAAACTTGAGCACGCTACAAAACTTGGGATAAACCATTATTCCATGAGCCTGATGACTAAATAGATCTCTATTTCTTGAATTTTATGCCTGTAATTACCTCTCTTTTTTTGTCCATTCAGCATGATCTATTGCTGGCGCTGAAAAGACTTAATAGTGTTGCATGTGGCCATAAAACCCCCTAAAACAAAAACAAACAGATGTAATCTATCAAGAGATGTCTTATTTTTACAATAGGTTGAGAGAATCAGAAAAACCCAGCAGCAACCCAACATTCCCACGGTTTGGTTCCAAATTCCGCTACTCTGGGCGAACCCTCTTCCAAACAAGACAGACAGCGGCCCTTCTCGATCGTCCCGCTCCCTTCTTTGAGAGGTCACAGCCAGCTAGAGATTCATATGCTGATAATGCCAACAGATCTCGCAGTGTGGATGAATGTAAGGAGTTGATAATAATAATACTTTATTGCATCCCAAAAAGGAAATTTTTTGTACAGACGTGTTATAATTTACACAATAAGATAAAAATACAATGGAAATAGGATGTATATATAAAAAGGAGCAGCTCCATAACCAGAGCTGCGCTTTATAATATGAATAATTTCAACACTGTAAAATAGTTAAAAACTGTCACTATAAATTGAAAATTGAAAAGATTGCAAAACAAATAAATTAATAAATTAATATTTACATTTTTTGAAAGTAAAAATGCGAAATAATTATATAAAATGATTATTTTGCTTGTTGTTATAAAGCCTAATACTGGACGGCAGAAAAGATTTTCGGTGTCTCTCTGTTTTCGTTGAAATAGAGAAAGGGCGACCACTTCTTTCTGACATAATAACTGATGGTCTTTGTGGACGATACTGGTCATTTAATATTTTAGTTATTTTATTTATACAAAATTTCTCGTATAAAAGATCTACATCGTCAACATCATTTATATAGCTCATTATCATTGCATACAACAAAATTTAGTATTACTAATGTTGAACCATTCACAAACATTTGTATAGATAATTGACAGCCTTCTTTATAAATGGTATTAAATGAATGATTTCCATGTTGGAGAATTAGAATATTTAAGGATTTAATTAAAATATGGAATTTTCTTTTTGATTTTATGACATATAAATTCAATCAGTTGTCTTTCAATATATTAATGCAATATATCCTATGTTGCATCGACTAACTTCTTAGATTTATAAAGTCATAGAACATATAATTTTGTCATTTATTAACTCAATGAATGTCTTGTAAACTAAATATTAATATTATTAATAAAGTAATCTTTTATAGCACATTATGTCAAAACCCCAAAGTGCTTTGCAATATCATTGGACACACTCACACCGTGCAAGGACCCATACAGTAGTTGCTCATTACAGTACATGTTTTTTTTTTAATAAATAAAAATTGATATTCACAAATAAAAACTAAAAGCTGAAACGGATAGCTAACTTTCATAACAGAAAATAACTATGATAACAATTTTTGGAAAAGGTACTAATATCATACTGTGGGTACATTTTCATCATGCAATATCATTTTTTTTTTTTTTTTTCTTCTTTTAAAAGAAAATCGGTGTTATTTTAATTTTAAAAATTTTAACCGACTAACGATAAAACCCTTTTAACATTTTTTTAGTGGCAGGTCGTCATAACAAAGACCGTTATGGTGATGGCATGTATGACCCCAATGGCCCAGAGTTTGATCCAAATGACCCTAACAGATATATTGATGGAAAGGACAGGCGGGATTTGAAAGGTGGACCACCAGGTACATATCAAGTGGTTTTCATTTTGTATTTTTGTTAAGTATGATTTATATTCCTACAGAGAAGGTTCATTTATTATTAAACTGGGATTGCGACCAATAAAATTAAAAAAAAATAAATAATACTTTTGTGCTATAAATTGGTCATCTCTGTTATGTGTGTCTGTTATAAAGTGCAGAGATGCGAAAACTTTGGTTTAATTTTGAAAACAATCTGGCCTAGAGCTAAAACTTCTGGGTTTCCAGCAGCTTCCATCATATACCCAGTCATCCTAACTGCCACAGCATCATCATCATCTCCTCCATTAGTAAAACTAAAAAATTCATCATTATCACATTTACAACCACCGCCATCAAATCGTCGTTTCCACAACCACTGCCACCAAATTATTATTATTGCCATCGTCATTACATAGCAATGACTATCCCGCACAAATCTTTGGGCCTCTTTTTCGCTCAGTAAGTGCCCAAATTCGCGACAAAATATGGGAAGAAGCCGTTTCGTACATGCTATTTTAAAAAATTAATTACGACGCTGTTTATAATTGAATATGACTAAAAGTTGGCACACAGTTAGAAAAGAGGTCATTTTAGATTATGTCAAGCGACAAAACTCGTACGATTACCAGAAGACCGTTAAAAATAGATTTTTATTCTTTGGAGTACGATATTTCTAAAACTACAAAGAGGAGAGATTTTGTTGCTCATAAGGTTATATATGCTTTTCCGGTATTCTCACAAAACATCAACCCAATTTGCATTTCAATGAGTGAAAATATGGAGACGGCCATTTTGCTCCACCATCGCGCGACACAAAAATGACGTGAGCGAGGCGAGGCTGCCAGATGGTCAGACTTTAACCTGACCAAATTCGACTTCAAAAGTGGCTAAATAGAAAATCATATGGCTTTCAATAATAAGACTGGCCCACTGAAAATGAACTAAATTTTAACAAACAGAAAATTGAATAGACTAGGATAAATGTCACTGAGACAAACTTAGATGAATAAAATGTAAAAAAAGAAACAAAAATTATATATTTGGCCACATACGTGGCCATCTGGCAACCTTGTTCGCGACGACGGATGGCACAAATCCTTGCGGGCTTTTTAAAAATTAAGGTATTGTTTCATTGTTATGTCATAGGGATGGTAGATTAACACATTCTCTCTCTCTCTTTCTCTCTCTCTCTCTCTCTCTCTCTCTCTCTCTCTCTCTCTCTCTCTCTCTCTCCTCTCTCTCCTCCTGTCAAATAAATACTAGAACTAACATAAGCCATGGTCTCACGGGACTGATTGATAATAATTCAGCAGGCATTTTTCTTGTCATTTGTATGGGTTGTAGACACAAGATTACACTTCGGAAAAGTTCCAAATGATCAATATTTTGTATATTTTAAAACAAATTTATAGTTGACCCTAGCCATACAGCTCTAAAACTATACAAGTTAGAACTCTTCTGATGTCTTCATCATATTTTCTGATAATTTTGCCATAAAATTGCCAATTTTTAATATCTAATTCCACGTATTAAGCGAGATACAGGCACAAACCAGAATAAAACGCAGAAAAAGTGTCCCATATTTTCATTGTTTTACCAACACCACTACAACTACTACCAACACATCATAATCATCACTACAACTGCGACTGCAATCAAAACCACATCATCGCCATCACTACGACAACCACCACTACATCATCATTATCACTACCAACACTACCTCAACCACTACATCATCATCACCCATACCACCACTACTCCAACCATCTCCACATCTGCCGTCTTAAGGAAAAAGGCTGTATGTGGCCTCTTATTCCAAGTAAACATACAGTCTTTTTCCTTAAGATGGCAGGCATCTTCTTTATCACTACCGTTAACTGAGCTTTTCGTGTAGTGTAATGAAGCAGTGTTCAATTTTTTCGGGTGTATTAAATATGAAAAAGTAGGAAGTCAGTTTGGTTGGTGACATTCTGTCTACATAGGAATATTATACTGTCATAAATAGATTGGATTTTGTATGCAAAAATTCCTGATTTGGCTTTGAGATTCCTGCGAGAAAAAATTTAATTTGGCATCCTCGTATTGTGGGGTAATTAAGTTCTTTCAATCTGGTCATGATCTACATTTTTGTCAAGCAGTCCAGAGTATTATAGATTAAAGATAAAGTTAACCATTGCTTTATAAATAATCAAATGAATTACACTACACAGGTCACTGCCACCAATCACAGTGTCAAATGTAAAATAAAAGTGCCTCTGTGTTGCACAATATCCTCTAAATGAATGTGCTCAAAGCATTTCGTAGGTTGGTAGAAGTACTCTGTATGTCAATTCGTTTCCTAAAGTTTAAATGCTTCAACTTGTCTTGTCTGTTTCTTATGGACCAAGGATATGGAACCTATGGCAGAGATGGAGACTACAGAGGTGATGGTGAAGGAGGCACACTCCAAAGAAGGCCTTATGATACTGACACAGAGGATAAGAGAGACAGGCTTCCCAGTCAGGTAAGAATAATTGCCCTGTCTTATTCAATTTGATTTGGTGTTCCTCGGATTGTGGTCGTGTTTAAAAAGCTTGTTTTTGAATGAATTTCAACTCTCCTCAAAACAGTTTTTTTTCACTAAAATGAGACCTGTAATGCTTGTAGTCCTGTCGAATGTTATCCTTTCTTACTTCACATCTGTTGTTTGAGATGTAGGGAAGCCTTTGTCAACCTATGGAATTCTTAAAACATGTTCTGCAGATACTCATTAATTGTCAAATCTTAATACCTCATTCAAGAACTGTCGTAGAAATTGCATTCTCAAACGAGCAGTTTTGAGTTCTCTCAATGTTTCACCATGGGCTCAGTGTTGAAACTCAAATTTTATTGGATGACTTTATAATGTTCCACAATCCAGCAATTCTCACTGTTAGTAAAAATAAGAAAATGTTGATAAAGTAAAAAGCATTCTCTAATGCTTATTTTCATTTTTTTAAAAATGTTCCCAGGAAGCAACATTGGAGAGGGATCGTGGTCAGGGTAAGGGTGACGATTCAATGGATGTTACAGCTGGTGGAATGGCTGCCCCAGAAACAGACAAGGAAAGGAGGAAGCGGGAGAAGGAAGAGGATAAGAGAAGAAAGAAGGAAGCAGAGGAAAGGAAGAAGAAGGAAGAGGAGGAAAGGAAGAGATTAGAAAAGGAGAGGAAAAAGAAAGGCAAGGATTTGGACATGTCAGAAGATCGTACAGATCGATTGGTGAGTGTCGACTTTTGTTCTGTAAACTCCGGTCACAAACATCTACCGTTTATCGGGTGTGGTCCTTTGACCTCTCGTGGTGGTCTGGAGGTCACTGCTGTCTCTTCTGTTCCCCTATATCTGTTTTCTGAGTTGCTGTCTATCTTTGTCTAAGAATGGTATTACTTGGTATTGTCCTGGCCCTTGCCGGCGTCCTTGTCTGAGAGAGAAATAGTCAAATGGATGGTGTTCGTTTTGGGAGATGATATCTTTTCCCTTTGTTAATTATCTCTCTGTTATATAATTATAGGTATATTATTTTTGTTTTGAACATATCTTGTAAACATTTGAGTGTATTCCTGTTAGTGGGATCCTGTGCTGGTGTCTGAATGAGACTTTCAGTGATCTCGAATTAAGTACATTGATGGTATGCTCTTGGAATCTACATCTGTTCCCTATTTGAACTGTCTTTCCTTTGTCTTCTTTTACCAATGATAGTTTACTATTATTGACAACTTTAGAGTGAAGTCCCTTTAAATGGAATGTCTGGAAATATTAATGGCGGCCCTAACAACAATAACAAATAATAAACCAGCTGGTTTTGAAACACCCATAAACATGCAACGGGTTAATTATGGGTCATAATCTAGGTGCCATTTCCAATAGAATATAAGCTCAAGTTTAGTTGTCTTATGACCAGGAAGAAAAGTCAATAACGATTTTAATCACCCACAAAGAGAAATATCGAGCAGACCCCCCTCCCTTTTTTGTTCACCGTAAGGACCATGGACTGGGAAGGAGAAAGTAGGATAGACATCATGAATTTCTTTAGTGTGGTCCATGACTACATAAACTTTTAAAAATCATCATATATTCAAAGTTGTTGACTTCCAGCTGGAATTTCAGCAACTTATAGTCATTAAAGATTCTCTTTGTAGACGGCTAAAAGATGTTTTGTGATTGAAGAATCCAATATTTTATTTGAAAAATGAGTTGCATTGTATATTTCAGAAAAAGGGTCTATTTAAGATTGAAATATCGTGATCACTATAAAAAGGCCTGGCATGAGGACTGGTTTGAGCTCATTCCAAAAGCCATAATGAAGAATGGAAGTGAGCATGAATCAACTGGTATCACCATAACTGAACTCAAGAGGGGATTCCCTGACACAGGTCAACCTGAGGTTATCACTTTGCCTAAGACAAGAGATGTTTTCATTTCTGTGCCTTCTCTTTCTTTTTATTTGTCTTTTTTAATAAGTACTGTTCATGGCACTTACCAATTTGCATGATTTACGATGATTGTATTGTATTTGGAACATTTGTTATAAATGTGCTGATGTTTATTTGCAGGGTCATGGTAATGCAGTTGAAACGACATTTGGTGCAGAACCTTACAATGCTAGAATGGCAAAGGTACTTATTTTTTGCTCTTTATTTTATAGGAGCTATAAATTGGCTCTATTGTGGAATATCCGTAGACAGTCTTGTCTCATTAATAATAATCTGAACAACCTGTTCTGTCTTAAGAGACCATCTTTCAAAATCATTAAATTTACAAATACTGAGAAAGCTCGTCTGTTTTTAATTACGATCTGGATAATTGAGACAAGTCTGTTGACATTTCTGGATTTTTTTGTTTTCATTTTCCTTTCTTTGTTTTTAGTTGTCTTAATTTTGTCAATTTAGGACTTTACCCTCTCAGAGTGAAATATAAATGTACCCTCTGTACTATTTATACATAACCCTCTGCCTAAAAGATTTTTGAGCAGTCCCAAGTTTGTTGAAGGACCGCAGTTCTTGGTTCCTGGAAAATGAGAACTGCAGTGGCTTGCTCTTTTCCTTAGAACAAGTCCAGTTTTAGAGCTTGGTATTGGTTCAGCCTCGGCATTGAGTCCAGTTTCTAGAACTGATCTTTTTTTCTTTTTTTTTTTTTTCACGTTAAACCATATTAAAGCTAGTTATATTTGTTATTAAGAATAGATGTTCACAAGAAGTAGTAATATAATATATGAAACTATGCTATTTTTTGACCGACGGACCAATACATTTTCCTCCTTTTTGACAAATTGCCATTATCATCACTGATTTAGTGGTCCTGAAGGAGGATTTTGTACCTGAAAAAAAAAATTGTTACTAATTGTTGCCCTAACATTTTACCCTGAACATTTTTTTTCATAATTTTTTTAATGTGAAGTCTTAGAATTTTATCTCCCATTTGATGAGTTGTCTCCTTTGTTACAGGGACCCAGTCCATTTAGGAATTCTGATGGAACGTTCAAACCAGGTTATGGCCCAGAAGATGAAAGGGATTATTATGTGAGTATTGTGAGGTTGTCTCAATAATAATAATAATATGATATAATCTTTATTGTCCAAAAAATGGCAATTTGTCATTTGGTTTACAATGTTTGAAATTAAAAATACATTACATCAATGGACAAAAATATATTAATAAAATAATATATAAACGTCAAATTGAAGATGACTTTTCATAACAGTTTTGACAATCTATACATACTCTCTCATACTCACACGTACTTGAGTATTAAAGCGTGGAAAGTTGTAGAGGTATAACATTGACAGTAATGGTCATCTATTTATCAGGATCATGTGATAGTACCAAAATTCATACATAGCTTTATTTATTGCTTGAACTGCAGAAGGTACAAAAGTAAATCTATTTGTTCTACATTTTGTCTCTTAACATTGTCTACCAGATGGTCGGAGAATGAATTCATATTTTACAGGATGTGTCTTGTTATTGAGAATTCCAAATGCTTTCTTCTCAATAGCTCACATGTAGTGTTTGTTGTTCAATGCTTTTCAGTTTTCAATTCATTATTTTACTCCTTCTTTAATTATTATATTTCATTTTGCTTTCTCTTTCACTTCACATACTCCCCACCAGATTGTTATACTAAAAGTTATAGTCAGTAGAAGGGAATTATAGATTTCTACATTTTCAAAGGATATTCATTATTTGACAAATTTTCCTGGAGATGTTATCTACATGAGGCTTGAAATTAAGTGATTCATTAATGATCATTTCTAAATATTTGGATTGTTTGACTATTTCAACTTTTTGATTCTTTATTTCGATGGCATCTCAAGGAACCCGGAATTTTCTGAAATCAAAAATTTGTTATTTTCTTTTTGATACATTAAGTTCAATGCAGTTTTACTGATACCAATTGCGGGTGGTTGGATGGGAGCATCACCCTTGAATCATATACCTATGATGTTCGCATGGGTGTACGATCCGATAGTGATGTCGTTTCTTCTTCTCTTTACTAGCCTATCCTGCTTCTTTGGTTTGTGATTGTATTTTTTTTTCTGTAAATCTTCTGCCTGTTTGTTCTTGGTTATTTATAATTTAGCTTATGATATCTTTAGGTTATGATTTTGATTTACATTTGTACTATTTTTGTTAGATTGCTTGTTTTTTTTTGTTTCAGCGGTCTCTCATATAACCTCAATTGTGTTGGAAGAGACCTAAAGCAACAAACAAACAAACAAACTGATACCAATTCATAAGCTCCAATAGTTATAATTTGTACCGGGTACAAACTCGGCAACAACTACAGATAGAAAACAAAACTTTTCAATCTAAAGCTGCTAAATAGATAGCTAGAAATACAAGCAGTTTGACCTGCTGTCCTTTATAGGTTGTGGCATTTAAGATTGTGTTCTATTTTGACATTTATGCATTCTGTTTGAGATTGTGTCCAATTTGTGTTTTACATTGTGGTTAGTGGTCCTGAAGAAAGATTTGCACCTGAAAAATAAAGTGTTTCTGAAAAAAAAATTCTCGCAGCCTTAATATTTGATCACATACTTGTAAGTTTTTCTCCCACCTCATGAGTTGTTTTCTTTGTTATAGGGATCCAGTCCATTTAGGAATCCTGATGGAACATTCAAACCAGGTTACGGCCCAGAAGATGAAGCAAACTATTATGTGAGTACTGTGAGGCTTTCTTAAGCTCTGATCGCTATAACATGTATCTGGTACAAACTCTTCAGCAATTACAGATGCAAAACAAAAGTTATCAATATAAATCTGCTAACGAGATCACTAGAAATTACAAAATTTTGACAGCGTTTGCTATATTTCTTCGTAATAAGTTCCGACATACAATTTTTGACATCTCTATATTTAAGTGATTTACTATTGTAACTAGTGTTAAAAAAACTGCAATATCTCTTTATGACATTCATGTTTTAACAATAAGAAATAAAAGGGAAAAGTTTTAAACTCAATTTTCTCGGTTTTCAGTGTTTCCCATAGCAACAAATTTTATTCAGAAAAAGATTTGTAACTTGAGTTCTAATAGACAAAGAAAGTTGTAAATATTCAGAAAGATGTGGCCTATTCCACTGTATAAATACCTCTATTTATGATATTTGGTCACCTTCCGGGTTTTCTCAGCCACACATTTTATCCCATACTTTCTCCTATCTTTGTTATAGGGATCCAGTCCGTTTAGGAATCCTGATGGAACATTCAAATCAGGCTATGGCCCAGATGATGAAAAGAATTATTATGTGAGTATTGTGAATCTGTCTCAATAAAAATAATATAATATTATAATCTTTATTGTCAAAAAAAAGGCAATTTGTCATCTTGGTTTACAGTGTACTAAGTAGAAGGGAATTATAGATTTGCAACATTGTCTTTCTGCTAACGTCAAAATTTCTACAATTTCGAAGAATGCATTCTTGACAAAGTTTCCTGGAGATGCCATCCACACGAGGTTTGAAATTAAGTGATTCATCAATGATCATGTCTAAATATTTGGATTGTTTGACTATTTCAACTTTTTTATTCTTTATTTCGATGGCATCTGGAGGAACCCGACATTTTCTGAAATCAAAAGTTTGTTATTTTCTTTTTGATACTTTAATTTCAATGCAGTTTTTCTGACACCAATTCTTAAGCTCCAATAGCTATAATTTGTACCGGGTACAAACTCTTCAACAACTACAGATCATAGAAAACAAAACTTCTCTCAATCTAGAGCTGCTAAACTAGATAACTAGAAATACAAGCAGTTTGACCTGCTGTCCCTAATAGGTTATTTCATTTAAGATTGTGTTCTATTTTGACATTTATGCATTCTGTTTGAGATTGTGTCCAATTTGTGTTTTTACATTCTGTTCAGTGGTCCTGAAGAAAGATTTGGACCTGAAAAATAAAGTGTTTCTTGTTGATATGTGCAGCCTTAACATTTTACCCTGAAAATTTTTTTTATTATTGTTTTTATTCGTAGCATTAATATTTTATCACATACTTGTAAGTTTTTCTCCCACCTCATGAGTTGTTTTCTTTGTTATAGGGATCCAGTCCATTTAGGAATCCTGATGGAACATTCAAAGAAGGTTATGGCCCAGAAGATGAAGGAAAGTATTATGTGAGTACTGTGAGGCTTTCTTAAGCTCTGATCGCTATAACATGTATCTTGAGCAACTACAGATACAAAACAAAGCTTCTCCATCATGTTTTTTCAATAAGAAATAAAAGGAAAAAGTTTTAAACAATTTTCACGGTTTTCGGTGTTTCCCATAGCAACAAATTAAATTTAGAAACAAATTCGTAACTTGGGTTTTAATTGACATAGAAAGTGGTAAATGATCAGGAAGATGTGGTCTATACTACTGTATACATACATTAATTTATGAAATTTGGTCACCTTCCAGGTTTTCTCAGCCAACCACACATTTTATCACATACTTTCTCCTGTCTGATGAGTTGTTTTGTTTGTTATAGGCACCCAGTCCATTTAGGAATCCTGATGGAACATTCAAAGACGGTTATGATGCAGAGGATGAAATGAAATATTATGTGAGTACTTAAGATCCGATAGCTATAACTTGTACCGGGTACAAACTCTTCAGCAACTACAGATAGAAAACAGAACTTATTATTCTAAAGCTGCTAACTAGATAACTAGAAATACATGTAATTTGATCTGCTGTTCCTTATAGGTTCTGTAATTTAAGATTGTGTGTGCTCTATTTTTCACTTATGCAGTCAGTTTCAGATTGTGTACAGTATGTGTTTTTTACATTCTATTCAGTGCTCTAGAAAAAGGATTTTTACCAGTAAAAATAATTGTTTCTAGTTGTTATGTGCAGCCTTAACATTTTACCCTGAAAAATTCGTTTCTAGTTTTTATATGAATATACACTTTATCACATACCTGTAAGTTTTTCTCCCATCTGATTTGTTTCCTTTGTTATAGGGACCCGGTCCATTTAGGAATCCTGATGGAACTTTCAAAGCAGGCTACGGCCCAGAAGACGAAAGGAAGTATTATGTGAGTATTTACCAACACAACACCATTATAAATCCCCAATTTCTGAACATCATTGATGTCAATAAAAGGTCCAAATTGCCATGTCCATTTATTGTCTCGCCAGCCATGTTTTGACAAAACCCATTTATTCCATTTTGACCAGAAAACTTATGCCTCAAATATTGACCGATTATTTCAGTTCCTACAGACTTTTTTCAGGAATTTTCCCAAAATGCCTTGTGTATGCAACACAGAAACTGTCTTTTCTTTTTCTTTTTTTTTTTTAACTCGATTCAAAAGCAATAAGTACATGCTTTACATAATTTTTTTCAGTAAAACAAGCTTATAGATGACTAGAAATTCAAGCAATTCGATCTGCTGTCCGTTATAGGTTATGACATCTTAGACTGATCTATTTTGACTTTTATGTATTCTGTTTGAGATTGTGTCCAATTTGTGTTTTACATTCTATTCACTGGTCCTGAAGAAGGATCTGTACCTGACAAGAATTGTTTCTTGTCATGTGAAGCCTTGACTTTTTACCCTGAAAAATGTGTTTCTAGTTTTTATGTGACGCCATAACATTTTATCGCATACTTGTAAGTATCAAAGTTTTTCTCCTATCTGATGAGTTGGGTTTCCTTTGTTATAGGCCCTCAATCCTTTTAGGAATCCTGATGGAACTTTGAAAGAAGGTTATGGCCCAGATGATGAAGCGAAGTATTATGTGAGTACTTACCATCACCCTGGACTGGTTGGGAAACGACCAGGAACTGATAAAGAAGGCGGAAAGGACAAAAAAGACAAGGACAAAAATAAGGTCAAGAAAAGTGGCAGCTTCTTCGGTCGGAAGAAAAAGGATGCGGCAGTTGATTTTGAAGACAGTGCAGATAAATCTAGTGCCATCCGGGCTGGTAAAGATGCAACTGCCTTGGGCGGAAAAGATGCAACTGGCTGGGCCGGAGATAAGGTTACAATGAAACCTTTCAAACATTGCATTTCAAGCACAACCTATCTCTTTAATAAGTTGCTTGCTGATGTTGATGCCTTCTCGGCATGCAACTGTCTGCATCTCTTTGCGTCCTAACACAAGATTATATTTTCAGATGAAACTTGTATTCATACAAAGCATTTGCTTATCAAATCATATATGTTCTCTATATTTCTTCATACATCTTACATCTTTTGTATGTTTTTATGCCATTTAACACTGTAGTAGTTGGTAGTAATATGTCATTTTATGCATTAACAAATGCGTAATTCTTTACTGCTTCAGACTTCATCTTTCCTTACAAATATTTAGACTTTGTTTTGTATCGTTCTTCCAAAAGTAACTTGCTTCAACTTACCTAGCTCACTAAAATTCCTTATTCTTCAGAATTTTGGATATATGTATATAATGATCTCTCTCTCTCTCAAATGTGCAATATCATTTCCCTTTTCTCCAAGTCATCAAAAGTCTCAGTTTGATTAAAAATTTCAATAGGGTCTAAATTTTGACAGGCTAGGAAAGAAACTGCATGTTGTATGTGAGCGTTCCATGGAAATTATTTATCCACAAGTTTGGCTTTGTTATTTCTGATAAGTTTGCATTCTTGTAGGGGCCAGGTGTATTATTGGATGGTCATGGTGGCTTGCATAGCGATGGGTTTGGGCCCTATGTGAAACCTGGGAAGACTATGTACGTGAGTTACTACACAATTCCTCGGAAAAAACAAAATCAACCTACAACAGATGACGGAAGTGGATACGTCCAAACTAAGAAGTCAGAGCAGAAAATGTATGTGAGTTTCTACACAATCCCTCGCATTAGAAAAGGAGCAGCAATGGATAAAGAAGTAATCTGCAGGCAAGATGATGACATAAATGACGTGGTCAAGTCGAGTGGCAACCGTTTGAATCTTGAGAAAGATAGATTTGTTGATGCAGTTCATGGAGGAGCCTGCCTGCAGCTTAAAGAGGTTTTCAAGCTTTACCAACGTTCCATTGGGGCACAACGCTACGCTTGCTAATATCAACACCCCTGTAGTTCTTGAGTTTTTATTTCAGCCACAGAATCTTATCTCCAAACAATAATTGCATTCTGAATATCATGTTTATAATTATTTTTTTTTCCTCGCATCTATGCTGCAAGCATCATGTTAATTTGATACTAATATAAAGCAAATGATACCATATTATAATTATATGCTGTTTTTGGTTTCGATATTTTGGCATGAAGTTAGAATTGAAATGGAACCATTTTTAGAGTTATCCTCAACTTTTTCTCTTTTTTTTTTCTTTTTTTTTTCTTTTATATTTTGATCGAGAAATAGTTTTTGCCTGTTTAAATGTATGTTACGAATATTGATAATTTAAGTAATTTAAGCTTTGTCATTCTTCCTCATTTTCCAAAATTTGCCTGGTCTTTGGTCAAAAACACTTGTATTATTTTGAAATACACCATATTCTAGTTATGCATGGCATTTGTTACAACTCTTTGCTATTTCTGACAAACTTTATTTTGCAAATATATCAGAGAACAAACAGTATATTTAAGCATGACATTATCAATAGAAAACTTTAAGATCGAATTACAAGAAAATGAAAGCAATTATTTATTTGTTTCTTTTTTTTTTTTTTAATGTAGAGTCTACATACCGCCTCATTGCTTGCGATAAACATTGATTTGGACTCATCTGTCCAATCTGTTTTACTTTCGCTAAAGTGAAAGATATTACATGATTTTATAACAACATTTATACCTTGTATTCTTTTGTCTTCTATTATTCAATTGCTTTTTTGTTGATAAGATACTATTTGGTCGTATTTCTTATACAAAATATATTATTCCTACTATTGAGTTCTAAAAGTATGTATTTCTTATTCATTTATTAAGGTAGGAAAAAAAAGAATTATGTTTATTACTTAATACTTTTTTTATGTTCCAAACCCCCCATTCCAGTTTTGTTTTTTTAATTTCTACCTCAGAGTATTTTTTCTTAATAATTTTGTTTTAATTCTTATTGTTTGCAATTTTCTTTATTTGCAAGCTTCATTTTTTTATTTGGTGTTTTCATTTTATTTGCATGATGGTTTATTTTTTTAAAATACTGTATTTGATTAAATCTGCAGAGCTTGTCAGGTGCTTATCCATATGGTGTTGGCTTAGGTGTTGGCAAAGGAGATATGACTGGCGTAGTCGGAGATGAGGGATATGTTGACAACAGGCAACAATTTATGCCAATTACTGAACCTAAAAAGGTAATAAACTGCTTGGTATTGTACATGATTGTGTTAAAGGAAGTGATTATAACATTGATAAGTAAATCATAGTCTTCAGATTAAAAGGAAGGGACAGTGGTACGGTCTTTGAGTCACACTTGCTCCTTTGTGTAGCTTTGAGTGCCCAGAGTAGAGGAAAAATTTCCAGATAGATATTATAAATGTCACAATTTTCTTTTAAAGCGACAGATAAGGATAATGAAAAATTACTTCTATCATAAACTTCATTTAAATCTCATCTACTAGTCTTATCTTGAGTTGACCACTCGAACTGAGTGGGTTTGTATTTTTAAAATTTTTTTGGAAGGTTAAGGAGTTTTTTTTGTTGTTATTTTTTGGTGAGGGTTTTTTACATCTTAATCATTCATAGAATGATACACCTGTTTTAAAATTGCAATATTTTACTAGAATCATAGACTATAGTTTGTAGGCCCTTTCAATAAATTAAATTTTTGTCAGGTGGAGGTAAATAAAATTCTAACCTCGAATTCGTCATGCAAAAACGGCATAATTGCATACACAATATCCAGTGGAAAGCAGCGGCATTCAATACTCAGAGTTAGTGGCAACTGTAGGCACAATACACGATCAGTTTGCTCGTATGGGATGTAGCGCCATCTTGTTGAAAAATTCCTTCCTGTATAAAGATGTTCACGGTGACAAAAGATTTTCTTTCAATAGTTTTAAATAATTATCAGCATAGAGTTTCCCATGCCTAGAACAAGTGTCTTCTTTTAAACATTACAACGCCCAAATGTCACAATAAGTTGTGTCATCTTTTCGACATCGAAATTTTTAGGTGGTGTTACAAGATTTTATATTATTCAAAGCTAATCATTTTGATATCTATTAATAAAGAATAGTTCTAATTGTAATGAAAATTTGAAAAATTTATTTATATAATTTTTTACAATAGAAGGTAATAAATAACGGCACATCATTTTGTGACCACCTGATATATATGCCGAATATTTCTCTGCCGTCTATGTTTTTTTAGTAAAGTATATTTATGATTCATTGTTTTTTGTTCTTGGTCGAATAAGGGTTTTGAGCCGAAGTGTTTCTCGTTTGGTATTTTGTTCTTTTATGAAGCTGCTATATTCATTTTTGTTAATTACAAATGCAAGGTGTCATTACAAGATTGTTTATTTTCCTCATTAAATCGAAGCTCTCATTTGATTTGTTATTGTCGATTTCCTGAGTTCAACTGTATCAGAAGAGAACCACTCAACATCCAAGTATGGCCTAAAGTAATAATCAACAATAGTGCACCATGACAAGACTGAATGAAAGCCGTTTTCATAGTTTGAAGTCACAAATTGGTGTTTTTTTCTCCACAGGGTACCAAAGCCTCCTTGTCAGGTGGGTACGCAGACAACACCATGCCATTCTTCCATCCTGCTGCCACAAGTACGGTAGGCAGATCCAAGATCCCCCCACCCGTCCCACCCAAGGGCAATCACTCTATGGATGACAGTTTTAATAGGAATGATGTGAGTAATAGTTATCTCTAGATGTCTTCCTGTTTTGTTTTGTTTTTTGTTTGTGTGTTTTTTCATTTACTTTCATTTTCCATTATTTCATATTTATTTAGTTTTGCATAAAAGCCAGGAATAGTTCAATTTTTATGACTCTTTATGTCTTCAGAAAAGACCTAGTTTGATATAAGAGGGATATTGTTGAAAAAAGCAGGATTTGTATCAGTGCAAATATATTGTTACTGTTACCCTCTGAGGGGCAGAAATCAATCATTTAGATAAGCTCATTGTGCCGATGCTGACAAATTGCCAGTCTGCTGCCATCAGCCCCATAATGACTTACTTTGCTTAACTTTGCTGAACCCTTGACTGCTGGGCTATTGTCCTATTTATCAGCCAATGCTTAATCTATTTAGAATATAGTTAGACCCGGTGGTAGTTTATGTGGTTGGTTTCTTTTTGGTTTGTTTTTTTGTGAGTTTTTTTGTTGTTTTTTTTTGTTTTTGTTTTTTGTTTTGTTTTATTTTTTACGTTTTAAAAGAAAAACATTTTACTGTTGAATAGTTTATGTTTGTTAGTCTAAACAAAAATAAAGATTTGATGTTCAATTATGTAGGCAAGTATTTCGGTAAGTGTAAACGTTTGTTTTATTTTGTTGTTTTTTGTTGTTTTTATTTTCAGTTCATTATTATTTTTTGTTTACGTTTTTCTGAGAACTTTTATGTGAATGGTGTATTACTTAAGTTATGGATTAATCATTGCAACGTTAAGCAATGTTAAAATGGATTTTAATGACTCTTACCCATTCCATATTTGGGATTGTAATAATTTACAGCATCTGAAACGTCTATGATGAAGTTATTGATGTATTAGGTTGTACTATATATATAATGTTGGAATATAAATCAACAGTTATTCTCTAATAACTGTGTAAACCGTTTTTGAATTGTGTGATTGGTTATTGAAGAATGGTAACAAGTCTTCAAATGCATTCTGTTTGAAATATTAGACTCCAAGCTTTTTGCCGATTTTTAGATTATAATACTGCATGGCAATTCATTGATTGATTGTTATTATTAGAGCAATAAAAATGCCAGAAGACCGTTACCGAATTAAGAGACCAAAACAAATCTTTCTCCTGACTCGAGTTTGAATTTAAAGACCATGTAGTTTGAATTGAAAGACCATGTTTGTAAAACATGCCCGGCCACAGGCCAGCTTGTGGTGTTTCATAGATCTAACTCAATATACTAATCATGGCTGACTATAATGATGTTATCTTCCATCACCAATGCAACTGTTTTAGAATGACACAGTGGTGACCAAAGGGTGGCATCCTTCCTCGACCTTCTTTCATCTCTTTGTCTTTTGTCCTTTCACGTTTTTTTTTCTCCATCCAATCATTTTATAAGGTGTCTATATTAATCCGCACGTGCTACAAACCATTTGATTTTTATTTAGTAATTAAGGATTTTTATTACTGCACTATCATCAAAGCATGATTTAAGTGACTTAATTGAGGAAATATAGACACAACTTTCCAAAATTATGCATGCAGAGTAATACCTCTTTCAGTGTCTGCTTGCTTGTCCTGAATAAAAATTTCATTGTAGTGTTTTGTTTGTTTTTATTTTTTAATTAATTGAATTGATGTTCTATTGTTCGTTGCATGATTTTGAGTGGTTTTCTGTGTTTAATAGATAATCTAACACTAATAATTGATCCTATTAAGAATAACCTTGGTTTGATACTTGTTTTTGAAATAATTTTCTGTCCTAAGTTTAACATAACATCAACAAAAAATATATTAAGGATCCAGAGAGTTTCTGTTTTTTGGGTTTTTTTTTGGTTTTTTCTTAATTTAAAAACTATTGAAAATGTGTTGTGTTAAATAAACAAATTTCATTTTCTTTAAAAATCTTTATCTAAAGCACCTGCTGGCATGGTAACATTTTTTATTTTAGAAAACAAAACTATCGTAAGCAAGATGGCGTACCTTATGAATGTTTCAATTACCATTGAATATACGTTTATTAATTTAGATTTTTAAAAGTTTTATCAAAACACTCATATATAGTGGTTTACACCTGATAATGTTGATGTTAAGTAAAATTTTCACCAGTTCAAACATTTCTTACTCACACACAAAGCGATGTGTGCGATCATTACCATTTATAGTCCATTAAAAAGAGCAAATAAAGTATGCAAATTAAATAACCTCTCTGACAGTCTTAAAACAATAACAAAGATCTGATTAAGGTCAACATCACTCATTCCATAGGTTTGATGTCAAATCCTCATAAATATTTTGAAAAGGAAGTTCTTGGCATTGAAGTGAAGATTATATTTGAGTTTGAGGTTTAAAAATACCCAACTCACTTTTCTTCATCTATCAACTATATTGATATCCAAAACTTTCACAATAACTTTTCATTAGATGTATGTTTGCCTTTTGAGAAAAATAAAGACTTGCAACACTCAAAGGTTTGGAGCGCAAAAGGGTTGTTTTTGTTGTTGGTTTGTTTTTTGTGTTTTGCTTTTGAATGGCCGTTTTTTTTTTTCATTTGCTGCACTCTAGTAGAACTAATATATTATTTATTCCTGTGGGCAAAAGTATTGGTTTGCAGTAGTTGTTTATTTGTTACTTATCTTGGTTTGTGGTTTCGCTTCCTGTGGACGTGTTTTCATTTGTATCTTTTGTTTGGTTAATTAATTGATTATTTAATTTTTTAATTTTTAAAAAATTGGCATGGATCAGTTTAACTAGTCATCTGTCTCATAACGATTGTTACTATTGTTTTGTTTATTTTTCCACATTGATTATTGTCTTTGGTTATGGTCTTTAGTGCTTATTGGTTCATTAAAAGTTTTTGTAAGCTTTGCAACTTGTAATTTTGTGAAAATACTTCTAAACAAGTTTTTTATATTTATTGTTTTTACATCTTGAAAGCGGTCTTTAAAAAGTCCTCATAACTAATACTTTACACAGTGCTCTTATCACCTCCTTCTCTGGTTAATTCATTCTTTCCAAATTTTTTTCTCTCTTCCTCTCTGTTCCACTCACCTCTTGCCGGGTCTTGGGTCGGTAGCCCCCAACGGTCGCCACTGAAAAAGTCAAATACAGCCCAAATATTGAGGATGTTCCCATGTCCAGTAGAAATATTCCGTTTGTGAAAACGCAGACTCGCACTGTAACATACGAGCGTGATGGCTGCCCATCCGATCTGGAGGATGGTTTGCTGATCACTGCTCAGTCCCATTCTTCTAGGCTGAAGACAATTGAAACGACAACAGTAAGTGTGTTGTTTTCTGGTTGGTCTGTGAATTCAGAGTGGCATTAGAAATAGACATAAAGTAGGATACATCTTGGTCATACCGTGCACTCATCTGATAGTGGAATTTTTTTTAAAAACTTTTTTTTTTAAAGTCTGAAACTCAACAAAAGATTTTATTTAGATATTCAAACTATCAAAATACCTTCTTTGCAATTTACCATCTTAAAAATTATAAGGGTGGATATTATCCCTTCAAAGGCTGCTTTGCAAATTTATTAAAGGATGATTCATAGGTGTCGACCATGTTTATGACTGTGCACATCTTGATTAATACTCCACTGAAAGCATGTCAATACAGAAAATGATATGTGAAGCGGTCAGTCAATTGTAAGAAAACGTTTTTTACATTTAGGCCATACTTTGCATTCTTTTGCATGGCTGCCAACTGTCCTGCTAAAATCGGGACTGCCCTGATTTGACAATGTTTGTTTTTTTAAGATAATAAATTGGACTTTTTATGTCTGGAAAGGAACTTTACGTGTCTGAGGTTTATGCTTTTTTTCTCTAGTAAATTTAAACAAGGAACAGAAAAAAAAGTTCTAAATATAGACTATTATATAATAGTCCAAACAGTCTGCTATTTTGGGTCGTGACAATATTGTGCATTAGTCTGTCCCTTTTTAGCTCTTTGAAAAGTTGGCCACTATGCTTTTGCATAGAAAAATAAAGTATAAGATTGTGTTTGACTTTGTTTTTATTATGGTAAGCCATGCATGATTTCCCTCATCATCATATGTCTACAGATCATTTCTTTTTAACAAGCTTTGGGCCTTGGAGGAGGGGTGGGGTGTACATATTATCAGTGAAATTTTCAGTATTTACATTTGGCTATGATGATAAGAAGAAAAAAAATGGACTCTTCAAGGTGCTTAGAATAAGGCTTGTGATACTATAGCCAAACCTAATATCAAGCAAATCACAACTTAATTTGTACTTTCTTTTACTGTAGTAATATATTTTTTAAAACCTTTATCTACAGTACAAAACAGAGAAAGGAGGTGTGGAAGAAATCCGGGTGGAACAGAAAGTGGTCATGTCTGGAGATGATGACGACGATGATTTTGATTTTGATGCTGTAAGTCAACTTTGACCTACCTGTATTGTTTTGTCACGTTCATCGTAAAAAAAAAAATGAATGATAATTACAGAATGTCATTGTCACATAGCACTCTCTTTTGTGGGGTCCCAATAGCTGAGCTGGTATAGCACTCGCTTCACATGCAAAGGGGCTGAGGTTGATTCTGGGTGAATTCGAGATTTTTATATCTGCCCCCCTGTCCACCCAGCAGTGATTTGTTGGCTGGGCTAGCTGGGTCTGTTAGATCTGGTGAGAAGTACTATACAATAGACATTGTCCTGTCCAAAGGGTAGCAAGAAATTTTCCATTTCACGCTATAGTAACCAGGATAAACTCTGGCTCCATTGGCCTAATGGCTCTGAAAGACTCCTTTTTAATCCCTATTGTCAATTTAAAAGAAAGAAAGAATTACATTTTTTGTTTGTTTTTGTTTTTTTTTTGTTTTTTGCCATGTGAAAAATGGATAGTCCTTATTTTCTTGGAAATGCAAACGGTGATAATTCCCCTGGTGCATTCATTTGATTTCCACCCAAAACTTTTAATTAGTAGCTTCATAATAATGTTTTTTTCTTCTGTAATTTCATGTTTTAAAAAAAAAAAATTTTAAAGACTTCCTGATGCTATAGTATTTCTTGATGATTTAATAATTTTAATAATACTAAGAATATTAATATCTTATAATAACATTGATGATAAATAATAATAACTTGTTGAATAATATTTGGATTGTGGTACGAATGTTGTCTTGAATCTGTTTGTTGATATGTAAATATCGATTTTATTAAATCCCCAGGCCTTGAGTGATGCCATTAGATCGGTGACAGAGTTTAACCCTGACATGTCTGTAGAACGCATTGAGTGTGTGCAACAAATTGAAGATGTCAAAGATGGGAAATGAAACCACAAAACCATTATTTAGGAATGTCTTTTGTAAGTCACATTGATTTTTAATACAGTCATCTGATTGGGTGTGTCAAGTGTGTGACATAGTGTCAAGCTCAGCAGAATTTTCTAAATTTAAGAATAAAATCATCTTTCTCGATATCACACCCTCTGTCTGTTTGATCAACTTACGTACTTGGTATAATTTTGGATCTCAAAATCCTTGGGTTTGAAACGGTGTATTCTTAATTACTGGTTGGATAACCCAAATTGTAATAGGGACCCCTTGTAAAGCGCTTTGGGACAGCGTGGCTCAGCGGTACGGTCTTTGCTTCGTACCCAAAATGTACAGAGTTCGACTACCCGCCGCGTTGAACAAGTCACCTAGCCTTAGCTCACTTTGCAGCGCTGCACTGCGGCTGTAGCCTGGGTAATTCCAGTCTTCCTTTGGAATAGACCCTAAGGAAAAATTTCCCCTTAGGGATGAATAAAGGGAAGTTTTAAAAAGTTTTTTAGTGGATATTTCTCAATATAAATGTTCAATTTTTAAAATATTACTCAACTTTTGTTTTCTAAAATCTTTCATATTTTCATTTACTTTTTATTTTACATATTTTCATTTACTTTTTATTTTATTATATATATATATTTTTTTTTTTTTTCTGTTTTCCACAGAATAAAATTTCAGATGTGTTTACATAATATATATATCAATATACAAAGACCAAGGAGAGAAAGGGAAGTGAGTTAATGACTGCAGAGCTCAGGTGTACCAGCATTTGGCTAACATTTCTGTGTACCCAGAAATTAATAGATTGATTGATTTTATACCATTTTTTCAACTTACTTGGCAAAGTTAGGTTTTAAATTATTGAGATATTTTATGTTTGAGTCCATAGTGGCTAATGAGTTTTTTTTATAAACTTGATGTTATAAGGAATCTGCGGCTTTATGAACGGTTTTAAAATCTTCTTTCCTGCTCAGCAACTCTTTCTTTTGCTATTTAGATTCTTTCCTATGCTGAGAAATGCAACCTTTTTTTTTTTCCTGCTAAATTGTTAACTAAGATTTTTAGAAATTGTTGATAATTCCCTAGAAGTTATTTGAAAACCTGTAAAGTTATATACGCTCTCTATATTTATTTGCCAAATATCTGAGACTCTGACATATGTTAGTTGTATGTTGATTCTTAATTTAATATGTTTTGTTTTCTGAATATTTATGTTGAATTGTAAATGATTTTATAATTTTTTGTCCATTCCAGATTGTTTATAATTTATGGATTGATTTGTGAATTGTTTGGGGGGAGAGGGGGGGGGGGTTGTCTTTTGACCTCCCATTGGGTAGGGATGTCACCTTTGCTTTGTCTTTTATCGCCTATATCTAATTTCCTTTTCCAAGTTCTTTTCTATCTTTGTCTTGGAATGGGATTACTTTGTTTTGTCCTGGCCCTGCATCAAGTCATTGGCTGAGAGGAAAACGATCAAATGTGTCTTGTTTGTTTTGGGAGATGATTTTTTTTTCCTCTGTAAATCATCTCTCTGTTATTGTCAAGTACTGATAATTACTTTTTTAAAAACTCGATTCTGTGTAAACATTTAATTGTTTTCCTCTCAGTGGAATCCTTTGCTTGCATCTGGATGGGATTTTTTGGTTAGCTCAAACTTAATACATTGATAGTTTACTCTTGGAATTTACTTCTGTCTTATTTGAACTTGTCCCCTTTGTCTTTCTCGTTTGCTTATTATTGTATATCTGAAAATGTTACTATTCTATTTTCTTCTTTTTTTTTTTTACAGGCGCTAAGGTGACCTATAACTGTCACAAATGCGTTAATCCCTTAAAAACAAAAAAAAAGAAACTTGAGAATTGTTTGTTACGTTTATGTAGTCTTGCTCCTTTTTGCACAAAAAAAAAAAAAAGAAAGGAAGTTATAATTTTCCTTTTTAGTCAATAGAAATATTGACCAAAAATTTACAATCTGAATGTAAAAGTGAAATATTGGGACTTTGAATTATTTTAATTGATTGTGTTTATAAGCATTTCAATAAGAATAGATTTATGATTTTTTTTTTTTATTTTTTATTTTTTTTTTTTTTAAAACATGAGATTATTGAAGAGTTAGACACAAGTGATGCTGGGTGTCCAATCCAGTGAAGCTCACACCACTTTCTCCAAGCAATACTCATTGATTTGCCAGATTGTCACTAGCATCCATCCACACTCACATCGTGCCTAATTAAGAAATATCCGGTCACACTACAGTCTCTGTGTAGGACTGTGAGTAGAAATCTGTACACTGACTAAACCATTTTTTTTTTTTCAATTTGGCAGAAACGTTTTACTTTCTTCAAATATCATGGACTAAGAGATGACTATTAATTTGTCTTTCGTTCTTTTCGATTGAGGCTTCTTCCAAGATGTTCCTATTTTTGGCAAGCTAAGGGTCATATTAATTTATCAATGTGTTAAAGATATTGATGAATTATTTGTAGTATTTTAACATTTTCCTCATCAAAATTGAAAATTAAAAACATATACTTTTTGGGGGTCGTTATGTGGCAGAATTCTTTTTCTGTCGGAACAATTCTTTTCTTTCATTTTATTAGCTAGAGAAAGGATGTCGATGGAGTTACAGATGATTGAACAAGTAGATTTTTTTAAAAACAAACAAACAAAACAAAAAAAAAAAATTTTTCTTTGCAAACCATTTTAGCGTGGCTGTTGTTGCGGAACTTGTTTGAAAGTTGATTTTTAGTGTATTGTTTGACAGGCCTGTTTCCACTTGCAGTTTTCTGTTGACCAATTGTGATAGGGAGAGGAGGAATTTCTATAATGATGTTGATACTAATCAGTGTAGTAAGATCTTATTATGTTTTAATTTTTAGCATTGTATATACGTCATTTTTACACATGCTTTTAAACAAATTTCACATCCATAGAGGATAATGGGCCTGATTTATTGCTAGTTGTTCAGGGCGCTCCTAACTTGACTTGCTTGAAATAAAAATGAATATCCGTTACTGCTATGAATTATGTATAAACAGTTCTATGACATCTATTTTCTTCTTGTTGTGTGCAAAGCATACCAGTCCCTTTCATAATTATGTTGACCTGTATAAATGTGTACAGCTTTCACTGAATTTCTATTCCACATGATTCATGACACAGAAGAGGTTTATATGTGAAGCATGAATGAGTTGAACATTTTCAATATGTGTGTTCTTTCCTTGTGAGTTGGAATGGTGGCTAAGAATTTTTTTCATTTTTAATCTACGCATGGAAGCAGTTCTTTAGCTCGCATTTTGCAGAAGTTGTAGCCTAGCATAAATTTGGTGGAAATTTTATATCCACATTGTTTTGTTTCAATATGAACGGTATCAAAGCTTTTTAATCGGATGTTTACAAAACCTACGTGAAAACGTGAGTAAAGTAGAAAATTGACAAAACATGTATAAATTGCTGAACTGAACTGTTGCTTGCATCACAAATTGAATACACGTACGTACCAGCAGACATTTTCCTGCTGATTTTACGTTTGCCCAGAAGCTATATAAAAATGATACGCTTATTATGATGTAACATAATGTAGAGGCTTTGTTCATGGAAATGTAATGCCATCTTTTTGTCTAGCGTGTGTTCCAAGAATTTGTTCTAATGTTATTATCATCCATCATCTCTGACCACAAGACTGTAGATGTCTTACAGCTTCAGCATCATTCATTCTGTGACCACTCTTGTTTCCTGCATTGTATTATTCGTGTCATTTTAAACCTGGCCTTTCATTTACCCGTTCATGATTTATATTTTATAAGGATTATTTCGTTACAATAAATTTCACTCATCACCATTCCTTTTCATCGAATCCACTGATTTTGTTACCCTGATCGCAAATCATCATCACCACCATTTCATTTTGTATTGAATATATTACAGACTTGTCTGCTACCATAAAGTGCGTTGATGTCATTAGGATAATAAGGGACTTGGATCAGATATTTCATGCGCGGATTGGTTTTGATAGTTACAACAGGTTATTTTAAGTAATATTTTGATTAATCTTTTCTTTCGTTTTAATTTTAGCTTATCTTTTATAGGCAGCAATCAATGCTTTCCTCTGTTCTCCTTTTCCTCTCTTGAAACTATATTTTAAAATATTATTTTTAAGCATTTTAGCACTTAATCGTTGGCAGCAAAGTTTGTTTCTATTTGGCAACTCTGTAGATTTCAGAAGCTAAGGTAAAACAGAAATATCATGGCAAGTGGATTTTTCATTGAAAATAACGTTGCAAGTTTTGAGAAACATGTTCCTGGATCTTGAATAGTAGTCACCCTACTTAAATTAATGAGTGGGGAAAAGCAATAAAATTAACATTTAATCATTGCTTAGGGATACATTCTTTCTCCTTGCCTGATTCTTATTTTTTATCAAGAAATAATGAATCTTGTTCGATCTGAAATTTCAAGAAAATTTAAGTGCTACTTATTGCGTTCATTTGTTGTCCATACCACATTATTGTTTTAATTTTTCCCATTTTAAATATTTTAGACGTGACTCAAACCTTGATCCCTTTAGAAATATAAAGCTTGTGTATTTATTTTCTCTCTTTTTTTTAAAATCTTGGCTTCTCTCAAAAACGTTTTTTAGATTTTAAAATGATGTTGCAATCGATTTAGTATCAATACTTAGTGTGATAGACCAAGTCTCTTGGTAAGTTGAAGGGAGCTCAGCACTGCTTACATTTCTCATGCTATCAGCTAATACAATAACCATTATAATGATTATGATAATAATACCATTATAAAATTACAAATTTTACTTTAAATAAACATTCTATAAAAACTTCTTTGTAATGTTGTGTTATATATATATATTTTTGTTTTGTTTTTAATGTCTCGGGGCGGGTGGTTGGATGGGAGCATCACCCTTGAATCATATACCTATGATGTTCGCATGGGTGTACGATCCGATAGTGATGTCGTTTCTTCTTCTCTTTACTAGCCTATCCTGCTTCTTTAGTTTGTGATTGTATTTTTGACAGGGGATATTTTTTTTCTGTAAATCTTCTGCCTGTTTGTTCTTGGTTATTTATAATTTAGCTTATGATATCTTTAGGTTATGATTTTGATTTACATTTGTACTATTTTTGTTAGATTGCTTGTTTTTTTTGTTTCAGCGGTCTCTCATATAACCTCAATTGTGTTGGAAGAGACCTAAAGCAACAAACAAACAAACAAAAAAAAATGTCTCGGGGGTTCTTTTTTTTTGTTTTGTTTTGTTTTATGCCTCTGTGTGGTCTCGTAATATGACACTCTCCTTTGGATCGGAAGGTCTGGGGTTTGAGCCCCAGTCTGAGTCTGAGTGGCACATATATGTGTGTCCTTGGAAAAGGCTCTTTACTCACATTCTCTCTCGATACTCGGCTGTAAAATGAGTACCTGGCCGTTAAAATAACAAGGGTCATGTCTAGTCCTACATGTTACGTGCTGCTGTTGGCCAGGGACCCTTTGTAAAACGCTTTGAGCACGTTTAGTGGATATTTCTGTACATAAAAACTCACATTTTTTATTGGGTTTTTAAAAAGCATTTGAGTGTATGCTTATTGGCGCAGGGACTGTGCGTGCATCCAGACAGGACACAGAGTAAGGTGGTTTTAGACTGAACACAGAGATAGTGTACCTTGATCTATTCTGCCGTACTCTCGAAAAACACTTATTTAAAAATTTTGGCCAGAAAACTCGTCCTTCTAATATCGATCGATTTAAATTACTCTTATCTTGGCAAAAACTCTCAATGGGTTTCCCATTTTCTTTCTTTTTGCTGGCGCTAGTAGTAGCAGTGGTAGTAGTATCGTATGGTGGGGTGACACTTTCAGATCTGTCGCGTCGAGCCAAGCCTTGAATTCATCTTCACATTTGTGAATGGTTTCATAACCTCCATTTAGCTTGGTAACAGGACAGTGGAGCACAAGGTGATCTACATCTTGGGGGATCAGTTTGGCATTTGGGGCATTCTGTTGAGTTGTTTAGACCCCATTTGTCATTTTTGCGGCTGTTTTCGCATGTCTGGAGCGTAGCCTATTTGCAGCCACCCAGTGGCTGGCGCTGGCGCTGCAATGACATAAATGTCGCAAGTGCCGTAAAACCCTTAAAAACAAATACAAACACACCACATATCTTTATTTTAACAGGTGCTTGAAATGACATTCAACAAAGTGTCTCAAGCCGTAGACTTTCAGAATTTAGAGACTGACATTCTGCCTAAAAAAGAATGGCACAAAACAAGGCGACGACCACCACCAATAATGAGTTGTATTCATATTTTATTCATTTGATATTTTGTTGCGCCTTGTATTGTTATGTAATGCTCTAGCACCGGAAAATTCCCCCCCAAAAACAAATCTTTCAAAAAATATAAGTAAGATGGTCTGTTTCTTAAGGTTTTTAATCCTAACTTTGAGGGATGGTCACCAGCGTTGTCATGACTGTCTAGTGATTGTAATAATTAGATATATTGACATCTCGATCTTGTAAACTAATTGAACTAGTTGCTGAGAATTAAATCTAAATTACATGTTAAATTGCCTAGGATTCAAAAGTCTGATGTCACGTCCGCCCGGAAATCAGCAGTTTGGTTCTCAACAAAGAAAATCGGTACTTTGTATTCTTCATGCTGGTTAGAACTTTTTCTTTGTGATCAGAATGAATAAAAGTCAAAACATGATCAGATTTATACGGGTTTTCTCCTCTGGATACACTTTTATGCTCGTCAGAGAAGTATTTCATAAGGACGGTGATGGAGGCAATGGCGTCTGCCATTGTTCCGATAGTTTAGAACCAGTTACTATGCGTCATTACGAGGGAAGTGACATCACGACTGTTGAACCTATTTAGTAGAGGAAAAGTGTAGTTTATAAAACAGTCAAAACAAACTTGGGCCTTTATATCGCACTATCCACTAAACGTGCCCAAAGCACGTCTGACCGGAATTAAGGAGGTCCCGGGTTCGACGATCCCCAGTCGAGGAAGACTGAGGTTTAGGAAAAAAATTTTTCTCTCTTTCTTGCTTTGTCTGGCACTGTTTCATCCTATACATTTTCAAATATTTATCCTACACCACAGTGCCTGCTCCCTCATCTCTCAATTTGATATTTTCAAAAAATAAAAATGGAGATACTCTACTGTCTTTGTCCTCGTGTTCAATGTCTATGTTGTGTGATGCAGGCGAGGGTTCACAGCTTAAAACGTGTACTCTTGTGAAGAATATAACCATTAAATCGACCCAACTACATATAGGTAACCTCTGTGGTGTAGTGGTAGCACGTCTGCCCTGTAATCAGGAGGTCTGGGGTTCGATCCCTAGTCGAGGAAGACTGCTTTTTTGGGGGAAATTAAAAAAAGAAATTCTTTCTTCCTCTGGCACTTTTTTCATCTGCACTTTTTCAGATCTTTATCTTACACAAGTGCCCTGCTCCCTAATTTCTCATTCCTTATGAAAGCACCTTTCCGTATCGTACAAGAACGCATGTACTGCGTCCATTTTGTACTCGATGGCTCTCTTTTATATCAGTCACAGCCTACAGCAGGGTACTCGTTCACAACTAAGTCAAATGGGGTCATTTATTTAAATCTGTCTGAATAACTATACTGTGGCCAGATTTTAAAAAACAAACATTTCCACTTATCTCGTGGCTGATCACTCTCAACATCGCCTGTACTTATAACAAGACGACACATCGCTGAGCCACCCACAGCTTATACTTCCTTCAAATGTCGAAATCATTTATCTAAAGATTAAATACAAACACAGCGAGGAATTTATTCTTATCCTTATGTTTATTATTATATGATCAGATGTTAATATTGAATGTGTCTAAATGTTGTAATCCAGTATGTACATCAAGTTGGTGTGCAACAAACATAATATTGAAGTTTTTCATTTAATGATCGCATCGAAAATGGAAAGATTACTGATGCAAAGAAGTCTGTCTATACATCGCTCAAATTTACCCGTCCGAGTGTGCTGCCATTATGAAATGATGGCATTCGTCGTGTCTTTGATGTGATGTTATGTGCTGCGAAAAGGTTGTGAGAATTCTATGGAGGATTCTTTCTTTTTGATGTTCTTGGAGTCGGTCGAGGTCGCTGACGCTGAAAATCAGTCACATTGTTATGTGGAGCGAGATTGGATCCACTTGCAGTTCTGTATGACGCGGCTCGCATACTGTGGGCAGATGTCGACGCCACGGGCCGTGCCTGAGGTTTATACCAATCTAAACCCATTTTACACGATTTTGAATCATAGCTTGCTCCTTCCTCGTCGTCTACCGCTGCTTCATCTTCCTGTCGTGTCCTTTGGATGGTGTAGCTTTCGGCTTCGCGAGTGTCTCTGGACGTAGAAGGTTGTGGTTCATTTGTTTTAATGACACCGTTTTCCCTTACGTCGTGATATGGCAATTGGTTGTCCCATTTGGATTGATACAAACGTCTAATTTCTTTTTCATCAACCTCGCTCTGACACTGTCGATACGATGTGGCCATTCGGAACCATTTAGACTGCCCATGGCGTTGAATATGATCGTATCTTTGAGACCAAGCCAGTAGATTTCTGCACGGAGTGATGGTATTCCTCCTGTTTGCGTCGTCTTCGTTTAATGTAGGTATGGAAATTTGTTCATCTCCGTGTTTTGAATATTGGTCGAGCAATTCTGAAAGCTGGCAAGGACAAACTTTTTTATCGAAAGATGGTAACTCTGAAATTGGTCTCATTTTATGCCATTGCCATGACAAGTTTTGATTGTTGTCTATTTTCTGACAATTAAACTGGTAAGAATTTAATGACTGCCCACTTTTACTGTTTTGAAAATTATCAGTATCAAAGCCAATTGATTCAAACTTTGAGGAAGTTGACAATATTGAAAATTCATTGGTGTTGTTTTGATCTGACTCTATTTGAATGTTTTTCTCAGCTCCAGTTTGTCCAATCTCATCTTTAGAGACAGTTGACCTCTCAGAAACCGAAAATTCTTCTTTTTCAAGATCTTGGACCAAAAATGCCCTTAGATCATCACCAACGTAAGATTTTGTAAACGAAGGTAGCCCGTTTACCGGTTCAAAATAGTTGCTGTACATATTTGAGTTTATGTCTAGATTTTGAGTGACTTTACTTTGTTGATCGTCATTAGGGTCACATTTTTCAGGAGACGATTGGTTTATCCTGCCTTCTTCCACTTCCTCTTCTCTCTCACCCTCGCCGTGATTGGGGAGTGTGTCAAGGTGGTTGCCATTGCCATTGCCCATTTTATCCGTGAGCCACGTAAGGGTACTTTCCATCGTGCTGTCTACCCAACTCAAATCAATGTCACTGGATGCCTCTGATGCTGAGCTTTTATGGTCCATAATGTCTTGGCGTCCCCTGCTATTTTTCCACAAACTATTCTCATGCCTACGGGGAGTTTCGGTGGAGGTTCCTTTTGGAAATATTAAATCAACGTTCATGTCTACAGGCAAGGATTTCGAAGTTTTAACCTTCTCACGAAGATTTTGGACGGTGTTCTCCACAACCCTGTTTTTGTCCTTTTGTTGAAAGAGTGCTGTTTCAAATTTAGGAGATTTCGTAAAGTTTTGATTTGGCCATGGCTTGAAATCCTTTTTGTCTTTGTTGGAATCACTTTCTAGACTACGCAGTTGTCTCTGAAAATCAGGCAAACCTGTGTCGATGTTGCCAAGTTCATCTGTATCATCAGGCACGCATTGAATGGGAGTTTTCCTTGTTAACAAAAGTTTACTTTGACTTTTCAATTGCGGGTTGAGAGTTCCGAATTGCACACTTTCACTTATTTTCAAAGCAAATTCTTTTGCCCCCGTAAAGATTGACTTCTCATCGGTGTCAACGGTGCCAATTCTGCCAGTTGATTTTCTGTCGTGACTGCGGCATTTACTAAACGATTTCATGGTTGGGCATGTTCTGTCACGTATGTCATCAAATGAAATCAATCTGGACAGCTGAGACATTTTGTCAGAAAGACTTTTGTATTCTTCACTTATCAGAACACCCTCGAGAGATCTGCACCTTGTTGTACTGGCTCGGCGGCTTCGGGCCGGCTTATCTTCGATACAATTACTAACAATAGCTGGCTGGGATCCAGACCGACGAAATGGCCTCTGAGCATAGGGTCGTCTATTCGAATCTTTGCATTTTTTAATCATTTGCGATTCTCCTAGGTTGCTAAAGCGAGGACTATCGCCGTCTCCCATCAGTTTCAAGTATTCTTCAAATTTGTCGTGCTTATCTTCGGATATCACTGCCTCAGTAGAAGAGGATTCATGCGTGTGCTTAATAAGCTCTACTGCGTTGTTCACCATGCGGGATTCCGTTTCTTCTTTCATTTTCAAAAACGACTCAAACTTAATGTCAGGTGGAACTTTTCTTGATTCACTAATTTTCATTTTCTCTTTATAGGCTATGTGATTGGATTGCTCGTTCAAACTATTTGAAGCAAAACATTTTAAATTTGAATATTTACTTTCGCTAGAATGTGGCAAGATTGAATTTTTTTTCAAAATCACAGTAGACTCTGATCCTTGATTGTCAGATAATTTGTTCACGTTATCGAAGACTAAATACTTTAGTTGTTTTTTCTTGTTTTGAGACGAACACGCTTGTTCCCATGTCGTGTTAGTCTTCTTTACATCACCAGAAGAGTTGGACGGTTGTCTAACACATGACAAGGATTTGAGATCTTGAAGCCTAGGAACCTTATGGTTCCCGAGCTGCCTCTCTCCACCACATGAAATTGCTTCCTGCGAGCGTGCCCTCTTTCTATTTTTGGAAACAGTCTTGCTGAAAAAGTGTTTGATACTATGTCTACCCACGGCATTTGCGGCGCTTTTTATCTCCGAAACGAGAAGTGATTCCAAATCTTTGTCCGGGCTTTTACCTGCTTCAGCATTTTCCTCATTGGTCTTCTGCCTGTGTGAATAGGATGGTTCTTCTTGTTGACAGTCCAATTGTCCTGGTTCTTTGACGGTCCTGTTGTCAATCTCATTCTTCATTTCTTTGTAGACCTTGACATCTTGATTAATCGATCCTAAGAAAAAGGCAATATCCTCCAATCGTTTACCCATGCTTTTTATATCTAGACAAGTGTCTGCATTTGTCATATTTTCAAGTCTTTCAGATACTTTTGTTTTATTTTGCTCCCGCAGATGTACATTGCTCTGCAAAATGTCGACTGATTTGCCTTCCCCAAGAACTGGTCTTACGGTTTCTTCACTGCTAGGGACTTCATTGGACGCATTCTTCGTTAAAAATAGAAACCGTGACCCTGTTGGTTTATTTTTGTCGTTGTTGCTCGTATGCATTGCATCATATCCAATGCTCTTCTGACTCAGGGCAATTTTTCTTGCATCAGTAAACATGGCTTTTGATGAATTATTTTCCTCGTTATCTTTAACTATTTTTGAAACTTCCTCTTTTTTAATTTGGAGCCGCTGTAGTCTATCCTTTATTGTTATTATTTTCGCTTTCGCTTTACTTGCTGCTTGGTTTTGACTATATTTAATCTTTTTACCGATTGCATCTTTATCAGGGCTCATCACTTTGTAGCTTTCTGTATTTCCAACGATTGTTTTATGCTCTTTGTTGTTTGCAATTGGATTATGGTGATTATATGCTAAATTTTTGTCAGGTTTTTCTAAAACTTCTTGCTCACAGTGATCAACTTTCATTAAATTAGTCGAGTTTCCTATATCATTAACATTCATTTCTGGTGTGATCCGTATACCATTGTCGGTTATCTCTAATGAACTGCCTTTGTCTATAATGTGAGTCGCGTTTTGTATATCGGCCGAAGGTGTGGCCGTCCCAGTATTTATTGCTCGTAACAATCCACTCTCTTTAATGGAATGAATTGCATGGTGTCTATTTCCAGAAATTACAACTACTTCATTGTGTACCTCTTGTAATGAATTCCATTTCTCCTCGGCTTGAGGCAGATGTTGTAGCCTTCCAGAAGACAAGTCCTTGATGTTGTACTTTACTTCCAATGTATTATCTTTGCATCTATTTTGAGGCTCATGTTGCCCATCTTTTGAAGACATGGGCTTTTTACTTTCAGTCACCGGTAATAAACTGCATTCACCTGTGACATTCAAGACACATTTGTTTTGCCCAGAGGGTTTGTCCTTTTTATTACAAATAAGTTGCACCGAAAGCCCTTTGCCTATTTCATGGGACAGATGACGTGCACCCCCGAAGACTGCTTCTGTTTTATTGTCAGTAACTCGGGATGAACTGGGTTTATCAATGACCTGTAATAGGCGGTCCCTGCCTACAGACGGTGTTGGTTTTTCAATATCTATCGCTTTTGGTGAACTGTGTTTGCGTATAATTTGGATACCATTTTGTTTGTCATCAAAATGATCGTCTTTTCCTTTGTTTTGACCATTAATATCCATGATATTATCCCTGTCTGCTACAACAACTATTTTATCATGAAAAATAGCATCTTTTTTATATGGAGAGTTGAGCTTAGCCTTATAAAACGACCTAATTTGCAATTCTGAATATTTCTTCCTAATTTTGTCAAAGATTTGATCGACACTTTTTGCATTTTTATCTTCATCGAAACGTTTTGAAGTATCTGTGTATTTGTTTAACGACTCTGATTGTCTAGACAATAGTCCAAGTCCCTTTCCGGTAGAATGATCTGGCGGTTCGAATTTGGAAGGAGACCTACCACATTCCAGAGAGATATTGAGATCTTGTTTTGGACCAAGTAATATTACACTCGATGTCAGGCCACCCTTCTTAGTGTCCGTGATCGAGTGGTGGTTGGTGGAATAATATGTCTGCAATGTGTTTTTATCACTTTTATCCACAGATGCTGTTTTATTTGCACATTGTTCTCTATGGCTTGGTTGTCGTATTATTTCTGTCTCTTTTTTAACAACGGATATATTTACAGAGTCCATTTGAGTGTTCTTCTGATTATCACCTTTCTTACCGTTTGTATCGGGTAATAAACGTATGTCGGCCATTTCCATTTTTATACTCGGGTCCATGGCTTCTAACCTGAACGCCCTGATCTTTTCTAATTTTCTTATCTGTTCACTGTGGTCTTGCATCAGATTATCTGTCTTTTGATGCCAGTCTCGTTTGGAACTATCAAAATTATATCGATCACATCTGAATGGAAGAGATATCGCGTCCAAATGGTTTTGGTCCTTTTCGTGTTTTTTCATCTCACTGACTTCATTTGTATGGTCATTGCCTTTTGAACGAGTGTAAGAAGGATCATATTGTCGAAGATTAGACGCTAGCATGCAAATCCTTTCTGAGCTAGGACATTTTCCAGATGGCATGGCTTCTTGACGGACATGTAATTCGTTGTTTATAGCTCCATCAATGTTAAAATCAGTTAAATCGTAGGAGACTGATGTTTTATCTAACCCGACCGCTTCTTCAGATGGCAATGCATCCTCAAGACATGGTAGCGTTTTTATATGATTCTTCACTTCGGTTGATATGAAGGAGTCTTTCGTTAATGTATATGTGTGATTTATACTATTTAACTTATCTTGAGTATCTGGACGCATGTCTAATTTGTTTGTACTATAAAGGGCAAGTTCCTTCGTCAACCTAAGTGGGTTTTGCCTTGTCTCTTTCGACTCACTCCCTTGGGATGACGAGTCTGGCAGCTCCGGGTGTCTCTCGACTACAAATGTTTCCCTGTTGATTCGACGATTTTCGCCTTCGGTCATTTTTTGTGAAATCAAACAAGGCTCTTTCGATAGACTCTGTATGTCTGTCAACCATTTCTTTTCAAAGCTCGAGATTTCCTCTGATGCTCCGTATTGTATGCTCTGTGTGTCATCTTCCAAAGTTTTTCTGTCAGACAATGCATGATAATTCCGCACTCTCTGTCCCGTGTTTGAATTGCTTTTAACGAGTAATTTTTTATTAGATTCGTGATTACAACTTTTGATTACTTGTCCATATAGTTGTTTCGATTGACCGTCTCCTCCTGTTGGCGTTGGCTTCCCACCATATTTCGACCAATTATGTGGCAAAGGATTCTTTATAGAAAGGTTTTTGGATTCTGAGCAACGTTTTCTAACAGAAATCCCGTGACTCGATGATGGATTGTCTACTGTCAACTTGCATTTAGAATTTATTTTGTCACTGTCTTGCTGTTTATTTGGCTTGGTGTCTGAAATCTTGGTGTCTTGACTTAACATCTCCTGACCATGATTATCTACAATAAGACGGTGCCCTAGTTTTCTATACACATCTTCTCCATTTATGTCTCTTTGGATTCTGGTGCCTTTTGAGACAATAAGGGTAGGGATGTTATCATCGTTTTGAGATGGTTTGTCTTTTAATTCATCATTTTCCAGATTTTTAAACGTGTTTGTGGCATTTAAAACTTTTATTTTGTAATCTTTTAAATCCCGAGTAAGCATTCTATTTTCCATAGATTTTGAATAGCTAGGGTTGTCTCCAATGCATTTTAGAGACTCCAAACTGTCAGTTTTAATGCGAGAATGGCAATGTTCTCCCTTAACTAATTTATTTTGCATAGCTGTCTTTTTACACGTTCTCCTTTGATGCATATTCTCCGCTATTTTTGCTTCCGTAAGTTTGAATGTTTCTTCCAAGCCATAAACACCCGAAGTTAATAATGGATTATTTATGTCATTTTTAGTTTTTGTCTTAGACATGCTCCTGATTGTAGTTAAACACTTTGGTTGAACATCTTTGACGGGTGACGCCGGTTCCGTATCATCGTCCTTAAAGTGTGCATCTGATTTGATTACATTCGATTCTTGTGTGTAATGCACCACAGGGATGAAGCATGGTTTGGTGTGCACAGCTGATGGAATACTTAAGGGTGAGTCGTCGGCTTTATGATGACCTTCCTCTGCATCTACTAGATATCGGTTTAATGTATGATCACTCATTGAGTATGATGCGTATTGATTCTTTGTCGTGAGTGAGAGAGACTCCGAGCTGTCGTCATTAACAAGGATATGATGTTCCCCTCCAGTAACTGTTCGACTCCTGCAAATGGATCTTTGAGAAGATTGTTTAATGACAGTTTTCTTTATTCGCACAGGTTTAACACAGGGTAATTTATTGCAAACAAATGTTTTATTCAGGTCTTGACTAGTTTGACTGACGTTCTTTGTAATTTTTGTGGCCGAATCTTCTTTACTTTCATTATTTTCCCCGGTTTCAAGTTTTACCGGACGATCAATTTGCTTATTCAAGACCATATCATCACCGGCGTCGAATTTCGTGTTCGGTTTATTCACTTTCGAATTTGATGGTTTTTGCTGTTTCAGTGTACGATTAACCAAAACAAGTGAATTGTATTTCATATTTTGTGAGCACGTCTCGAGACTGTCGCTTTTAGCGATATCATAATGTATCACTTCTGTGCTTTGATTTTGAGCTCCAAGCTTTACTGACGCTCTTTCGTATTTACTTTCATCATTCCTATTTGGGTCCACATCTCTCTGTTGTTCAGATTTGTGAGTCTCCTTGATGTCCTCCGTCTTCCATTTCTGGATAATATGGCTAATTTTTGTTTGACTCTCAGAGACGTTAATCATGTTCTGCATCTTTTTTGTCCGTATTTTACCTTTTTGGTTCCTTTTCTCATCGGGGTCATAACCTTCAGCGAATGATGTTTGTTCGATTACGTTTTTCAACTGAGTCTGATAGGTATTATTTTTGATGCTATCATCCGGTGTTTGTTTCTTTATCACATCACTGTCAGTGAAAATGCTTACGGTCGTATCGATGACTTTGTTGGTCGATTGTTTCTCGGTTCCAACAGAAATATTCAGTGAGTCCTTACTTAAGGATAACGAACCTCGTGGACTTGATTCTGAAATTGAAATGGATTCCGGGCTGCTTGCTCTGAACAAGACAGGACAATATTGTATTTTCATTGTTCGGTTTTGTTTATCAACTTTTGGGGAAGCTTTCTTCTTTTTCTTTACGTCCTTCTCTTTTAACTTTACATCTGAGTGCCTATTAGTCAAATCGATGCCTTCCAGGCCTAAGGCGCTCAGTTTTAAAATATTTGGTTTCTGTAACGAGTTTTTAGGAAATAGTTTGATAGGCCTCTTTTCTGATAAACAAATAGCGTGATTTTCTTGTCCGTCTTTTGAGCTAAAAGATTGTGATCGTGACTTGGTATTGCAAGTCATTTCACTTATCCCCTTATCCTTGTTCTCATTGTCGTGATCTTGTTCCTCGTTATTTACCGGACTATTGTCGTTCAGAATGGTTTGGCATTTGTTGGATAGCTTTGGAGACTCTTTGGTGCCTTTTGATTTTTCAATATTTATTTCATCCTGGGTGTTTGCAATGGTATCGTTAGTTCCATCACTTTTCCCCTTTTTCTGAATTGGGCCTTTTCTTTTATTAAGTCCGTCCTTTGATTGATCTTTTTTCATGACCAAAGCTGGACGCATTTTATTTTTGGACGCGATTGTTTCTTTACGTAAAGCATTCAAAGATGTGAGAATCTTGCTTGAAAGTCCTTGTTTTTTAGTTTGTATCATACTTGTTTTTTTATCCATTTCATTTATTTCTTTGGTATCTTCACTCTTCTTAACATTTTTCTTTTTTTGACAAAGAGTTCCCTTCGATGGTGAATTGTCGATCATTTTCAATGTATTTTTATCGAAACCTTTATTTTGTGCTGATAAAGCCATACACATTTTCTTTTGGGGCTGTTGATTTTTAGTTGTTAGAGTCCCATTTACTCTTCCGACTGACTTCACCTCTTTGATATCGTCGCATTTGTTCATTGAATTCTTCTCCCGGGAATGCTTTCTTTTTTTGTTCATTCGAGGGCCTGATACATTTTTGCCAACAATTTTTTGTTCCTGATCTCTTTGTAAACAGCGTTTCTTATCGGAGACAATGTTTTCTTTCCCACAACTGTATGTGGAAGAAGAGAACAGCACGGAGAATGAGCTGATCCTTTCACTAGAAGAAGAGTACACAGAGGCTCGTCGGATAGCAACAGAGGATCCTGACCTTTCTTTGTGTGGTTCGTTTTGAGGCATTCCATCATCGCTATTTGGAGATTGGTCATCACTTGCTTGAATTGGTTGGCTAAGACCGCGTTTGTTTATAGAGTTCTCTAGTTTTAAAATAGGTTTAATCCACATACGGGGATCGGTTTTCGAACCACACATTTTGGTGTTCATTTCTGAGGTTGGCTGAGGTTTTTGGAAGGGGTGTTTACCTTTTGAAACCATCTCACAGTTATTTTTTTTCATTGACGATGTTTTTCCTTTACCTCGTTCGCTTATATTAGTCGAAGGATAGCAAGGAGGTTTCCTGCTATCTGAGGGATATTTTTTGGAAAAGGAATTGCTTGGGGGTTTAGTCTGTTGACTCGTTTGGCTTTTTAGGTCAATTGAAATACTATGCGAATGCTCAATTCCTTTATCGGTAGTCCAGCCGTCTAGAAAATCCCCGTCTAGTTTTGTTGATGGCGCATCATTCCACTCATTTGACAAATTCAGCAGTTCCTGACCTGGATCTACTTTGTTCTTGTCGATTTCACTGATGTCAATGTTGTCGTAGAGATCGGTAAAGTTCAGAACAACCTTTTCAGCTGTGAATGGTGCGATTCCATTTTTATCATCTTTGCGTTCTTGTAAAGATTGCCTAGAGGACTTCTTACGTTTACCATCAGGATTTGGCGTGTGTTTCTTCTTAATAGGCAAACTCTTATTATTGACAACAGGTTGGCATGACATGCCCATGGGTTTGATTACTGAGCGGACCTTTCTACTTTGACCAGCTCCGCATTTTTTGTCCGGGTTCCCGAATGGAGGATGGCGTTCGTCATTGATATCGGTTTGGACCCGAGCTGGTAAACAATAGTCCTCTCTTTCTGCAAATTTAGCCTTTTTGCTTGTACTTGAAATTGGTACGTTTGTGCCAAATCTGATCCTGGTGTATGGTTTCTTGGTTTCACCTTGTTTTGGCATACAAAGTCTTTCTTTACATTGTCGCGTTTTCTCTTTTTCATCGAGAAACGAACGAAGCGATTTCATGCCTTGGTTCGGAAGTTTGTAAGAATTACTTCTGAACTCACCACATTCGTGTGATTTACTATCAAATGCGTAGGTATTTGGCGGAGGAACGCTTTTCCTTAAAATGTACGGCTGTTTGAAAGATCCTTCCCTAACGAGATCATGAATTATTGTGGCTTTGTTTTTGTAGTTCGGCCTGTTTATCGCGCTTTGAAATGAGTTATCAATGTGAGATTTGATTCTATTGGTCTGATATCGACCGCTGTGTTTCACGAGGATAGATTTTTGTTTAGATTGTTTCTCCAAAAATGACGATTCTTTTAACCCATGCACAAGTTGGAATGGATGATGATGTACGTTTTCCTTTTGCGCAAATTTGTTCAGGATTGTATCAGGTGAAAGTCTGGAAGGAGAGATTTGGGAGTTAACTGCTTGTGTATGTTTGTCGTGGATTATATGAGGTGAGAGTCTGGAGGGAGAGGAGTGGGAGTTTAATTCATTGTATTTCTCAAAAACGTTTTTAATTTGACTAGCACGTCGGCGTTTGAGAAGAGGCCTAAGCAACTGTTCATTGCTGAAAGCATCACAGAATAATTTTTGATTAGCGTTTAACACTTTCTTTTTTGTATTGGGATTTATTACGGTCGCCATTTTATGTTCTTTAGGTCGGTTGCATTGTGATTTTCTTGAAAGAAAAATATTTGGCGATTCTATCTGTTGTCTCGTTCCACTTTTGCTCCTTTGAACTGGAATATTGCAAAGTTCTTTAGGTTTTACTTCCATTATTTTCTTTTTCATATTCAAAAACGTTACATCCGAAATTTTATTTGGTCTCAACATAATGCTCTTTTCACGCGGTTCTTTTCCTGGAAGTAAAATTGTTTGCTCTTGGGAACAGTTTACTTCATCGTGTATCAAAGAACCTATCAATTTTTGGTCAACTTTATGGTCTTTACCATTTTGAAATCTGTTTAACGGAGACTGCGGAATGGGTACATCTTTTCGCTCTTTAATGACGACGTCATTTTTAATTGTTTTTACGCTGTGCATTAGTTTACGTCTGTATCGACATATCATGTCAGATGTACCTCTATGAATAATGCATTTACCATCGCCCGGACATTTCTTACATGCCGTTCTTAATCTTAGCAATTTCGTCCCACCATAAGCGTGAAACCTTAGATTCTGGCTGTTTTCTTCTATCGGCTTGTTTCTTGTTGATGGAAACTTGTATATCAGAGGAGTTGAACATTGAGTGTTATGAACTGAGCTCTGCTTTTCAATATTTTTGTTATGACCTACACTAGATAAGGTAAAAGACTTCAAAAAATTGGCACTTGGTGTCTCGCTTTTTTGAATTTTGTCTGAAACCAATATAGGCTTGATTATGTTCTTTTTCATAGGAACCGTTGTCTCAATGTCCTTGTCTATCTGAGCATTTGTTTTCGAAAATATGCTTCTTTTCAAAACGATTATATTCGCACTAGGATCTGGGTAGTCCATCGCTTCTTTGCTTGACTTCTTGTTTTCACGTAAAGAGATATTTTCTTGTAATTTAAACTTAGATTCAAATGTGTCAGATTTCGAAAGACCTTTTGTACAGAACGTCTCAAGATTATTCTTTGGTATGTCGGACTTGGATTCGGCTTGGGAAAGTTCCTTTGGAGAAGATTTTCCCATATTCTTGGCGAATCCGGATTTGGATTCGATTTTCTCTAGTTTGGAAGGATCCTTCTGGAAAGATGTTTCAAGAATATTTTCGGCGAAAACAGATTTTGGTTCACTTTTATCTGATTTGGAAAGTTCTTTGTGGAAGGATGTGCCAAAACTATTCTTGGGGAGACCAGTTTTTGGCTCAGTTTTGTCTGATTTGGAAACATCAGTTAGGATTGATGTTTGATTGTCGGTAAAAATTGATTCTCCCGGGATTGTCGTTGAGGCGTTACCCCTCGATACTGTCCGGTAAATGGACGTCGGTGAATCAGACGTTGTATATTGCCATTTCATAGATTCTTTTAATGTGTTGACTTTTACTCCATCCTCTCCACAAGAGTAAAGCGGCACTCTCTGATCAAATAGCTTCTTTTCATAGGACTTTTCTGAATCCGCGATGATGTATGTTGACGTAGAGAGAACGTTTTGTTGGGCGTTTTTCTCGCATCTGAAATACAATAGGTGCTTAAGTTATGACTTCAATGAAAAAGAATAAGATAATAATGGAAATGATCTCTATAGCGCCCACTCCCGTTCAGTGGCAACTCTAGGCACCTGTTAGAAAACTACTTATACTAAATGTTAGAAAGTATGATATCTCATGGTAAAAATACAATTTCATCAGTAAATATAGCCAAATAGATATTGAATAAATGCGCTGGATCAACTTATGCCCGAGACTGAATACTCTTTTACATTGAGTCGAGTGAAGGGCTACCTCATGAGACCAGGTATAGATTGTCATAAAGGCATTGCATGAAATACGTTTTTAAGCAAAAGTGTTTTATTATTTCTCATAAATGGATCTCAAGGAACAAAATGTATGGGAATTCCAGTGCTGGGGCCAGCATGATAGAAGGAACGTTGTGATAGTTTTGAATGACCTTTTCTTAGAAGGCACAGTTAGAAGTTGAAGATTGCTTGATCTCACTGGGAGACACAGACAATATATTCACTTACACACACCATATAAAGACATACATTCAAAAATTAGCAAACTTCAGGTTGCTCAAAATAACGCAGCCAGGCTCATTGTACGCAATAACAAAAAATACCCGTCAGCAACTCTTCTTCTCCGTGAGTTACATTGGCTTCCTGTGGAAAAAAGAGTTGCCTATAAGATTTGTACTGTTGTCTACAAATCCCTGAGCACGAACAGTCCCTCCTATATTAAAGACCTTCTAAACATATATGTCCCCAATAGAAACTTGAGGTCAAGCAATGACCAATCAATCCTTGTCAAACCTAAGCCATTGCGTAAAATAGGTGAACAGTCTTTTCAATTTTCGGCCCCCCATTTTTGGAACTCTCTTCCATCACACGTGAGATGCTCGGATTCGTTGACAACGTTCAAATCTCGCTTAAAGTTTTATCTTTTTACGTCATAATGTTGCAATATTATTTTCATATTTTGTTGTTGTTAAATTGAATTCGTATCACGTTTCCTTCACACTTGTCTCACTGTAATATGTTTTGTTTTATATCACTGTAAAGCGCTTAGAGCCTGTGACAACGGGGTAAAGCGCTATATAAAT
>NC_088360.1:18686222-18696222 GCF_034508935.2 Berghia stephanieae | reverse complement strand
CATTTTCAAAAGGTATGCCAGTCAAAAAGTAAAAACGAATATGCATCTGCGGCAGACCCGAATACACCCAGTTCAGCCTTTTCAGCCGCGGCTCCCATAGTCTCTACAGAGCTGTTATTGACGTGAAATTGTTTAACAAGCCCGTTAAAGCGTTGATAGACACCGGAAGCTCAGAGAGTTTCATTTCAACAGAGATCGCACAAAGTCTCCAATTGAAGATTTTCAAATCAAAGAAAGAAATCTCCATGGCGTCTACTAATCTTTCCAGTACAACCAAGGGTCATTGTTTTGTCTCTTTGGAATACCAGTGACGTTTCTATGAGAGTGTGAAATTTTCCATCCTGTCAGGGTTGTGTTCGGACTTGATTTTAGGCCATGACTTTCTTGAACAGCATGATGGAGTTCAAATATCATTCAAAGGATCAAAGCCTACTTTCTCCGTTTGTAGTCTCACTGCTGCAAAAATCGAACCTGTTTCTCTTTTCAAGAATCTCCTTCCAGAAGTCAGACCTATTGCAACAAAATCAAGACGATTTTTATTACCAGACAAGCAATTCATTGACTCTGAGGTTAAGAAACTTCTTGACGAGGATGTGATCGAACCATCTGATTCTCCATGGCGAGCGCATGTATTGGTGACAACTAACGAACGACACAAGAAACGCATGGTTGTGGACTATAGTCAGACCATCAATCGCTTCACTCTACTCGATGCATATCCACTTCCAAACATTAATGAAATGATTGAAACAATTTCAAACTACAGTGTCTATAGCACCCTCGATTTGCAAAGTGCTTACCACCAGATCCCAATAAAAGACGAGGAGAAACTGTATACGGCTTTTGAGGCCAGTGGAAATCTCTACCAATTCAAGCGAATTCCCTTTGGAGTCACGAACGGAGTGGCTTGCTTTCAGCGCATCATTGATTCCATTATTCGAGATGAGAAACTGAGTGACACATTTGCTTACTTAGACAATGTGACAATCTGTGGCAGAAATCAGCAAGAGCATGATGAAAACCTTGTGAAATTTCTCAGGTGTGCCAAAAAACATAATATAACATTCAATAGAAGTAAGACTATCGAGTCTGTTAGACAAATCAAGTTACTTGGATTTCAAGTGTCCAAAGGTTGCATTCAGCCAGACCCTGACTGATTACGGCCACTGAGAGAACTTTCAGATCCTCACAATATCAAATCTCAACAGAGAGTGATTGGAATGTTTGCATACTACTCATCCTGGATACCTCATTTCTCGGATAAAATACACCCACTGGTCCAGAATACCACCTTTCCATTGTCAGGAAAAGCCAAGGACTCGTTTGATCTTTTGAAAAAGGAGATTGAAAACGCTGCTGTCGTGACAATTGACCACAACGCTCCTCTAGTTGTAGAAACCGACGCTTCTGAAATTGCAATCGCAGCAACACTAAATCAAGGTGGACGTCCTGTGGCTTTCTTTTCAAGAACTCTGAACCACAGTGAAAAGAAGCATTCTTCTGTTGAAAAAGAGGCTTACGCTATTGTGGAAGCCCTTCGAAAGTGGAGGCACTATCTTCTTGGAAAGCATTTCAAACTTGTGACAGATCAGAAAAGCGTTGCCTTTATGTACGGAAATTCTGCAAAAGGAAAAGTCAAAAATGATAAAATCCAAAGATGGAAGATTGAACTGTCAAGCTACAGTTATGACGTTGTGTATCGACCTGGAAAAGACAATGTAGCGGCTGACGCATTTTCAAGGGAGTTCTGCTCATCTACTGGTTCAGATTTAGAAACTTTAAAAAGCCTTCACGACTCACTCTGCCACCCTGGAATTGCAAGGATGAACCATTTTGTCAGGTCAAAGAATCTCCCATATTCCGTGGATGAAATACGAACATTCTACAAACCGCAGAACCTCAAAGTGGTCAAAGCAACTCAACCATTCGAGCGTTTGAGTGTGGATTTCAAGGGTCCCTTGCCGTCATCGTCCAAAAATCGGTATCTCCTAACAGTTATTGATGAATATTCTCGCTTCCCTTTTGCGTTCCCATGCTCTGATATGAGCTCATCAACTATCATCAAGTGCTTGTGTCAATTGTTCTCATTGTTTGGAATGCCTATTTCAATACATTCTGACAGAGGTGCTAACTTCATGTCAAGTGAGCTTCAAGATTTCTTGTGCAAAAAGGGTATCGCCTCAAGCCGAACGACCCCATACAATCCCCGGGGAAATGGACAAGTAGAACATCTGAATGGAACCCTTTGGAAAACTATCACGTTAGCCCTGAAATCACGTGGTTTGAATGTTAGTCAATGGGAGTCAGTGCTTCTTGACTCTCTCCATTCAATAAGATCACTCTTATGCACTGCGACAAATGAGACTCCTCATGAACGAATCTTCCGCTACAATAGAAAGTCAAGCACTGGTACAACACTTCCTAGCTGGCTGACTACTCCAGGAACTGTTTTGATGAGGCGTCATGTAAGAGCCTCTAAATACGAACCATTGGTGGACGAAGTGGAACTGTTGGACGCTAATCCGCTCTATGCCTACGTCCGACTTCCTGATGGTAAAGAAACTACTGTGGCTTTGCGTCACTTAGCCCCTGCTGGTGAAATGACTACTGCCCAACCCTCCAATGAAGAATCACCCATGGCGTTTGACAACACGAGCGTAACTCCACATTTTCAACCTGTTCAAAAGAATGTGGGAAACGATATTTTACCTGAAACTGTTCTAGAACAGCTTGATGTACAAACTGTGGAAGCGGGTGTAGTGCAAAAATCTGCCTTGGACGAACCATCAGTCTCTGATCCTAACAATCCTAATGAGCTTTCTACTCAAAACGAATCCCGTTCAAACTCCAGAACGAGTGGCTTCATTCGGACGAGACCATACAGTTTACGAAATAGAGAAGCATAATTTGAAATCTCTTGCCACATGCAAGGGGGGAAGAATGTCATGATATTGTTTACTGTTTAGAGATAGTTCTATTTGTCACTTAATGTTTGTAATTGATCTGTGTCTGTACTGTATTGTCTAACTCTTTGTGTTTTAATTTCTTTCCAGATCATGTCGATTTAAATGTTGAATAAAGCCTATATTTTGCATGGCAATCATTCGAATTACTTTCTATTTCTAGCTTCACAACAATCCGCCTCTACGCCACTTCTCTCGGGAGTTCCACAGGGGACCGTTCTTGTTATTGATATACATAAATGACATACAAGAGAGAGAGAGAGAGAGAGAGAGAGAGAGAGAGAGAGAGAGAGAGTCTGAGGGGGAATAGAACTAAGACTTTGTTATGACGATAGTCTGTCATAAAGAGAAATAAAAAAGCGAATGAGAGAGGGATATCCAAAATGACCTCAATGAACTGCAGGAGCGGGGGAAACGAAAGGGAGATGAAATTCCAACCATAAAGCTGCAACGTCATTTGCATTGTAACCAAATTGGGGCCAAATAAATCTGACAATTCAATACACTATAAAAAGGAATTTGGTGACAAAAGCTGAGTACCTTGGAGTGGCTTAAGACTGCAATGTATCATGGAATCAAAAAAGTTTTTTTGTTTGTTTTTTAAATCGTCCAAGCAAACAATATTCTTATTTCCCGACAGTCATTAAAAGAAAAATGCTAAAAAGTCTCTGTTTAACTAATCCTGAAATACAATTATAGCTGGAGTATGGAAAACACATAATCTGTACAGAAACTTGAATTAATTCAAAGAGAAGCATGCCAATTTATTTGGAAAAAATACTCAAAGAAAGCGTAACTAAGCTGATTGGGACAAGATGGATGTGAATCAGTTTCCGAAAGGAGAGAGTAACAAAAGAATAACCTAGCTATCTATTATTTTTAAGACATTAGGGTTGGGGGTCAAAATTGTTCCGCACAGTCCGTGTTAACATTTTGCCAATAAATACTGGAAAATATTTTTTTAAAATCATAAAACTATTTTTTCATAGATTGATAAACGAGAAACTTGCAAACTTTTAAAAAATTAATCGTAATTCTATCACCCGTTGACTCAAAATGATTACAGTATTTATATAATCTACAAGGACTAATGATCAGTCACCTGGTCACCCTGTTGCCAGATTCATTTGAGCGTCCCTGCAGACTTTATTACCGATCGTTAATGGCTCAAAAGGTTCCTCTCGATCTATGTTAATATCTACAAAACAGTTTTATAAAGCAGATGAGTGCCTGTTCGTATAAGCCTTTATTTCTCTTCAAATACTGCAGGTTTTCCATCTAGTATTTTTTAAAGGAGAAACCAGAATTCCAGGACGGGATTGCGTGGATGAAAAAACAAACAAACAAACAAACAAAGAAAAACATATACACAATGTTTTTCTCTCGGAAAAACACACATCTGCATTCCTTCTTTCCAAAAGTAATTCAGATGTGGAATGCTCTCTCATGTAAAATATACCTAGTAGTTCTGAATTATCAAGCTTCTTAACTCTCTCCTTACCGACCATTTTAAATATTTTCCTTAATGGCAGAATCCAGCAGAAAAATTGATTTTTTAAGACTCAAACAAGCTCACTTTACAAAACTTTATGTTCTTATTGATCATTGTGGTGTGCAAAATAAATCTGAATAAGAACAAAATGTATATTGTGTCGTAACAAATGTGACGATTTTGCTGTAGGTGGTAAGGAGAGGGTTAAATTGACAAGCCAAATAATATAATAATAAAAAAAATAAAATGTCGCGTTTACATTTAAAACTGAAACCGAGACAGCAGCGTAACAGATTATTTGCCTATAATTTTTTTTCGTTCATGAGCAAAGAAATGTATCGCCGTAAAGTTGTCGATGTAAAAAGAGAAAAACTATACGGTATGCCAAATACGTTTGAAACTAAAGAGTAAGAGATATCATTACCTTTCCTGAATGAAGATGTAAAGAAAAGCCTTACAAAACCATAATCCTAGATGACATAATTCCAAATCTTCGTAACTTCCCGTTTTGTTTATTTTATTTTTTTTTCAAAAATGAGAGTTTGTATGTTCTCGAGAAATCATGTGACGTAATCAAATCTTGCGTTTGTATAATATCAAAATTTCGAACAAGGAGTTTTTAGATATCGAGCATTTTACATTCAACCATCACCACCATCATCTTACCCACCGTGATCAACGAAAAAAGAACATCATCAGCATAACCATCATACTACTACTACTACAACTACTACTACTACTACTACTACTACCACTACAACTACTACTACTACTACTACTACTACTACTATTACTACTACTACAACCACTACTACTGCTACCACCACTACTACTACTACTACTCTACTGTAGTAGTAGTATAGTAGTAGTATAGTAGTAGTAGTAGTAGTAGTAGTAGTAGTAGTAGTAGTAATAGTAGTAGTAGTAGTAGTAGTAGTAGTAGTAGTAGTGGTGGTGTGGGGTGGTGGGGTAGTAGTAGTGATGAGGGAGGAGAGAGAGAGAGAGAGAGAGAGAGAGAGAGAGAGAGAGAGAGAGAGAGAGAGAGAGAGAGAGAGAGAGAGAGAGATCCCTACTGCACCAAATATCGATTTGAAATGAGTACCTACTCTACAAACCTAGATTCCAGGAATCCCATTAAGAAAGGGACGAGATCATGCACAAATGAAATAAAAATTTTATGTGCTGTTTGATTAATATTTGAGCATTTTTCTCCATTCCTAAACAACCCTTTTGCTCAAAAGATAGTTTGATATTTCTATTAAAAACACTGGATGTAGCACTTTATATTTTCTTGTACTTGATATCTTGAAATATCCTCTTTTTGCATAGTATGTAGCTAGTTGATATAATCTATTTTAACACAGTACTTTGGGGAACATGTGGATTGAGTAAAGCTTGCACAGAGTGTGGGTGTAATTTACATTGCTTGTTTACTTGTGCAAAGTCACCTCATTTTTTTTTATTTCAAAATTATCTGGGGTTTTTTTTTAATAGCATCAAAGTTGGAAATTATTGGGGTTTATCCGACGTGTACTTATTTGCAGGTCTATTAACCCAAATTGTTATGGTCTCATTGTTGTAATGGTAATGTTCTCAAACCGACGTGCGCTAATTTGCAGGTCTAATAACACAATTTTTTATTATTATTAGAAATCTCAAAAATGACGCAAAATATTGTCCATTACAACAATGTTAAATTAGGCCCATAATTGCGTTCGGATGTCAGTCCTGCATATGTGTATACGTCGTCTCTCCATAACAAAACGAGCTCACAATGGCGCCCGATTATCAGACCTGTAAACATGGTTATTTTCAACTCCACTCACTTTAACAGGAAGCCGACGGAGAGACCTACAGCATTGCATGCAGTAATCAAGTCTGCTCATCACAATCGTGAATTTACAAATTATTAACATTATTTCTTTTGTATAATTAGTGTTTATCAATTTTCTTCTTTTGCCAATGTTTCTAGGATAAAGATGAGCAAATTGATAGGTTTTTTGTGGAAATATCAGAATCCACGATAAACCCCTAAATTACAGATGGAGCCAGTATACGAGCGTCTTCAATATCTGAAGATACTACATTAATTTTGTATCTTTGATGATTTGTTCCAAATATTAGGACTTCAGTTTTAGAGTAATTGAGTTTTAACCTAATTGATGTCATCCAAATTATTATATTTGCATTCTTGGATGGTGGCTAATGCTGGGAAGTCCTGGGTTCGAGCCCCGTTCGGTGCATAATTGAGTCCTTGGAAAAGGCTCTTTATTTACATTCTCTCATCGTATTCAAGTGTAAATTGAATACCAGGCAATTAACAACGTTGTTCTGTCCGGGAAAAACATGTAATACCGCCTAACAGGTCCTACATGTTAAGTGTTGCTGTTAGCCTGGGATCCCTTGTAAAGCGCTTTGAGACTTCGAGTGGATATATTTGTTTTTGTTTTTTTTTAAACATTGACTGTCACTCTTGAGGACATGTCAACGTCCATTTTATAGTTTGGGTTACTCCCCCTGGTTTACCTGACTCTGTCACTCTTGAGGACATGTCAACGTCCATTTTATAGTTTGGGTTACTCCCCCTGGTTTACCTGACTGTATTTGCGAAATTATTTACAATGCACTTTGGTTTGGTTTTAGTCTTTGTCTTTTCCTACCTCCTGTACACCAGCGCAATTTGACCAATCCGTAGAAAAAAAAGATAAGGAGAAGGGGGGGGGGGGGGGGGGAGGGGGGGGGGGGGGGGGAGGGGGGGGGAGGGGGGGGGGGGGGAGGGTGCGCAGTAGGGGGGGGGGAGGAGCGCATTTTGAGCATTTTCTAATTTAGGCAAGACGGTATGTGATGTAAAAACTTTTTTTTTTCTGCCAGTAAAATAAGAGCAAGAGCTTTTTCACCTAATATTTCGTGAGAGCTGAAATTTAAGAGAGAAAGAGAGAGAGAGAGAGAGAGAGAGAGAGAGAGAGAGAGAGAGAGAGAGAGAGAGAGGGGGGGGGGGTGCGCGAAGATTCTGAGGAAAAAAATAGATGGGGGTGGGGGAGTCTATTTGACACAGTTGGGTATAATATTATTTCCTTTCAGACTTGGTGTATCTGACCACTGGTGTTTCTATAATATTATAAATAATAATGTGGAATTGAATGTAAGCTTCAATTTAATTACAAAAAACATATCAAATGAACTTTTCGGGTTTCCCCTTTATCAACAAAACAGGATGAATGAAACACTACGAAACGTTCATTTGATCTGTTTTTTTTTGGGTTTTTTTTTTGTAATTAAATTGAAGTTTACATTCAATTTCACATTATTATTTATTTCTTCGAGCTTCGAGTAGCAACATTTACATACAATGTTATAGTAAACAACTAGCAGCAACATTTACATACAATGTTATAGTAAACAACTAGCAGCAACATTTACATACAATGTTATAGTAAACAACTAGCAGCAACATTTACATACAATGTTATAGTAAACAACTAGCAGCAAACATGCCGATGGACAGTTCTAGAAGTATAATCAATTATAGCATCACATTTCCGGAAAAGTTCCTCATAAAATTTACATAGAAACAGCAGGTCCTTGTGACCATTTTTATATCATTCACAATACCCTTGATTAGTAAATATGGCATGGCGCAATAAGAAAATCTCTTATGTTTTGATGATTGGTGAAACATAGATATTAGGCCCACTAAAAATGTGCTCCATTGCCGGAATGATTATGGCTCTCACATTTTTTAACGATACGTTATCAGAATGTTGAATGTCAAGATAATAATAAATAGAGATCCTGGTAGAATAGGCCTACTAAATCGTTAATAGGTCAACCAATTTCTTTCCTCATGTCCGATTTAGTTGTTGCTTTTTCCAGTATCAAACTTTGAAAGAGACAAACAAAATTACAAGTGAAGAAAATATTATTGTTTCTTCTTCTTATAAACCTTCTGACTTTGACTAAGTGCCTGCAAATTGGTCGGATTTTATAAAAAAATTTTTTTATTCTCTATTGTCTTCTGGCACTTTTCTTACTCACTTCATATCTTGTTGTTACCAACATAATGCCTGCTCCACTCACTTTTCTATTAAAAATTCACCCCATACACGAGCATACTCAATTTTCTCAATCGTTTCTATGTATAGTTTGTGATGAGAATATTGCTATTAAGCTAACTGATGTTCAAAATTAAATTCGCGATGTGGCGAACGAATCGCGATCTCAGAAGTGGTGAGAGAGGGATCTAGAAATGACATTGGTTTGAAACGAATATTTTAGTGTTCGTGATAGCTCACACGTAGAGCCACGCTCTCACCTGCCAGGCGGAGTTGTCGTAGGTTCAAACCCCACCACCGCCGCGAAAAAATTTTTATTCTCTATTGTCCTTCTGGCACTTTTCTACTCACTTCATATCTTGTTGTTACCAACATAAGTGCCTGCTCCACTCACTTTTCTGGATTTTATAAAGACAATTGTTGGTGTTGTCGATGTTGGTGTTGGGTGAGAAATCGATAAAGGAGCTGATTGCTTGATTATCAAACTTGATTTTCTTTTCAATATGGAGTATATAATAATACACCATCATTATATTATGCAAAACTATGATAATATTTTTGGTAAAATCTACTACACGTCTCTTTTAGCAGACCACTGACGAGGCAATTGTGGCGTGGACACAGGGATAAAACATGTCATGACAGCAAACGGTAACCTTTATTTATCCGTGAGTCAAGCCGTGATTATGTTACAACTATACACCTTCCATTGAGTGTGACCCGTAAACCATCTCATTCTGACCCCAAAGTCTGACCAAGGTCCAAGCTATAAAAATCATTACGAATTGTTTCGCAAACACGAGTGTATACGACTAATCTCTCCTATCGTGCAACTGCTGCGAACTACCAACACAAACTAGCGCTTTAGAATCAGATAGTAGATAGCGGTGACCAAACACAACAAACTGTACGCCTCACATCCTCTCAGCATGTGAATAAGGCTGAATAATTAGCCCCATATATAAAAGTGATGTCAGACCTTTCCACTGTCATTTTATCACTTAACACTTTACGGAATAATACAAATAGTATACATAAATTTGGATCATTTCTTTGGGGACATAATTTGGATTATCATTCCACCATCTGTAACTGTGTAGTGCAAAAGTGGAACCGAAAGGTTTGTTATGATTTGTATAAGTTTAGACGTCTATCTAGATAGTTTAAAATATTTTACCCGACTTGATTAGTATGGTAATAAACTTGACCGCCTCCTCTTATTTATGCTTCTCAATTTCTCACTCCAACTACTACCACCACTATACATAAGTTTAGTATTAGTATTAGTGGTTTAGTAGATTAAGAGTTGAGTAAGACAGTAATTAATAAAAATGAATGGAGTCGAGTCAAATTGAAGAAGTCTTTTCCTATTCCTATTCCTATTCAAATTTAATACCACAACATGGTACCTACCAATTAAGTCAACTCACTTTCTCTCCAGGGTTTTTTTTTCTACTCCAATATTATTTTGGGAAAAAGTTTTTTTATGCAAG
>NC_088360.1:18676222-18683722 GCF_034508935.2 Berghia stephanieae | reverse complement strand
ATCTCTCTCTCTCTCTCTCTCTCTCTCTCTCTCTCTCTCTCTCTCTCTCTCTCTCTCTCTCTCTCTCTCTCTCTCTCTCTCTCTCTCTCTCTCTCTCTCTGTCTGTCTCTTTCTCTCTCATCTACTTTCTTCCTCTAAATCTCGGTTCCAGTTCTGATGAGAGTCTACTCTTTAACAATATCACAGCTGACAAACTAAAATGGTTGTAACAAAATTTATGGACAGGATTTTCATTCATCAGATTTTAGTTTCAATGAACTTGATTAAAACTTTAAAGTAATTGTTATGTATATCTTTGTTTTTTTTTTTTCTATATATAAATATATATACCGATAGCCATTGAAAAGAATTGCTTTGCATGAGATCATACTCGTTTCGAGTGTTACATTAACTACAACTCTGTCTTCCTCCGTGTTCATCCCAAAATAAAATCAAAACGTTTTTGTTATTCGGTTATTAAATCAATCATTGCAGAATCTGTCCTTTGTACAAAATATTTTTATCAATATTGTTGGTTCAAAACATGTTTCATCCTTTACTTTGAGAACTTGGAAATGTTAAAAAATTGGATCAGTTATTCCACAAGATTCCACCAGGCTAATAAGTTTACTTGAAACCTTTGGTTATTTACAGAAAACAACTTTCTGTTTCCAATAATAACAAAGGAATAAGATAATTGATAACAATTGTTACTAATTAGAAACGACAGTAATGATGATGATGATATTGGTAATGAATGGTGATAATGATATTTAAAAAATACTACTGCTGCTGCTGCTACTACTACTACTACTACTACTACTACTACTACTACTACTACTACTACTACTACTACTCCTACTACTACCCCTACTACTACCACTACTACTACTACTACACTACTACTACTACTACTATACTACTACTACTTACTACTACTACACTACTACTACTACTACTACTACTACTACTACTACTACTACTACTACTACTACTACTACTACTATGACTAATAATAATAATGATAATATAATAATAATAATAATAATAATAATAATAATAATAATAATAATAATAATAATAATAATAATAATAATAATAATAATAATAATAATATTTTTAAAAAAATAAGAAGAAGAAGAAATAAAAAAAAAATAAAAAAAATAAAAAAAAAAAAAATAAATAAATAATAATAATAATAATAATAATAATAATAATAATAATAATAATAATAATAATAATAATAATAATAATAATAATAATGATAATTCAAATGTTCTCTATGTGGTCTCTTTACATAGTAATCCTTTACTTATGTGACACCTTTCATACTTTTCCTTTCTTAGCCTAACCCGTTTTACTTGCTCCTTTCTCTTTGCTTTTTCACTTTCTAGTTTTTGCTTCTTTTTTTTTCCTACTCCCCCACCTCCCCACCTCCTTTCATCCCCTATTTTCCTCTTCTATTTCTCTTTAAATCACTCTTACTGTCAGCACCTTCCTTTCCCTGACCACCTCTTGTTCCGAATAACGTCTGTTGCACTTATATCATTCTAATAATATAGTTGTTAGTTTCCTATTAATTAGAAATAATGTAGCCTTTTCTCCCAGTTTTATTCCATTTGTAATTGAATTATTCTTAAGAAGAAAAAAAACAACTTATTAATCGAATGGGGTCCTGATTGCTCATTTGGTAGAGCACTTGCTTCACACCCAAAGGGACCTGGTTCATTCCCGGGTTAAGTTGAGATTTTTCCTGACCCCCCCCCCCCCCCCCCCCCTCCCTCCCTCCCTGTCCACCCAGGAGGTCTGTTAGATCCAGCTGAAAGTACTTTGTGATAAACTAGCATCCTGTCAGAAAGGTAGCACGCAATTGCTCCTGTTTGTTTAATGCTATAGAAGTCTTGATAAACTCTGGCTCTATGTGCCATATGGCTCAGGAGGACTACTTTTTTTAAAAATGATTATTATTTAATCAAATTCTTCGTAATGTATTTGATTTTATAAGTGATTCTCTGTAAAGTGGCATATTTTATTTTGTTCAAATATTTTTTTTTTTCTGTCTAATTAAGTCAACAGATTTATTAATAGGCATTCTTCTATCTGTTGTTACAGGACAAACGGATAAACACACCATAAAGTCTTTCAAAATGCCTGGCTCTTCAAACACAAACCGCCAGGGATGGCCACAGGATGTTGGAATTATTGCTATGGAAGTTTATTTCCCCTCTCAGTATGTAGAGCAGTCTCAGCTCGAAGCCTTTGATGGGGTGTCGGCTGGAAAATATACAATTGGTTTAGGTCAGAGCAAAATGGGATTCTGTTCCGATAGAGAAGACATTAATTCTCTGTGCTTGACGGTTACTCAAAAATTGATGGAACGCAACAAGTTAAGTTATAATGAGATAGGACGACTCGAAGTGGGAACAGAAACTCTCATTGATAAGTCGAAAAGCACTAAGACAGTTATAATGCAGCTTTTTAAAGAGTCGGGGAATTCAGATCTTGAAGGTGTGGATAATACAAATGCTTGTTACGGAGGAACAGCAGCTCTGCTCAATTCTATCAACTGGGTCGAATCAAGTGCATGGGATGGTAATTATAGTTTTAATGGTTTTTATGTAGGATTATTGGGTTGTTGTTTTTTTTTTGTTATTATTATCATTAATGGTGTTGTTGTCATTATTATTGTTATTATTATTATTATTATTATTATTATTATTATTATTATTATTTTTCTTTTTCTTTTTATTGATATTATTATTATTATTATTATTATTATTATTATTATTATTATTATTATTATTATTATTATTATTATTATTATTATTATTAATATCATCATTTTTATTATTATTACTAGTAAAATGCCCTTCTTCCCTATGCAATATCTTAAAGGCTATGAAAGAAATATATGTACTCATACGTACCAACATTAATATTTTTTTTCAATCAAATTGACCTTGATTGAGCATGCTTATCCTATTACATTAATTTAAAAATAGGAAGATGTTGGTGGTAGTGTTCCCTGTGGACAGACTGTGCTCATTTTCTTAGTTGCTGTGGTCAGTCAAAGTAGGCCTGGTTGTTTTACTTAGCATGAGTCTAATTGTAATCTGTGTCCTAGTCAGCATGGGTTACAGCACACTCTCTCTATGGTGTTCTAAAGAATTATTCTCACTGAATGACTACAATAAGGTTACTGACAATAGCTGTGTCCTAGGCAGCATGGTTTACAGCACACACTCTCTCTGTGTTGTTCTAAAGAATTTATTCTCACTGAATGACTACAATAAGCTTACTGACAATAGCTGTCACCTCAATGTAATTCCGTCATTAGTGTGTCAAAATATTGTGATAAATACTCACAAAATCATGGGGCTTATTGTTTCAAGTGACAAGCATGTACTTATTAAGATGGCTATGATACTGACCCGTCTTGCCAGCTTATGGATCAAAATTTTGTTATGCTTTGTGATATTGCTGTAAATTTTTCTGTCAAATTATTCCATGGCAAGTGACTTTAAAAAGAGCAAGTTTTTGGACTTTGACATTTCAAACACCAAATTGGCAACCCTGCCCCCTCCTACTTTTGCTTTCCGTGAATATTCTAATTATTGCCAGACATGTTTTAAGAAAGCTACAAACTTGTATCGTGCATTTAGATTTGTTTAAAAGATTGAGTTATGAAATGAAATATTATTATATGTGTTTTTTTTAAAAATCCAATTTGTTTTTGACACAAAAATTGTTCTATTTTTAGATGACACGTTTTCTTCATAGATCATATGTACTATTTATAGACACAAACTTTTGAAACAAATTTCCAAACTGACATACCTAGCGATGATTCAAATTGTCGACTCTTATGTTGTTTCCACACACACACACACACACACATTGAAAAAAGCAATGCCTGTATAATTATAATCGTCCTCCGTACATTGTTCAAAGCATAAAAGGATCATAGTATACAATGAAACATATTTCTATGCAAAATTTGAAGTCCGTCAGACATGTATTTATGGTTTTAGGCTTGACAGAAAATGTTTATTTTTTTATTTGCTTAATTAGTTTATTATTATTATTATAATTATTATTATTATTATTATTATTATTATTATTATTAATATTATTATTATTATTATTATTATCATCATCATCATCATCATCTTCACCATCATCATCATCCTCATCAACACCATTGTTATTATTGTTTTTGTTTGGTTTCTTTCATTCCACTATTTTACGCCTCACCACTCCAAAGTGCAGAGTGGGGTCTTTTTCTTCTATTCTATCCCCTTTTATCTGTTTTCCAACTTACTTTCTGTCTTGTCCTGGAATGAGATTACTTTGTTTTGTCTTGTCATTGGCTGTATGGTTGTAGTTTTTGGAGATGATTTTTTTCCTTATAAATTTTCTATCTGTTATGTACTGTTAATTTTTGTTTTGTTTCGAATATATATATATTTTATATATATAATATATATAATATTATTAATATTATTATATATTATTAATATTATAGATAATGATTTGTACGCATTTGAGTATGTTCCTCTTAGTGGGATCCTATGCTTATGTCTGGATGAGACTTTTAGATCATCTCAAACTAAGTACTCTGATACACTGAGTGCTCTTGGATCTACTTTTATTCCCTGTTTGAACTATTCCCCTTTGTCTTACTTTTTTACTGGTTCTATTAATTGTAAATCTAGAATCTTTTAACCATCCCAGTTTCTTCCCCTTTACTGGCGCTGATATAACCTAAATGAATTGCAGAAATGCCGTAAATCCCCTTTAAAAAAAAAAAACAAAAAAAAACAATGCCCAACGTGTACATATTTTGGGGTAATTTTCTCATCCTTTTATTTATTTATTTTTTTTTTTTTTTGTTTACATCTAAATGTACATTAAAGAATGAAAATCTACACGTTTCCAATGTAAAATTGGGGATATTTACGTTTTGCTCTCTTTTCAAAGACATTAATAGACGCTGGCTTGTACGACAAATTCTATCTCTGCTTGTTTTTTGGGGGGTTTTTTTTGTTTTTTCTAACACATCCCCTCACAATTTATTCTTGCTCCCATTCATAAACTAAAATCCCATTCTATTGGGCCAATTCACACATTAGGGAGCGAGCATTGGTGTCAGATAAAAATATGAATAGTTGTGTTTGATATATTGCCGACAAAAATTAGATTTTAAAATGCAAGAGAAGAAGAAAAAAAATAGCCCTCAACTTGGGAGGAAGACTGATTATTGTGGGATTTGTTTTTGTTTTGTTTTGTGTTTTTTTGTTTGCTTGTTTGTTGTTTTTTGGTGGTTTTTTTGTTGTTGTTATTTTATTTATTTTTTGTTCCTTTGCTTTTAATTTTGCTTGTATGTTTCTATTTATTTATTATTTTTGTCACTGTAACTTAAACAAATTTTCAAGATTTCCAAATTGATAAATGTTAAGTTCTCTGTCCTCTGTTCTGCATACTCACTTCTTCAGTAATTTATTTATTTCTCTCTCTCTCTCTCTCTCTCTCTCTCTCTCTCTCTCTCTCTCTCTCTCTCTCTCTCTCTCTCTCTCTCTCTCTCTCTCTCTATCTATCTATCTATCTATCTCTCTCTCTCTTTCTTTCTTTCTATCTCTCTCTCTCTCTCTCTCTCTCTCTCTCTCTCTATCTATCTATCAATCTCTCTCTATTATTTTCAAATGTATATATACATATATTAACCTTAGTCACTGAGTTATGCATGTTTTTTTTTTTTTATTTATTTATTTATAATATTGTGACTATTCCAGGTCGCTATGCCCTTGTCGTGTGTGGAGACATTGCCATTTATGCCAGTGGTAACGCCAGGTGCACTGGAGGTGCTGGTGCTGTCGCTATGTTGATAGGTTCCAACGCTCCTCTTGTTTTTGACAGAGGTGAGAAATCATTGCCACAATTTTTCCAAATAAATGTAACAAAACATATGAGAGGTTCAACTTGAGGTTACACTAGCACAGTGAAACAATTATATAAGTATAAATAAACGACATGAAATAGTTTTGTTAATATATTAATTCAACAACAAAAATGTTATAGTTAATATTTTATTTTTACTGCTGAAAATTTGATTTTTGTTGGTTTTTAAAAAATGTTATTTGTTTTGGTTAAGTTTTGTTTTGATTTTTTTTTTTTTGTTTTGTTGGGTTTTTTGTTTGTTTGTTTGTTTTTTTAAATTTATTTTTGTGTGTCAAAAGTCCCCACCCAGGATTCACCATGGGAGGTCAAAAAGGGGGGGGGGGGTTGGAGGGTTCATATTCTAGATTTTGATGTATTTTGTTCACTTTATCATAGTGATAATTTTTTCCTTTCCTTTTTTGAAATTGTATTTTATATTGTATTATGCCTGAGCATCATGCTCCAACAATAGTATCATGCTGTAATGATATTTTATTCTTTTCACTTATCTTAGGTGTCCGCAGCTCTCACATGGAACACGCCTACGACTTTTATAAGCCAGATATGTCTTCCGAATACCCCGTTGTTGACGGCAAATTAAGTATTCAATGTTATCTCCATGCCTTGGATAAATGTTTTGAAAGGTTCACGACAAAGGCTATGGCTGCGGGGCTCAGACGTAAGTGGATGACAAATTTGTTGATAAATTATACGAGTCATTTTAAGGAGAAGTAATAATCCTTCAAAGCCATAAGGCCCATGGCCCGGAGTTTATGCTGGTTTGTATAGTGTGAAATGGACAATAGCAATTGCTTTCTACCCTTTGTATAGGACACTAGTCTATCTCAAAGTAATTTCTACCAGATCTAACAGACCCAACTACCCATTTACTTCTGGGTGGATGGGGGGGTCGGGAAAAAAAATCTGGACAGAACCTGGGATTGATCTTGTCGCCTTTGCATGTGAAGCGAGTGCTCTACCAACTGAGCTATTGGGACCCCCAAGGAGAAGTACGTTGACCCATAATTTTTCAAAATTCATATGTTCACTTTCTCTGCCTTTTATTTTCAAAAAAAAAAAAAAAATAGCTTTATATGGCGCAATATCCACTAAATGTGCTCAAAGTGCTTTACAAGGGGTCCCTGGTCAACAGCAACATTTAACATGTAGGACGGGACATGATGCCTGTTAGGCGATATTACAATTTTTTGGACAAAGACGATGCTGTTAACGGCCAGGTACTCATTTTACACCTGAGTACGATGAGAACATGTGAGTAAAGAGCCTTTTCCAAGGACTCAACTATGCGCCAAGCACGAGGCTCGAACCCAGGTCCTTCCAATCCGAAAGCCAGTGTCATACCACTAGACCTATAGCCTCACAATTATTTATTAATTCGTAGTCAAGTTTTGTTCAGCACACTACGTATGTGTTGCTTGTGAACCCTTTTAATCCTGGGTGGGGTCTTTTGACCTCCCATGGTGAATCCTGGGTGGGGTCTTTTGACCTCTCATGGTGAATCCTGGGTGGGGTCTTTTGACCTCCCATGGTGAATCCTGGGTGGGGTCTTTTGACCTCCCATGG
>NC_088360.1:18651222-18671222 GCF_034508935.2 Berghia stephanieae | reverse complement strand
AACAAAAACTAATATAACAGCTTCAAAACAGAACAAACTACCAAACACTGACTGTTTTGGGCTCAAAACCCTTCTTCAGCCAATAACAAAAACAATAAAAACGGAAATAAATCACTTATTAAAACCCAAAGAGACGACAGAGAAATATTTGGCACATCCTGTCTGCCTGTAATAGACTCTTGGAATGTTAACAAAAATAAGTGTTTGCATATCAACTTCAACAAAGGAAATAAATTGCTTGAGTCAATCCAGATAATCATCACCGGTGGAGCTATCAAACATCAGAAAAAAAAGGTGCAAGGTCGACAATTTGAGAATCTTTGCCTTAAGAATGAGAGGAAGAGCTGAAGATGAAGCTATCCATGAAAAATAGCAGCAAATGTTTGCTGCAGATGAGATCCACTTATTCTTTTTTTCTCTTGGCGGGCCGAAACTAGTGATGAAGACTCTTCAGCTCTTTACATCATACCAAGTCTACTTCTAAATATACAGAAAAGTAGAAAACGGTAAGGGCTGCCTGAAGCCGGTGATCGTAAAATACTAACGAAAGAGTGAAAATGGAAAGGCTTCGCCTGGGAACAAAACAGACAATGGACGTTTCGGGTACAAACCCTTCGTCAGCACAACAATACACAAATAAACGTGGAAAACAAATAAAATATAATGAAAAATAACTTGTATCGTCTGTACTCAATGGGTACAAACAATACAAGTTATTTTTCATTATATTTTATATGTTTTCCACGTTTATTTGTGTATTGTTGTGCTGACGAAGGGTTTGTACCCGAAACGTCCATTGTCTGTTTTGTTCCCATGCGAAGCCTTTCCATTTTCACTCTTTCGTTAGTATTCTAAACATACAAAACCCATTTCTTTTTTGGGCCTTGGTAAGCTATTACGCTGGGGGGCGGGGGGGGGGGGGGGGGTGCACTTTGGCCAAACTTCAATAGGGGGAACTGTCTATTTAATACAGTAGAGTAACTTGTCTAAATGGTTTACAACTTTTTCGAGTATGATCGAGAATGACTAGTTTGTTTTCCTTCCCTCTCTTTTGCTTGTCACCAGCTTTGACTGACTTAAAACTTTCCGTTTTCGATGTCTTCAACTTCACAGCCTCGGTCATTCCCCTTTTCTTGTGGTGAAGATTCTCCAATTGTCTCTGTCTTGTGTATTTTTTCTGATGTTTTATAGCTCTTCCAGTGCTGTTAGTCTGGTTCGACTTTGCTGAAGTTGTTTTAATTAATCAATTTACGAGTCCAATATTGGCTCCATTCAAGTATGTGGACTGAATGGCTTAACTAGTATATCTCCTCCACCCTTTCCACCCAGCTGTGATTTTGTAGTTGAGTCTAATTCAGATATAACTGGAAAAAAAATAATTGAGCTTTTATATAGCGCAATATCCACTAAATGTGCTCAAAGTGCTTTACAAGGGGTCCCTGGCCAACAGCAACATTTAACATGTAGGACGAGACATGATGCCTGTTAGGCGATGTTATAATTTTTTCGGACAGGTACTCATTTTACACCTGAGTGCGGTGAGAGAATGTGAGTAAAGAGTCTTCTCCAAGGACTCAACTATGCGCCGAACAAGGCTCGAATCCAGGACCTTCTGATCCGAAAGCGAGTGTCATACCACAAGACCACATAGCCGCACCAGTTGAAACATACCTTGTGATATACCAGTGGTGTCCATGAAGGATAGCAGCAAATGTTATTTTTGAAAAGCCATGATAATCCAGGAGGCTCTCCAAAGGTTACATTTTATGTTAACTCAGCTTTGTAGCTTATATGCATTATGATTAGAATTGGCCGTAAAAATCATGTTTGCTGATCAAACCTACTTATTGTTTTCAGCTCCTTACACCCCAGTGGGATCAATCAATGTATTAGCACCAGACACGTGGTACGTTACGGAGATAGACAACATGCACAGGCGGAAGTATGAATGTAAATCCGGGTCATCTGTTGCTGCCGGAGATTCTACAGGGGTAAGTCTGGATTTTACTTTGGTTGGTTCCTTATTATTAAGCCTTTTAAAGTTATTTTGATCTATGATCATGTGTTTTTTTGTTTTTTTGTTGTTTTTTTTTGGGTTTTTTTTTTTTTTTTTTTTAGGGGTGGGGGGGGGGTATTTTGTTTTGTTTATGTTTGTTTTTTTCGGGGGGGGGGGGGGGGGATCATTATTTAAAAATTTTTGACTTTTAAATGTAAGAGAAAAAAAGATTACATATAGATGTATAGTTTTTTAAATCCGGATCTATCCTTTTCTTTTCTTTTTTTTTTTTTTTTTGTTCAATTTATCAACCACTTCGTGTTTGTGATTGTATTCAGAAGGCTAAATGTTTTATTTTTGTTTTTATTTGGCAGGTAAAACAAACAAGCAGTCAAACTGGAGGCAGAGTTAATGTAGCCACACAAAGCTAAATTAAGAACGTCATCAATTTTAGAAATTTAGTGTGTATCTATTCAATTGAAAGTTGAATAATGGAATGGACATGTCATAGACTTCAGTTTTTATGAAACAAAAATGATATTATAAAGCGTTTATGCTTGTTTGAGGCATGGGGCATGGAGCTTAGCATCCAACTCATTTAGTCATAGGTTATGGTCAGAGCTAGTAAGAATATTGTAACTTTCTGACCACCTTGCAACATCCTTTAATGATTGCATAGCGTTTGGCATAAAGCGTCTATCTCTCAGAATCAGAGTTTATTTAAGATATTGTCCAATCTTAATCAATTTGATTATGTCACGCAGTATACAATATATTTATTTATAGTCTAGATGTTGCATCAAGAGATTTCGTTTTTCTATTCATTTAGAGAAATTTGTTTTAAATGTCTTTTCAAATAGTAAAATGAACCCAACTGAAGGGATGATAATCCTTCAAACACAGTTAATCCCAGCAATAAAATTAGTAATCAATTTTTAAGGGTTTGTTTTTTAATGTCGATATTAACATCGGTTTTGGTGATATCGACGTCATTGTATTGGCACGTTCTTAAAGGCAGCTTGGTTGTTTTAGTTTAACATAAGTTAACACAAGAGAAATCATAGGGCTTTGAGCACATCAGTTATTCAAACATTCCTCTCACAACTGCCATTATGTTAATCAGAACAACTTAAAACCAGCCATTACACCCATTAATTATTTGCTGTGAAATTGCACGGGTGAGCCAGATTTGCCAATATTGTACTGAGATTTCAATTTGATATTTATTTTTTGTAAAGAGATATATACATGTTCGAACCGTTCGGTATTTGACATTTATTTGGAAATATGTATGTGCCTGTAAAGAGAGAGAAAGGGGAGGCAAAGGATGGTAGAGAGAAAGGAAGACCGAGGGGATGGGGGGGGGGGGGGGGTGAGACAAAAGTAGAGAGAAATGGTCATTTCCTGACATAGATTTATTACAGGAGTGTAATAAATGAATAAATGACAGTAAAAACTTCGCAGGTTGTGGCAAAACCAATTGTATCGAAGTGAGAGACTGAATGTTATATGTAAAAACTCTGAAGGCTTTTCGAGTGGTTGTTTTTATTTAATTGAATGGAAGAGAGACATCTTTATGTGATCTGAAAGTTTCGACATTTTTGCACAGAATTTTAAACCTCCCAGTCTTTCCTTTGTGTTTTACTGTACTTTGTAATCATTTCATTGTATGTATGAGATACCTATGAGATTTAGGATTCATGAAATAAAAAGAAATATTTGCTCTTTGACCTCATCCCTTTTGTTTAATTTATTAATTTTACAGTGAAAACTAGGAAGGGGGGGGGGGGGGGGTTCCTGACCTCCCATAGTGGGCAGGGAGGGGAGATACTTGTTGTGTTTTCTATCCCCGATATATCTGTTTTCCAATTGCTTTCTGTCTTTATCTTGGAATGAGATTACATAGTTTTGTCCTGACCTTGGCTGGGAGGGAAACAGGAGGGAATGTAGTTATAGTTTTGGGGGATGGTATTTTTAAAATTTTGTTATTTGCTGTTATTTTTTCATTTTTAACATATGGTTAATTGTAAGCATTTGAGTGTGTTCCTCTTTGTGGGGACCGGTGTTTGTGTCTGAGTGAGACTATTAGGTGATCTCAAACTATTACACAGATAGTGTGCTCTTGGAATCTACATCTGTTCTCTATTTTAATCAATTCCCCTATGTCTTACTTTTTCCTCAAGTCCTTTTAATTGTACATCTAGAATATCTTTACTGTTCAATTTTCATCCTTTTTACTGGCGCTGATATGTTGCAGTTGCAGGCGCCGTAATTAAAAACAAAAACAATTACAGTGGAACTCTCTATACTGCCATGTTTGGGGCCTTGACAAGGTGGGAGATAAAAAGTGTTTTTTTTTATGAGCTTGTTTATGGCACAATATCAACACAATATGCCCAAATCGCTTTATATTGGTCCCAAGCCAACAGCAACATTTAACATATAAAACGAGACACGCCTGTGAGGCGCTATTCCAATTATTTTTTTCAACAGGTACAGCGCTATTGCTAGCTAGGTACTCGTATTGCACTTTAGTGCTCTGAGAGAATGTCAAGGAATCAGCTTTGCGCTGCCCAACTCGAACCAGGGACCTAACGGTTCAACGGCGAGTACCATACCACAAACTGTCATCTGCATTTTTTGCCAAATTGGGACTCAAAATTTGAAAAAAATTGCCAAAAAAAACCTCAAAATTTGCCAAGAAATTTGCCAAAAAGACCAAAATTTGCCGAGGAGAACTAAGCGTTTCAGTAAAAATTAACACGCGATACAGAAAAAAAAATATATATAAAAGACAATTATTGAATCGTGTTTGATACAAATATGGTACGAAAAGTGCTCGACATGTAGTAATGGAGCGAATTATTATTTAAAATATTTACCACAATGTTTGGGGCAGTCTACATCGATGTTTCAGGCTTAATTTGCCATCTTCAGGAATATAAAAGACAATTAATTACATTTAAGGAGGCTACATTTATTACAAAGTTGTTACAAAGATTTTAAAAGATCATTATCCGTAGAGAGTAGCTTCCCTTGGTTTGGGCCCAGGAAAGCTGCAAAATTTCTCAAGTTTCCCACCTTTTTTTTTTTCGTTATTTTGTTTTCGCTTCTTTTTTTCCCGAAAATTTGCCACGCGATTTGCCAATTTTCCCAAAATTTGCCAATTTGGGGAAATTTGCCAAAATTTGCGGATCGCCCTGATATTTGCGGGCGCAAATTGCCATTTGCGGCCGCAAAAAATGCAGATGACAGACCACAAAGCCGCACAGATTACATTGATATCATTCAAGCTACGAGGTAGAGGATCGAAAAATGTTGACAACTTCAAATTCTTTTAATATTCATTCCTCAGTCAGAAAATGCATCAACCATGTAACAAAACAAAAAAAAGTGTAGAGGTAGAGCCATTTCATTAAACAATTCTTTAACGTAATTTTCGGGTGTGGTTAGCATTATGGTTAGCATACTCCCTTCTTAACCTATTTTTAAATGAGCTTTTGCATAGCATAAATGTGCGCAAGGAGTTCGAAGCCAACAGCTAACTAAGCTGTAGGGCGACACCAGACGGTGGATTTTTAAAAAATAAAGAACTTTAGAAACTTGCTCATATTTATCTTACCTCACTCAATCCTATAGATCGTTTGTCACTTTTCAAAATTGGAAAAAAAAATGTACTATTAAAAATGAGCTTGTGGATAGATAGTTTTATCCAACTATCATTATCATGTAAAAATTAAGAACATTGGCTTTGATACTACGCCTATAATTTGTAATAAATAGGCATGGGGTAAAAGTAACCCCGGGGTATACTACGGATATAGTCGGTGTTAGGGTTGAGTGAGTTAATATGTATTATTCGTAAATGCCCCCAGTAATACAGTTTTATCAACCATGTCCGCTGCTTTGAATTCATAAGTCACTATCTTTGTAGCCTACGCATACAATGGCAAAACATTTTTTTTTTCTTTTCGAACATAAACATTAACCAATTAACTGCCGCACCCTACTCTGGAAAAAAAACACATTAAAAATTTTGGCCAGAAAACTCGTCCTTAATTTTCTATCGATTTAAATGACCCCTCGCCTTGGCAAACACTCTCAAACCTAGGACTTCACAAGAGTTTTTGTCAAGATGAGGGTCCTTTAAATCGATCGATATTTAATTTAGGACGAGTTTTCTGGCCAATTTTAAAATACGTGTTTTCCAGAGTAAGGCAGTTAACTGGTCAGTGGTCAGCACACTGTGTTATCTATGGTGGTCAGTGACCAGATGGGGAAACAGCAGTCCTTCAGAGCTATAAGGTCCATGGAGCCGGAGTTTGTCCCGGTTTCTATAGCGTGAAACGGACAAAAGACATTAATTGATTCTCTTTAGGCAGGACGCTAGTCTATAGCAAAGTACTTTTCGCCATATCTAAAAGACCCAGCTACCCAATCTCTGCTGGGTGGACAGGTGTGTGTGTGTGTGGGGGGGGGGGGGTCAGAAAAAAATATCTTGACTTCGCCCGTCATTGATCTAGGTCCATTTGCGTGCGAAGCGAGTTCTCTACAGAGCTATGGGAACATTTAAATCCATGTCACTGCATGGCATGTCCGTCTATTTAGACCTGCTTTGCCAGTGTACGTTTGTGTTGTAATTGAAAATTATGTCGATAACCAGGTGCACCTTAATAGTCAAGCGATATTAATAGTGATCCGTGATCGGAAGGGTGACATTGACGGTGGGTGGTATCGGGAAATACATTTTTCACATGAAACTATTGTGAACGAGTGCTTGGTTGTGGTATAGTAGGTCACGAATATTGAAGATATTGGAAAACAAAAAGGGCGCCTAACAGACGACTTCCACAGAATGAAATAGAAAAATTGTTACCATATTATGGCTTGCTGGTGGAATAAATGAAAAGATGACTAACGCAGGACCTTGACGAAACAGCGAGAATACATTATTTGTTCACCCTTTTATTTAATAAAATGCATCGCCGACAACAGCGATGCTCTCAATTTCCTGAATATAAGACCTTCAGAGTCATATGACCGATGGGATCGAAGTTTATCTCAGTTTCTGTAGCGTTAGACGGACAGAGGTAACTGTCAGTAACCCATTGAATATGAAATTATTCGATCACAAAGTACTTTCCGACAGATCAAGCCGTCACAGCTATCCAATTACTGCACCCAGGACCATAACCGGTCCTTTTGCTTGTGATGTGTGTGATCTACCACTGAGCAATCGGGGTTGTAATTTCATGACTCCAAGAATATTTTCTTTGTCCCTATGTACACCTATCGGGAGTGTCAGTAGCTGATAGAGCACTCACATAACACGCAAAAAGACTGAGAACTCGTGCATTCGATGTGTATTATTTTCTGACCCCATGTTCGCCCAACAGTCATTGAGTAGCTGGGTCTCTTAGAGCTGTCGGAAAGCACTTTGCGTATTGTCCGTTTCACGCTATAGAAACATGGACCCAATGGCTCCTAATATGGACTACTTTTATGTCTACCTATCAATATTGGGAAGTTCAAGTTTTGTTGTTTTTTTTTTTTGTTTTTTTTTTTGTTTTTTTTTTTTGGGGGGGGGGGGGGGTAATGATGTGAAATACGATGGCAATTGCTCGATTAGCCAAATAAAAAAAATAGAGATTTTTATAATCAATAATAATAAATAAATAAACAATAAAAATCATTTTATAAAACGAAAATGATTTAATGAAATAAACGATACATGAATACTGGAATGTCAAAAAAGCATGGTTGAGGTTATTTAAAAATAATAAGATAAACCGTTGGTCCACAGCATATACAAAGTCTTTGTTTTCGACAACTTATTTAAATATACAATATTTACAATTAATATTTATCTAGATCATGACAAAGGAACTTAATTACAGATAATAAAATAAAGATAGTTTTTCTATGTGTTTTTTGTCAACACAAGAAGCACCACAATTTTCAAAGATGTCTGAATAATGTTTTGTCAAGAAAAATGACCCGATGTTAAATGGAATGAAAGTATCACTCCTATAGAAATGAAATGTTGATTCCCAGTTGGTTTTATTACGATTATGATGAAATGTGATAATCTCCCCTGGCGGCAAATCTAGGTTTGTTGCGAACGTTACGAATTGTTTTCCATGCGTAGTCGTATCGTTTGAGAGAGTTCCTCAAATTGGAAATGTCGTCCCGAAGTGACAATTTGTAGAAACGCATGGCAATCTTACATCCGTCAAGCAGAAGTCTGTCAATCTGATTTCTGACCCGACCCAGAAGACAACGCTCCCACTGTGTGTTGTCAAAGCACCGCTTGGAGAAAGAAGAGTAGACAACATTGTGTCGGAATCGGACTCGGTTTTCTGATGGTGTCTGGACCGATACCTCGTACAACATGACAGATGTACCGTTGCCTTTTAAATGAATTTGGCGGTTTGGTTTGAGGTTGAGGGTTTTTAGTCTATATCCGTGCAGACCGCCTCTCCTTTTCACCCATTCTTTAGGCTTTTTGTCTGGGAGTTCGGGTAATAAGACGTTCTTCCACGGAGACCAGTTTAAATTACGAAGTTTGAAGTTAGTGTTCGGGACATTTTCCCTTTTCAAAAGCCTAAGATTGTCTTCTCTGTACATGTCCAACACATCGGATACAGTGGTCCTTTTGGCATAACACCTGCTGGTAACGGCGGACTTTCCCCGTCTGAGTGGGGATTTAAGTGGCAGTCTTCCTGCAACTGTTTTCTTTTCTTCGGCTTTGACTTTAGGTAGGACTGGTGGGATGGCCGGTGATGGCATAAACGAGACTGCCTTGGGGGGAAGTGTTGTATCCATTGATGAAATATCCGAGCCAGTGTCTCTGTCTCCATTGCGTAGAGACGTAAAAATAGCGTCAATATCATGAGCAAGAGGTGCTGAACCACATCTGGCTCTGACTTCCTTTTCGTATGATGCTAGTTTTGCCGTATCATCACCTTCTCTGTAGCAAACAGCCATAAGTACATCGAAGAGATTCCCGAAATCATCAAGTTTAAGGTGTTTGCCTTTGGTGACTGTAGACAGGGTTTTGTAGAAGGCCGTAGCATTGTGGCCGGAGTTTCCACACTGGACAGGATAGATGGTGACGCCCATCTTTGCTAATTCTTGGGTCTCGAACTTCCAATCGATTTTATCCTTGTTTGCTGGATAGTAGATATCGTGAGGTTCTGCGTCTCCGATCAGTACAAGAACTCGGCGTGAGAAAGGTGTCCAAGATAGTCGGGTTCGAGTTTGGTGGAGAACCAACTCATAGCATTCTGGTCCGTCACCTCCAGAAGTTCTCTCGGCTTTAGTAACGAAATCACAAAGCTCGGCAACATCGGTGGTGAAATCGACCCACTTTGTAACGTAGATATCGGAGTCACAGTAATCACCATGAGCGATAACAGCTGTCTTTATCCCTGGGATGTCAGCTTGTAGGCGTTGGATCATATCATTGATGCGTCCACGGACTTGCTCCAGGCAGCTATACATTGAGCCAGTCGTGTCAAAAGAAAACACCACTTCAAGAGGACCCGTTGGTGGAAACAGTGCCATCTTTATTAACTGTTTTGAAAATTATTTGGCTTAAAATAAAATCTGAATCGCTCTTGTTTATAGAGATCTTGGTACCTATTGTAAATTATGTTTGAAACTATTGCGAGCGCTTCTTTATATATATAGCAAATTTTCAATCCGCGAAGGCAAGTGCCCCGCGAAGCAATGTTTATATTTTTAGTACTACAGTCACCACAATAATCCGCGAAGGTGGTAAAGGAAATGGCTCGAAAGGAAATAGTTCCGCTTGGTTCACGGTCTATGCAAAACGATTAAAATCGACTACGATAAAAGAAAGTAATAAACAAATAATTAAATTGAATATATATACAACATTAAGAAATAATTGTATCTTCTTCTTCTTCTTCTTCTTCTTCTTCTTCTTCTTCTTCTTCTTCTTCTTCTTCTTCTTCTTCTTCTTCTTCTTCTTCTTCTTCTTCTCTCTTCTTCTTCTCTCTTCTTCTTCTTTCTTCTTTTCTTCTTCTTCTTCTTCCTTCTTCTTCTTCTTCTTCTTCTTCTTCTTCTTCTTCTTCTCTTCTTCTTCTTCTTCTTCTTCTTCTTCTTCTTCTTCTTCTTTCTTCTTCTTCTTCTTCTTTCTTCTTCTTCTTCTTCTTCTTCTTCTTCTTCTTCTTCTTCTTCTTCTTCTTCTTCTTCTTCTTCTTCTTCTTCTTCTTCTTCTTCTTCTTCTTCTTCTTCTTCTTCTTCTTCTTCTTCTTCTTCTTCTTCTTCTTCTTCTTCTTCTTCTTCTTCTTCTTCTTCTTCTTTCTTCTTCTTCTTCTTCTTCTTCTTCTTCTTCTTCTTCTTCTTCTTCTTCTTCTTCTTCTTTCTTCTTCTTCTTCTTCTTCTTCTTCTTCTTCTTCTTCTTCTTCTTTCTTCTTCTTCTTCTTCTTCTTCTTCTTCTTTCTTCTTCTTCTTCTTCTTCTTCTTCTTCTTCTTCTTCTTCTTCTTCTTCTTCTTCTTCTTCTTCTTCTTCTTCTTCTTCTCTTCTTCTTCTTCTTTTCTTCTTCTTCTTCTTTTCTTCTTCTTCTTCTTCTTCTTCTTCTTCTTCTTCTTCTTCTTCTTCTCTTCTTCTTCTTCTTCTTCTTCTTCTTCTTCTTCTTCTTCTTCTTCTTCTTCTTCTTCTTCTTCTTCTTCTTCTTCTTTCTTCTTCTTCTTCTTCTTCTTCTTCTTCTTCTTCTTCTTCTTCTTCTTCTTCTTCTTCTTCTTCTTCTTTCTTCTTCTTCTTCTTCTTCTTCTTCTTCTTCTTCTTCTTCTTCTTCTTCTTCTTCTTCTTCTTCTTCTTCTTCTCTTCTTCTTCTTCTTCTTCTTCTTCTTCTTCTTCTTCTTCTTCTTCTTCTTCTTCTTCTTCTTCTTCTTCTTCTTTCTTCTTCTTCTTCTTCTTCTTCTTCTTCTTCTTCTTCTTCTTCTTCTTCTTCTTCTTCTTCTTCTTCTTCTTCTTCTTCTTCTTCTTCTTCTTCTTCTTCTTCTTCTTCTTCTTCTTCTTCTTCTTCTTCTTCTTCTTCTTCTTCTTCTTCTTCTTCTTCTTCTTCTTCTTCTTCTTCTTCTTCTTCTTCTTCTTCTTCTTCTTCTTCTTCTTCTTCTTCTTCTTCTTCTTCTTCTTCTTCTTCTTCTTCTTCTTCTTCTTCTTCTCAATGTGGTATTATGCCGGGATGACCTAGCAACAGATATGAAACTCTAGGTTAGATTATAGTCGTTTTGGGGGAGAAACAAAATTTGTTACATTGAAAAAAAAATTTAAAAAAAAACCCTCAAAGATCATAGCATTTCTTATCGATGTCATTTTAAATACCCCTTATACTGGGTCCTATTTGTCCCGACATAATAATACCGTTTTGAGACGGTGGGTCACATAGTTTCTGATTGTGAATGACAACATGATGATTATCACCGTCATCATCATCATCATCATCATCATCATCATCATCATCATCATCATCATTATCTCCATCACTATCATTGCCTCCGGCCTTGCTATATAGAGGTGGTTGTGTAACTAACCACAACTGCAACGCATCGCATTCAAATAAATGTGAATTGCGTGTTCTGTGGTGATCGAAATCGACGCGGAGATTACTTGTTACACACCGCCTCACAACGGTATTATGCGGGATTGATACTATTTTTTTATTATTATTATTTTTTTTTTTTTTTTGCTTGATTGTGTAATAAAGTATCGCTAACGTATTGAATTACTAACCACACTAACGATAATGCAAATGTAATATTATATCATATTGTTTCCTTTTCATTCTGTGCCCACGTAAACATCAGTGGTGCGTAAATCCTACTTTATTACACACAACAACAGTACTTTATTACACACAACAGATTCTAAAGATTAATACATGTATGATACTATTGGTTGTTTGATTTTGTAAAGATGTGTTGCTAACTTGGTAAATTTTATGATCCTACACTGTTTAATTCAACTAATTGATATATAGAGCAGTAAAGTTAGGTGCCCCAAACGTAAACAATAACAAGTTGCTAGTGATTTCCGTTAGGGACCGGAATAATTTACGCACAATATAGGTCTCCCAATTTTGTAGTTTGAGTTGTAGGCAATACACTTTCAGTATTGAAAATATGTTTACATAAAATCTAACAGTTGCAGAAATAATAATATAAGGCTAAATTATTATGAAAATCAGGCTCCGAATAATTCTCGTTTTGTTCACACCAGCGCAATAATTTGCTCTGGTCTAAAAATAGATAGACTAACTTTTGATAAATTTTAGAAAATTTTACCTTTTGTTCCATAAAATATCCATATCTAGACATTATTTGATGCATGATCGAGTATTTATGAATATGTGTTTCTTTTGCCACCTAACAGCCAAATTTTAAAGGTTATTTTTTTCTATTATTTACATTGGAACGTGAGCTGTCAAGACAGGAACATGTGGTTTGCCACGTGCTTCTCGACCTTTGTTTACGTTTGGGGCACCTAACTTTACTGCTCTATAAGGGGAATGAGATTAGCGAAAGGGTAGCGTCCCTTGATTGGACGTCACCTATAGTCTGTGACGTCACCGGCGGAAAAGTTATTAGATAGAGAACGTCATGTTGGTTGTGAGCATGCGTCTCTCGTCCTCGCTTCCGGTGAAAGCGGCTTGAGACACTTCAAAACCAAATTGACGTTCTCTCTGTCAGGTGACGTCCAATCAAGGGACGCTACTCTTCCGCTAATCTCATTCCCTATAATAAGTGCATGTGAACCTTTTGTTAACCAGTAAACTGCTGTGCTATGGAAAAAACTCGCATTTAAAAATTCGGTCAAAAAACTCGTCCTTCAAGTATAGATCGATTTAAATGACTCTAATCTTGGGGGGGGGGGGGGGAACAAACTCTCAAACCTGGGACTTCGCGACTAGGTGGTATTGTGGTCTGACACTCGCCGTCGGATCGGAATTCCAAGGTTCGATTCCCGCTTTGTACGACGCATAGTTCAAAAGGTTCTTTACTCGCATTCTCTGGTTGTATTCAGGTGTAAAATAAGAATCGGGTTGGGTTATTCTTTCTTTCCTATTTTTTTTTTTTTTAGTATTTTCATTTAAATTTAAACATCTACAGTACAGTGAGAGCCCCCCACCACCACCACCATCACCTCCACAAGACTTCGTGTTATCTTTCATTCTATGTAGTAATACTAAAATCTGTAAAATGTATAGTCAAATAAGGGGGGGGGGGGGGGGGGGGGGGGGATCACACGTATTTTATAATAGATACAACACAAAGTAAACGACGTTTCGGCCTTTAGCCTAGTTCAGGTAAACGTAGATAAGAACAGGAAATATTATATTACATTTGCATTATAGTTATTTACACACACACACGCAAACACACACACACACACACAGACACACACACACACATATAATATATATATATATATATATATATATATATATATATATATATATATATATATATATATATATACGCACGCATACACAAACCCCTTAAAATTTTATCTATAATACTTTATTATCTCACCATCTTTTTCTCATAATTTACTAACCATAATGCAAATGAAATAATATACCATATTATTTCCTTTTCATTCTGTGCCCACCTAAATATCAATGGTGCGTAACATCCTACTTTGTTACACACAACAACGGATTCTATAGACATGTACCTATGTACAAAACGTGTTATTAACCCTTCATATTGTCATGGTCGACAAAAAACAAAAAACAAACAAAAAACAAAAATAAATGTGACCCATCGCCTCAAAACGGTATTATGTCGGAACGGATTGGTTGGTAAAGGCGTGTGGATTTGTGCGGCTATGTGGTCTTGTGGTATGACACTCGCTTTCGGATCGGAAGGTCCTGAGTTCGAGCCTCGCTCGGCGCATAGTTGAGTCCTTGGAAAAGGCTCTTTACTCACATTCTCTCACCGTACTCAGGTGTAAAATGAGTACCTGGCCGTTAACAGCGTTGTCTCTGTCCGGAAAAAATTGTAAGTAATATCGCCTGACAGGCGTCACGTCCCGTTTTACATGTTACGTGTTGCTGTTGGTCAGGGACCCCTTGTAACGCGCTTTGAGCACATTTAGTGGATATTGCTCTATATAAAAGCTCAATTTTAAAAAAGACTTATTTGCAGGTTTGATAACCCACATTATATGGGCTCATTGTTGTAATGGAAATACGCTGGAACTAACGCAAAATGTTGTCCATTACAACAAGGATGAGTCTAGCCAAGGCCATCGTCAAGCCCAAAATGCTTTCGTTTATCCGACGTGCTAAAGTCCACTTCGGTTGATCATAATTATTAATCTTAAAGCAGACACGCCAACTGTTACGAAAAATACGTAAAATTACGAAATTTTGGCTCCAGTTTCAAAACTTAACGAGCATCCCGATGTCATTAAAACTTATTGAAAATGAAAGTCGGTCGGTGCTAGACTGCATATTATTATGGATTGTGATTTCTTAATTAATCCTTGAGAAGGCCAATTGTGTTGATTTTTAAAGATAACTACTCGTGACTACCATTTTTACCGCCTATGAATTATGAATTTTTTACATTTTCAAGTACGCAGGTCTGTATTAGCCAGAAATAGACCTACACGAGACTTGCGTCAACATTTTTTGTTTACTTATCTGGAAGAAAGAATATATAAAATGTTTAAAAGCTGAAGAGTTTATCTCAAATTCATCAAGTCATCGAGAATGAGTATAATATTATAAATGAGCACCTGGCCGTTAACAGCGTTGTCTTTGCCCGAAAAATTGTAATAATATCGCCTAATAGGCGTTATGTCCCGTCCTACATGTTAAATGTTGCTGTTGACCTGACCCCTTGTAAAGCGCTTTGAGCACATTAAGTGGATATTGCGCTATATAAAAGCTCTTTAAAAAAATATAATATCATGTTTTTAAAACACTAAACAGCCGCACTCTGTTTTTTGTTTTGTTTGTTTTTAAGGGTTTTACGGCGCTTGCAGCACATTAAGGTCATATCAGCGCCAGTAAAAAGGCAGAAAATGGGATAGTAAAAAGTTCTAGAATTACAATTAAAGCACCCAAGAAAAAGGAAGACAAAAGGGGAACTGGGAACAAATAGGGATCAGATGTAGATTCCAAGAGCATACCACCAATGTACTTAGTTTGAGATCACCTAAAAGTCTCATCCGGACACAAGTACAAAATCCAACAAAGAGGAATACACTCAAATGACTACATTATACATTCAAAATAACAAATATAATAATACATAAGAAGAGAGATGATTTACAATGAAAAAAATATCACCTCCCAAAACAATAACTATACATTTGACTGTCTTCCTCCCAGCCAGGACTCGGGCCAGGACAAAACCAAGTAATCTCATTCCAAGACAAAGACAGAAAGCAAGTTGGAAAACAGACACAGGGTGATAGAAGATGCAGTAAGTACCTCCCTGCCCACTATAGGAGGTCAGGATCCCCACCCAGACAGCTGTATTCTGGAGAAAAAAAAACTCATAGTTTAAAAAAATGGCCAGAAAATTCGACCTTCAAATAATATGGATCGACTTAAATTAAATGACTTAAATAAGAGTTTATACTAAGATGGGGGTCACTTAAATCGATGGGTATATGAAGGTCGAGTTTTCTGGCCAAGTTTTAAATACATACGTCGTTACAAATTACGGCAGTTATTTGGTTAAAGACAACTACAACTTGTCATAAAGTCTAAAAACATGAGAGTAGTAGAGGCGGTGGCGATGTTAACTGGACACCATCTGTGTAAAGTCCTTTGAGAAGGATTCAATAGTCGTACCGTCACTTCCTTCCTAATGACGTATGGTAACTTAGTAACACTGGCTCTAAACTATCGGAACAATGGCGGACGCCGTATGAAATATTTCTCCGGCGAGCTTAAAAGCGTATCCTGAGGAAAAAAAACCCATCAATTTGATCATGTTTTGACTTTTACACATTCTGATCACAAGGCATATGAAAAGGGAATGAAAAGTTCTCGCCAGCATGAAGAATAAAAAGTAAAGATTTTCTTTGTTTAGAACCAAGATGGCCGCCGTTGCCGGGCGCGTGACATCAGACTACTGAATCCAATTAGCATAAAGCGGTAAAGTAGTCCTTGAGTGTCATAAATGCTTGTGGAAACAGAGTTTTAGTAATTGCTTGCTACCTTTGGAATTGGACACTGTGTTATCACAAGGCACTTTCGCCAGTCTAACAATGCCAGCCAGCTACTCAAAAACTTTTTGAGTGGACAGTGGTGGTTGGGGGGGGGGGGGCAGAAAAAAAATCCCAACTTCATTCGATCCTGGTCTCTCTGCATGTGAAGCGAGTGCTCTACCAACTGAACTATTGGGACCCCCAACATAAAGCGGGACTATGCGGAACTTGAAGAATATCTTAAAATCAGTTTCCAAACTATTTCAAAATCTATCTGCCTAATATGAAATATTCGTGGACGGATGACGTGGTAGAGGTTCTGTGTTTTTTGTTTGTTTGTTTGTTTTTGTTTGTTTTGTTTGTTTGTTTGTTTGTTTGTTTGTTTGGGGGGGGGGGATAATGTACCTAATGGAACCATTTTATTCCATGAAGAAGAAGAAGAAGAATAAGAAGAAGAAGAAGAAGAAGAAGAAGAAGAAGAAGAAGAAGAAGAAGAAGAAGAAGAAGAAGAAGAAGAAGAAGAAGAAGGAGACAAAAATAAAATAAAATGATAGTAAGCGAGGTTTGCAGTGAAGAGAGATTTTATTGTATATCAATTTAAAATTGAGCTTTTATATAGCGCAATATCCACTAAATGTGCTCAAAGCGCTTTACAAGGGGTCCCTGGTCAACAGCAACATTTAACACGTAGGACGGGACATAACGTCTATTAGGCGATATTACAATTTTTCGGACAAAGACAACGCTGTTAACGGCCAGGTACTCATTATACACATGAGTACGGCGAGAGAATGTGAGTAAACAGTCTTTTCCAAGGACTCAACTATGCGCCGAGCGCGAGGTTCGAACCCAGGACCTTTCGATCCGAAAGCGAGTGTCATACCACTAGACCACATAGCCGCACATTATAATCTTTTTCCCCCGGCTGGTCAAGCATTTAATGGTCATTTGATGCTTTGCTTAGTGTGCGAAACCAAAGTCCGCGGGACATTAGATTTGCAATAGTGATCAGGTGTTGGCCAATATCACAGATAAATCCCTATATATAAAATACATATATATAAAAGACTCATAATATAACCGAACAATACGAGGTTAAAGAACGAAGTTGGAAACAGCGTTGGGTAATCGGAATCTATTGGCCTGAGACAATACGCTTCAACAGTCGTAACGTCACTTCCCTCGTATTGACGCATGGTAACTTAGTGACTGGCTCTAAACTATCGGAACAATGGCGGACGCCCTAATGAAATATTTCTCCGACGAGCATAAAAGCATGTCCAGAGGAAAAAAAAACCCATTATAAATCTGATCATGTTTGGACTTTTACACATTCTGATCACAAGACATATGAAAAGTTCTAGCCAGCATGAAGAATGAAAAGTACCGATTTTCTTTGTTTAGAACCAAGCTGCTCGTTGCTGGGCGGACGTGACATCACACTATTGAATCCTATTACAAATAATGATCTCTATGAAAGAACCAGGGTCCAACGCCTGAGTACAGTGATAAAAAAGAGCAGCAATGGCCTGGGTGAGGTTCCTACCTCCCATAGTGGGCAGGGAGGTACTTGTTGTGTCCAATTGCTTTCTGTCTTTGTCTTGGGGTGAGATTGCTTGGTTTTGTCCTGACCTTGGCCGGAGTCTTTGGCTGGGAGGGAAACAATCGAATGTATAGTTATAGTTTTGGGAGATGATATTTTTTTCCTTGTAAATCATCTCTCTGTTGTGTATTGTTATTCTTTTCATTTTTAACATATGATTTGTAAACATTTGAGTGTATTCCTCTTAGTGGTGACCTGTGCTTGTGTCTGGATGAGACTTTTAGGTGATCTCAAACTAAGTACTTTGATAGTGTGCTCTTGGAATCTACATCCGTTTCCTATTTGAACCAATTCTCCTTTGTCTTACCTTTTCTTTAGTGCTTGAATTGTAATTCTAGAACTTTTTACTATCCCATTTTCTTCCATTTTACTGGCGCTGATATGACCTTAATGTGTTGCAAGCGCCGTAAAACCCTTAAAAACAAAAAAAACAAAAAACAGCAGCTATTTGGTCACATCTTACTTCGAGGTGACATCCCAGGCCAAATTGCAATGACAGAATATTTCCTACGTGGCAACAAATATGTAGAGACCACCAACAGTAACTACCCTGAACCAGGATCTCTCTACATATCAGAAATTTCTAAATTCAGATGATGCCGAATTAGTTCATCAAGAATTAAAGGAAAAAAAAAACCCCGCAGTGCCCTCCGTACTGAAGTCAAAAAAAGATCTTGACAGGCTTGAAACTCTGACTCGGGACCGTGATCAATGGAAACAATTAACAACATGGATGGAGAGAGCAGAGATAATCTTAAATTTAAAAACTGCGAGGCTAACTACTTACATACAAATTTAATCAGCTGAGACATGTCCTTTTTCCTCCACGGGATGCGTTAAAGATATACATCGTTTGTTTTTTTAAAATAAGAAATAAGAAATAGAATTCCCATTACTCTTTGGGGTCTATTTCAAGGGAGGTCTGGAATAACCTAAGGCCACAGCCTCAGTCTGGCGCTTAAAAAAAAGTGATCTGGAGCGATGAAGCTTGCCCAACATTGCGCGTGGGGGATTTGAACTCTATTGTAAATTGTATGGGTAGAAAGCAAAGATCACACCGCTGGGCCAGGGGAGACCCATTGGGAGATAAAGAGAGAGAGAGAGAGAGAGAGAGAGAGAGAGAGAGAGAGAGAGAGAGAGAGAGAGAGAGATCCCGTTGATTCGTTATATTTTCTAACCCCTCTGTTCCTTCATCAGTAATTAGGTATCTAGGTAGATTTGTTAGACTTGGTGGAAAATACTTAGAGATCGACTAGCGTCTTATTCAATGGATAACAAGCAATATTACCAGTTTAGTGATACAGAATTTGAGATAAACTCCGGCTCATTGGTCCTTATGAGTATGAGTCCGAAGGATCCGGTCTCTTTGCCTATGAAGCAGTTAATTCTACCAATATCCGGTAATTAAGCTAAATTTAAAACGAATAATATTCACTTCGTTTCGGGTCTTCCCACATTTATGAGCTTGTCGCGTAACGGTTGCCGTTCGAGTTTCGGTTTGAGTGACACAAACTTGAGTCAATAAAAAAGGCTTTTTACTCACGTTTTCTCAGCACACTCACGTGTAAAACAAGTACCTGACTGTAACAGCGTTTTGTTGGGGTTTTTTGTTGTTTTTTTTTTGTTGTTTTTTTTTTATTTTTTTGGTTTTTTTTTTCTTGTTTCTTTTTTTTGTGTAGAAAAATTACTATTATAGCATCTTGCAAGCGTCATGTCTCGTCATACCTCTACAGCGTGCTTCAACTTGTTTATTTGTTCCGACTTTTTTCTTTCGTACTTCGAATAAATAAATATAAGCTTATTGGTGTAAAACGCTTCTCAAATACATGTTATAATATGCAAATAATATTGGTAGTTTGGATAATGTGGCACTTGAACCACCCAAAGTTATGAATAATGCATGCCTGTAGCGATGTATCGATTACGTCCATATAATACCAGTATCCGTTTACCATGCAATAGTCATGGGCACTATTCGGTAATGTTATCATTATTTTATCAGTGAATAAAATGCTAAAACATCATTATATCCTGTTGTGTTGTCAATAGATTATGTACTACTTAATAATAATCATTTTAAAAAAAACATGAAGGTTTCTTTTTCCTTTTTTTTTCTTTTATTTATATCCAAAGATCTGAAAAAGTTTGTATGAAACAATGTCAAGCAAAGCAGAGAGAAACATACAAGAAAAAAAAAACAT
>NC_088360.1:18636222-18646222 GCF_034508935.2 Berghia stephanieae | reverse complement strand
AACACACACACACACACACACACACACACACACAAGGACAATGAGATAGATAGATAGATAGATAGATAGAGATAGAAGGGGAGAGAGAGAGAGAGAGAGAGAGAGAGAGAGAGAGAGAGAGAGAGAGAGAGAGAGAGAGAGAAGAAGAAGAAGAAGAGAAAAGAAGAAGAAGAAAGAAGAGAGAGAGAAGAAGAAGAAGAAGAAGAAGAAGAAAAGAGAGAGGAGAGGAGAAAAGACGAGAAGAAGTGAAGGAGAAGGAGGCGAGAAGAAGAAGAAGGAAGTAGGAAGAGAAGAAGAGGTGGAGCGTGGCCAGCGGTAACGGTCTTTGACTTCGTACCAAGGACGAGTCGATACGTTGCTGTAGTAGGCTGGCAAATCACTGCCCGTACGGTCATTTGCCTCTGTACCCGTACTGAGTTTGGATTTTTGTGCTTGACCATCCAATCACTTGGCAATGACGCCTAAGGAATATTCATCTCCCTTGGAAAAGATAAGGACAATTTATGGATGAATAAAGGGAATTGTATACTAATATAATATATATATATATATATATATATATATATATATATATATATATATATATATATATATATATATATATATATATGTTTAAATTGGGAGTAGGGAAGAAGAGGAAGGAGAGGCGGTGAAAGAGGGAGATTGGGGGAATGAGGTGGGAGAGAAAGCAAATACTAAAAATAATGATTTAGTATTACTTCTGTCATCAATGGCGATAAATCTACGGCTTAAGACGGAACAAGTAACACGTTTAAACATTTATTATAAATAAAACTTATATTATACAAATCGATGATAGAGACATGAATAAATAAACAAACCACAAATTATTTTATATTATTTTGTGCATTTCGGTAATAACCATCCATATTCAATGCGCTTCATAACGAATTTCCTTAGCAAACTACTACAAATATTAATAAATTAAGTCCATCATTTTTATACACCACAGAGTGGTTGTTCATGTTGACTCTCGGTTGTGACACAAACACTCACACATACGCGCGCACATACTCACAAACACACACACACACAAACTTGCATACAAAAAAACGCACAAACTGATTGCCAAGCCTCCAGTATGCTATAGGCCCAAATGCAAGCACAAAACAAACTCTACACAAGATACATTTTAATGTAATATACATATTAGTAGACCTGCCTACTGTTGTGAAAAATTCGTAAAATTACGACATTTTGGTTCCAATTTCATAACTTTTTGAGAATATCTAAGTCATTATAACTTAATGATTTTGAAATATTACTTAACCGATGTTAGGGTAAATTGTTGAATTTAAAAGTTAACTATAGCGACTACAATTTTTATCTCCTAAAAATTACGAATTTTTAGATTTTCAAGTTGGCCGGTCTGTATTGGGTTGGGAAGGGGTCAATGCCCCTCAACAGATACAAATATTAGCAAAAAGAAAAATAAATAAAAAATACTGCACAGAACAAGACAGGTTTTTTCATTGTCAGCTTTTGGTAACTAAAGAACTAACATTGGAAACAGAAATTGATATGAATGCCAAAACCTCTCGAACCAGCACTAATTCTACCCTGATGATTTCAATTTACAATTTCCATCAATACGAAGACTAATCGTCTCGGCCATCCAGACACATGTGGCTATAATCAAAGCCAAATTATACACGAAATAATCTGTAAATATTTAATAAACCAGTGTATGTGGCAAATCTAATGACATCTCCCTAAATTACTACTGATTGCCTCTTTCTCAACAAAAGACTCGAGGCAGAAGTGAACCAAATGGTATTATTCCTGAAAAAAATTGGCATAATACCAAATGGAAAAGAAAAAAAAGATATATGAAAGGTAGAGGACACAAACTCTCTTGCCCATAATAGAAGTCAAAGAGCCCCACCAATCAGCGTGGTTTATATCCACAAAAATAAATAAATAAATAAATTACTAAGAATACCAGTCTCAGACAATATTTATTTTTAGTAGCCAGTACAATTAAACATGATCTAAAAATAAAAACATATTCAATTTCTGCCACGTAGCCTGGGCAGAGCAATAATATATCAATAAACAGATGACTGCTATGTTCCCTGACTTAGTTTATAATAAAATTGAAATCAAGCTTGTCATCTGCACGTCTTCTTTCTCCAACTTGCTTTCTAAATTTAAATTTACAACTCTTACTTTTATCAAAATGCCTTTAACTACTTTAAAGCGATATTAAGCTGATAGAAGCAGTGGGCTGTAAAAATTCAATAAACAAAATTCTTTAAAGTTCACATTCCAAGATCTTATTACAAAAAGGAGGTGATTATTTTTTTCTCTGACGTCTATCAGGGTTTTTAAGTAACGTTTTTATGTTCTTATTGTTTTTTTGTTGTTGGCTGAAGAAAGGTTTTGAGCCTAAAATATACCTTGTTAGGTATTTTGTTCTTTTTTTTTTAAGTTGTCATTTCCTTTTGTTTCTTACTTTGACTACTTTTTACCAACGCATTGTAAGGCGCTAAGTCGCTGTCATAGTTTTTTTTTTGTTTTTGTTTTGTTTTGTTTTTGTTTTTTGTTTGTTCGTTTTTTGTTTTGTTTTTGTTTTTGTTTTTGTTTTTGTTTTTTGTTTTTTTTTTTTTGGGGGGGGGGGGGGGGGGGGGAGGGGGTTGGTACAATACTGTTAGATAGTCGTTTTATACCTGATTAAGTATGGTGAGAAAATGTGAGTACAGAGCTTTTCCAAGGACTAAACCTTGTACCACCCACAACAGAAACGAACCAGGCTCCTAAAGGCTAGAAGCCATGTGACATTGCATAAGACAATAATACAGGTTGACTATACATATTTAATGGATTGAAAATAGGTATCATACTTTTCAAAATATAACTTATCCCTCCTCTTCCTTCTCCTCCTCCTTCTTCTTTTTCTTTATCTTTTTTTTTTTCTATTTGGTAACATAGCAAACATTTTATTTTGCTTAATAAATTAAATGTGAGAATATAATCATGAATAAATTCAATTTGGACATTGCTAATGAAAAAATAAGATGTAGGGGAAATAACTGTGATAATAAATGGTGAAGGAGTATTATCTATCTTTGTGATAGGTGATCTCATAAAAGTTTTCTGAATGATATTTCAAGTTGTCATCGATTTGAGTAACATGCCAGAAACTTAGGGCATGTTATTATTATTTACTTTTAATTGAGCTTTTTATATAGCGCAATATCCACCGTACATGCTCAAAGTGCTTTACAAATCATGTGTAGTGAGACTGCCATTTCATTACACATTACTGAATGGGCAAACCAGGATATATTTTACTTTTTAATAAATAAAATGGTACGTTACATATTGCTACTGGAAAATTTTATTGTTCATTGGAATAATAACACTGCAGAGCATTAAAATACACTTGCATTGCTGCCTGTAACATCAAAGAAGGAAATACAGACATTATTTCTTTGATAAAAAATGTATATTTCAACTCTGAGAAAACTGATGCATTTTGTATATGAGTTGTGAAATGATGGATGATAAATGTATTGGATAAACGTTCATCTGAGTTGAGAAATAACTCTTGAAATAACGCTGAATTAAATAACACGACATTTAAACAATTTTTAAGTACATATTCACATACTTGACAAAGTGAATCAGAATGGCACAGTTTCATAACATTGTATCACACTTTTATCATTTATTATATTTCATGAGAGACACGTTACGTTTTACAGAAAGTCATTTTCATGGCATAGAGATTACATACACATATATTGTTACGGTTATAATACAACAAAACTGGAATTTCATTCAACAAGACTTGAAGCATCCCCTTTTTCAAAATGTTAAGGGGAGCTAACAACTTTTTCCTTTGAAATCATATTGTACCAGACTGTTTGTAAGCGGAATTAATAGTGTTGTTTTATCACCATTGCAAAAGTAAAGCTGCAATTTTTGGATACATCTTGTCTTATACTACACTACTGATGTATCATAAAATCTTTTGGCAAAATGACAAGATTTGAAGTAAAACTTCAGAAAAAAAAAGAGAAAAATACAAAGCTACTTAAAATCTGGACTACAACTAAAGCTAGCTAAAATAATAGCAGATATGTTAACACTTCATATATTGTTTTTAAAAAATATCAACAACAATAACAAACAACAAAGTAAATAAAGTTTTTTTTAAAATTATATAAGCAGATGTGATAAATCAACTTGTTTTTGCATACAACTGACAGAAATAACCCATCTGTATCTTTCATATTGGACACGATTTCAGCTTTCCATTAATGCTTTTCAATATTTCCTTTTAAAAACTATCTGATGATGTGAATTAAAGAAATGAGATCAAAACAATGATTATCTTACAGATATATCTATATCTATTTATAAGTTAGCATCACAGCACAGATAAACAGCATTACTTTGCTTCGTACCCAAAAGGTAACGAGTTCGATCACCCGCTGCTGCGTTGTGTGGCCTTGAGCAAGTCACCTAGCCCTAGCTCACTTTGCGGCGCTGCTCTGCGGCTGACGCCTGGGTTATTCCAGTCTTCCCTTGGAATAGACCCTAAAGACAAATTTCCCCTTGGGGATGAATAAAGAGAATTCTATTTTATTTATTTTTATTTTATCTGATAGTTTGATTTGATTCGGTTGACAATTATACTCCTTAATAATAGAAATGCCAAAACAGATTCTATCCATTATTGTTATTGTTATAGTTATTAGGATTTATATTAGTAGTGCTTTTGAGCAACCTGAACTTTAATTATCATTATTATTGTTATTATTATTATTATTATTATTATTATTATTATTATTGTTGTTGTTGTTGTTGTTGTTGTTGTTGTTGTTGTTGTTGTTGTTGTTGTTGTTGTTGTTGTTGTTGTTGTTGTTGTTGTTGTTGTTGTTATTATTATTATTATTATTATTATTATTATTATTATTATTATCATCATTATCTTTATTATCATTATCAATAGGCTTTTAACGAAATCGGGTCGAACGCCGAACCCGAACGCCGAACCCGAACGGATATAGCCTTCTCACGTGACCATGAACGAGATCTGGATAGTGAAGACTCTCAAGCGGTATGCAGCATCGGATCTAAGGTCACGTGATAGAGGATAGCTTGGGTTGCTGTTGGCTTGTGTTAGGGGAGGGGCAAGGTCAGTGTCATTCAATAGTATATAATTGTGCATGTGGCGCTCTATACAGAGAGAAAATTATAAATTGATTACGGGGGAAGGTGGGGGGAGGGGGGGGGGGGGTGGTTGACCCACAAACGATCGGCTTCGGGTAGACCATGATACGAAATCAAAGAGAAAAGGCCGCTGGTACTTGGATGGTGGAAATGGTTTGGGGGGGGGGGGGGGTAGTGACAATCAGCATGGGATGTATATATTAACATTAATAATATAGGCAATAGATGACCAGGGATGTGTATTGTTTGTGTATTGTTTGTATATGTTTGTGTGTGTGTGTGTGTGTGTGCGCGCGCGCGGTGTGTGTGTGTGAAAGGGATTACACAAAAACACCTTTCTCTGTAGCTTCCAAATGATTACGTATACGATAAATTTGAAACCCACATTGTTTGAATCAGCTCACTAACTAATTCCTGAGCCTTGAGATGGTGACGCAACTATTACATACAAGACCTTGCAGTCGAGACGGCAGGGCTTTTGGGTTACACAACCACTATTTACCCATCGGTCAGCGGTACTCTTTGATGTATACAACACTCACCGCCTTTACGCAAAGCCGCCTGCCCATAAATCAAGAGATGGTCTCCTAACTGTTCACAAGCGAACTGTCAAACGAGCAATCGATGATTGGATAAGAATCTCAAGATCTCATATAATAAGGTAAGTTTTGGAGAGGTGATATCCCCCCACCCGTCATCGGACAGAACTTTCATTGCGTTATATCATATGAGCTCCGCCTCCTCTTTCTATTCGGGAGTGACGAGATTAGACGAGAGGACGCGAGAAAAAAAAATGGTCACGTGTTGGGCAAGTCGTTCGTTAGGCGAGCTTCGGTGTCTAACTATAACTCCGTAATATCATCATCATCATCATCATCACCATTATCATCATAAAAAGCTCGTTAAAATCTCAAAAGGAATACTGCATTTGGATCTTGTGCTCACTAAGTGTGATTTGTGTTAAAAACAGCACTCTGGATGAGCACGGTTCGACTTGTTCAGTCAAAAGACGATTTTATCGACTTTACCACACGGCATGACTAGGTGAGTTGTTTTCATTCTTCAAGACAACACAGTGGCAGAAAATTGCGAGATAAACTCATTGGAACAATAGAAAACGTGTAAAAAAAGCATTAGTGAAAAATTAAAACACATCAATATTGGACAGAACTTTTGGAACACAGTATAGAAGACCATTACTATCAATGTTATACCTCTACAACTTTTCAAGCCTTTATGCTCCTGTGTGTGTGTGTGTGTCTGTCTGTCTGTCTGTGTGTGTGTGAGATAGAGAGAGAAAGTGTGTGTGCATGTGTGTGTATTGGGGTGTGTGGAGGTGTGCGTGTGAGAAAGAGAGAGTATGTACGGGTTTCGAAACTGTTATGAAACGTCATCTTCATTTTGATATTTATATCATTTATCATTTTGATGTTTATATATTTATATTTTATTAATGTATTTTTGTCTATCTATGTATTATAAACCAAATTTCAAATTGCCATTTTTTTGGAAAATAAAGATTATATTATATTATTATTATTATTATTATTATTATTATTATTATTATTATTGTTTTCATTATCATCATCATCATCATCATCATCATCATCATCATCTTTGCCATTGTCATTGGTGGTGGTGTTATTATTATCATTATTATTATTATTGTTTTCATTATTATCATCATCATCATCATCTTTGCCATTGTCATTGGTGGTGGTGTTATTATCATCATTATTAATAATCTAAAGTCACGATCATAAGAAAAATGAAATTTGAGTCGTTATTTGTTTTCTTTATTCGTTCTTTTTTTTTCTTTTTTTTTTTTTTGGGGGGGGGGGGGGGGGGGGGGGGGGGGGGGGGGTAGTTTGAGGAAAACCACATTCATTTTTCTTGACAAAATACATGACTTGAGCTGAAATAGCACAAAATATTAGATTTCAATTTCATTCTTAGTGTTTAGTTAACCTCAAAGGAATGCCAAACTAAAGAGGAAGACATAATTTCACAACAAAAATTGTCCTTTGCTTTATAATCTTTACCTATGTCTTTTTTTTTTTTTTTTTGTTTCTTTGGGTTTTTTTTTGGGGAGAGGGGGGGAGGGGGGGGGGTTAGTGGGTGATTTTGGGTGTTTGTTTGTTTGTTTGATCTTGTTTTTATCCTTATAAAATTTTATTTTTCCTAAAGAAAACAATTTTATGTCAAAGTCTTTAAAAAATAAAATCACAGAGAATCTAACTGAATTTGATAAAGACCTTTCGCTCTCTTACTTAGTGAATGAGTCTTAAATTAAATCAAATGTAAATTCACACCTTCGATTATCAAAAAAAAAATTGTATAATTCAGTATGTCTTATAATAATGAGAGTTCTTAAAAAAGAAAATCAGCATCAGAAAAGTATCAGATGTATATGCCTTGAAGACAGAGTGTCAAAAGAACATGGTACATAGTGGTGCGACTGGAAACAGATATGTTGTTTTGTTTGGGGTTTTATTTTTGTTTTTTTGTTTGTTTGTTTGTTTGTTTTTGTTTGTTTTTTTTGGGGGGGAGGGGGGGGGGGGGTGTTTAATCAACAAAATAGCAAAATTTTAAAAAATAATAATAATTGCAAAATGATCCGTCTAGTCGATTTTAAAAATTAGATATAAAAAAAGATACTCTTACATTTATATATAATGTTGACACGTGAAAAATCCATAGACATTTTAGGAAATAAATATTGATTGCATACTCTCTTTTGTTCATTACATTTCATCTTAATATCACATTTTCAGTGATAAATTGAAACCTCAAAACCTATGATATCATAAAACAACTGTTTCTTATTTTATTTAATTTCCACAGCCATGCCATTTCTTGACATTGTGGCACATTAATGATGACAATGTATTAATTATCTATGGATGAGACTGAATTTATCTGAAATTGTAATTTCTCAATGATTTATCTGGCTATAGGGAATGAGATTAGCGGAAGAGTAGCGTCCCTTGATTGGAAGTCACGAGCGGAAAAGTTATTAGAGAGAGAACTTCATGTTGGTTGTGCGGCATGAGACACTTCACCGAAAGCGAGGACGAGAGAGACGCATGCGCAAAACCATTTTGATGTTCTCTCTGTAAGGTGACGTCCAATCAAGGGATGCTACTCTTCCGCTAATCTCATTCCCTATAAATGTAGACTTAACGCTTACACAACGTGAGCAGCAATAGCGATTCTATTTCTGTTCTCATGATGAAAATCGTTAGATGTAAGCCTACTAGGTTATGGGTGTAATTGCAATGCAGTTCGTCAATGAATGGAATACTCAGAATCACCTTGCAGAACTGACCAATCAAAGGACATAATTCTCTCTTCCCCTACTTCTATTCGTCATCAAAAAGTTGCTATTATTGTTCAGGGCAGTCGATTCAGAGACAACAGGAGTGGGATTTGGGTCACCAGCATTTTGATAGCTGGGTTCATCTGCATTATTCATAAACGCGTTATGGGTGGAACTGATCACATCGCCAGATTGGATTGACAATGGCTGCTCTTGAGAATCCCCTGGAAAAAAAAAAAAGGTTAAAAAAATTATTAAAACTGATGTTAGAGTTTGATTTCATGTGGGGCTCAAAAGGAACAGCCACGTCTTGGGATCAGTAACCCTTAATGATTCGTTATTTTTATTATTTCATGTAATGCAAACATATGAATTGTAAACCCTTTAATAAGACCAGCTCTGCAATTGATCTATTAAAAAAAATAATAACTTCAAAGCATTGCGCCTATCTGGCAAACTAAAGTGTATGTTCTCTCAACTAGAATTTTTATTTTATTTTATCACCCATCATCTAAATTTTTAATTTTTTTTTAAAAGGGAGATCATGAACACGTCTGTGGCCCTTATTGCTATGAAATGGTTTTCATATCTCATGCGGTACATCTTCATGAGAAATGATCGATCCAGACTCACATTTTTTTGACAGGCCTTGGTGGTAAGAGAAATACAATAGCAGATGCAACCAGGACGTGCCATGCACTGTGAACGTATTTGTAGTTTTTGATGGTCTCCACCAATAGATTAAGACACAATCCAACAGTAGCTAACAGCAATCCTGGTATGATGAACTTGATGTATCTATATTTAGAAGGGAACAGGATTTTTCTCCTATACATCTCATATCCCTGAGGAAATAAAAAAAATTGACGAGGTGAAAGTTAAAGGGTGAAAAGTTAAACTTACAATCATGAAAAAAAGTCAATTTTAAAGAGGTATGGTGTCTCTTCTTCTGATAAAGTCAAGCAATATTGAGCTTAGTCATTAACAAAATGAGTATGTTGTGTCCATGGTACGGTGTCAGTGGATTTGTGGCCCTGATGGATATTGTAAGCGGATGTCTAACATGTGACTTGAACTGTACATGATGGAAATTTGGTTCTATATGATCTGCTGAGAATAAAATGAAGCGTGGTGAATCTGTGGAAGAGGGATATATTTTTTTCTTTAATCTCTCATCAATTTTGTATAAACCAACATGTACTTCTTTTCAGGTCTTTCACCAAAAATGTTATGGGCTCATTATAGCAATGAAAATACTCCTAAACCAAGGCAAATATTGTTCATTACAACAGTGTCAAATAAAGACCAGAATTGTGCTTGGTTATCAGACCTGCAATATGAGCAACACAGTATTAACCAAAAATATTGAATAAACTTTGTAAATTTAACTGATGTCCGCTATATCAAAACTCATATCTATTTTATGTTGACCAAAAATAAAGACTATCCTTTGTAAATTTTAGCTGTAATCTGCCTATT
>NC_088360.1:18625674-18636122 GCF_034508935.2 Berghia stephanieae | reverse complement strand
TTTTAAAAAAACCCCCAAAAAAACCCCCCAATATAAAGGCATGTCATAAATTTTGAGAAACATTTATGCGTAAGACAAAAAAAAATGAAGCAAAAACAAACAAAACGAAACAATACACAAAAAACAAAAAACAAAAACAAAGCAAAACAAAAACAACCAACGAAGCAAGCAAGCAAACAAACAAACAAACAAACAAAAATATTTAAAAAAAATGGAAATAATATTAAAACAGCTTAATCATTCGAAGACAGATATTTATAAAAATACTTGGAAAATGTTTTTTTTTTTGGGTTCAAGTACAATTCAAGTTCATAAGATGCCCAGCACCGTGAATCTTTGTTTGTTTGATTGCGCGCGCGCGCGCGCGCGTATGTGTGTGTGTGTGTGTGTGTGTGTGTGTGTGTGTCATAGATTTTAAAAAGATTTCCCAAAAAGTTTTAAAAGCACACATTAAAAAGTGGGAAGAAAATTATTTGAATCACTTTTTTGGGAATCCTACAAAAACTTTTGCTCCGGAATTCCAAAAACAAGAAGAATCTCTTTTTACATAGCAGGGGATCTGTTCATGGGGGTTTTTTCTTTGCCCCCTTTCCCCAAGCATGAATTTTTAAACTGGGTTTAAAACACTATCACCGATAATGCAAGGCGCATCATATTCTTTAGTCTGTGTGTGTGTGTGGTGTATGTGGGGTGTGTGTTGTGTGTGTGGGCCCTTTGGGGGGGGGGGGGGGGGGGGGGGGGGGGGGGCTGTACTCATAGACGACCAGGCTTGAGAATTAAAGTATCAAATTTCAAAATATCGAATTACGTTATTCTTTCTTTATCAAGGCATCACTTCCGTCCACTGACAAAATACTGTTTATTTCTTTCGTTGGCATGAATATCAAAACTATATTCTTTTTATCGACAAAGAAAACCGGCACTAAAACAAATACAAAAACAAAATACAAAACAAAAAAAAAAACAAACCCCAAAACCCCAAAAACAACAACAAACGACAAAACATAACAAACAATAATAAATTGGTCGATACTGGCAATTCTTTACTTATGGTTGTGATACCTTATTTGGTATGCACCTTGAACCTGCTTTATGTTACTTCTTCCTCATCTGTCATTATGATTCGATGTTTTTCTTGTTGTATTCAGTTTGTTTTTTTTTCGTTTGTTTTTTTCTTTTTTCTTTTTCTTTTCGCATTAAGAAAAGTATAAATTGCAATTTTCTAATTGCGATTCATTTTAAGACAACTAAGTCTGTCAATTTTAAACAAAATATTACGCCAGACTTCAAAACTCAAAAGGCCGGCAAACTAATAAAAATTATAATATAATAAAAATCAAATATTAAAAATAGTTCAATCAAATGAAACATAAAATAAGTAATTTCTCTGGCTGAGATCCTAGTCCCTGCTTTTTAGTGGTTCGGCCTCACTCTCACTTCACGATTTTTGGAATACAATAGAGCAGTATAATTAGGTGCCCCAAACGTAAACAATAACAAGTTCCTAGTGATTTTCGTTAGGGACCGGAAAAATTTACGCGCAATATAGGTCTCCCAATTTTGTAGTTTGAGTTGTAGGCAATACACTTTCAGTATTGAAAATATGTTTACATAAAATCTAACAGTTGCAGAAATAATAATATAAGACTAAATTATTCTGAAAATCAGGCTCCGAATAATTCTCGTTTTGTTCACACCAGCGCAATAATTTGCTCTGGTCTAAAAATAGATAGACTGTAACTTTTTATAAATTTTACCTTTTGTTCCATAAAATATCCATATCTAGACATTATTTGATGCATGATCGAGTATTTATGAATATGTGTTTCTTTTGCCACCTAACAGCAACATTTTAAAGATTTTTTTTTTTCTATAATTTACATTGGAACTTGAGCTGTCAAGACAGGAACATGTGGTTTGCCATGTGCTTCTAGACCTTTGTTTACGTTTGGGGCACCTAATTATACTGCTCTATACTACCAAATAAATAAACCGGAAGTTCATATTACGAGATAAATCATAAACGCAATCGGGGATTGGCAATTTGACCTCCGTGGATGGGAATCATCGATCTCGATGCAACAGTGACGTATCTACACTGACAAAACACTTTCGAAAACTTATTCTGGCCAGATACGTTTTACTTTATGCTTCATTTATGATTCAGATTTCCCCGAACTTGTCTAAGACGGACGATAAAATGCGGCTATGTGGTCTAGTGGTATGACACTCGCTTACGGATTGGAAAGTCCTTGGTTCGAGCCTCGCTCGGCGCATAGTTGAGTCCGTGGAAAAGACTCTTTACTCACATTCTCTCACCGCACTCAGGTGTAAAATGAGTACCTGGCCGTTAACAGTGTTGTCTTTGTCCGAAAAATTGTAAAATCGCCTAACAGGCGGCATATCCCGTTCTAGATGTTAAATGGTGCTGTTGAACAGGGATCCCTTGTAAAGCGCTTTGAGCACATTTAGTGGATATTGCGCTATATAAAAGCTAAATTAATAATTAATAATATTGATGACTTAATGAAGTCTTGGGGTCAAGTTGGAGATCTCTAAATCTATCGATATTTAGAGTAATAGTTTTGTGACCAAAGTAAGAAAAAGACATTTTTGTCAATGCTAGCCAGAAATTTCCTCCAAGCAAATAATACATTGGTGGAACAAACCGATTTTTGGACAACTTTCCAAATAACACAGAGCCTTCATGGGGAATAACAACGAGAAGGAAAGAAAAAAAAAAAAAAAAAAAAAAAGAGAGAGAGAGAGAGAGAGAGAGAGAGAGAGAGAGAGAGAGAGAGAGAGAGAGAGAGAGAGAGTGATGGTTGAACGATATGAGAGAGAAAGGGGGGGGGGGGGGGGGGGGTTAGAGTTGGGTTTGGGGGGGGGAATGTCCGATTCGATTAATCAGAAAGATGGATTCATGTTACCCAGGGTAATTCTTGATTCCTCCCCCCACCCTTTCCCCACCGGCTCCCCTTCTCCTCCTTCCTCATATCCTTTTTACCGACTTTAGACATTTGATAATTTCTAGTCTTCTCTACATTACATAAACCCTTGTCTCAAGTCTCAAGTATGGAGTTATGTCCCCGATCGATAAGGCGGTATTTCCCTAAAAAGAAAAAAAAATTCTAGGTTTTCATAAAACATTCTGTGCGTGCCAATAATTGATTTAGACTGCAAGATTACGCACGGAGGTTTTTTTTTTTTTTCTCTTCAAAGGATAAAAAAAACTGATCTTTGGCAAAAATACACAGGACGCTAACATGTGACCAATTGTCTCAAAACGATATTATCTCAGGAAGGACATGAATCTAAAAATTGGAGATTAAGTTCAACTTATGACCCCAATCAGCAGGCCTGCTGACTTTAAAAAATCATAAATCGTAATTCTTTGGAGATTAAAATTGTAGTCGCTATAGTTAACTTTATATATCAACAATTAACCCTCACTCACAATGATTACATGACGCTGCGCTTCATAATACTTAAAATTATGCAATCTGGCATCGATTTTCATTTTCAATAAGGTTAATTAAATGACTTAGAGATGCCCATGAAGCGTTGGCGTAACGTCACTTCCCTCGTAATGACGCATGGTAACTTAGTAACTGACTCTAAACTATCGGAACAATGGCGGACGCCCTGACTTATGAAATATTTCTCCGACGAGCATAAAAGCGTATCCAGAGGAAAAAAACCCACATAAATATGATCATGATTTGACTTTTACACATTCTGATCACAAGACATATGAAAAGTTCTAGCCAGCATGAAGAATAAAAAGTACAGATTTTCTTTGTTTAGAACCACGATGGCCGCCGTTGCTGGGCGACGTGACATCAGACTATTGAATCCAATTGAAGCCGAAATTTCACTATACACTACCATTTTTTTTTCTCGTATTACATACTGGGCAAGTCTGCCAATGAGGGACAGTTCCGTGCACTTTATGTTGTGCTTATGCAAATAGTGTTGGAAAAGAATGGATTGCCAAGATATTATGATGTAAAAAGAATTTCTTATAGATAGTTACGTATCTTCTTACGGTATAATATTCCGTGGCTACCCTCATTTGAATTTCATACAGAAAATTATTTCTTTCACGTTTATCCATACATTATTGAATAAAACATTACCCCTTGGCCCTGCACAATAAATAATAGGGGAAGGGGAGGGGGAAAGTGAAGTAACACACACACACACACACACACACACACACACACACACAAACACACACACACACACACACATCTCAGGAAATGTCTGAAGACTGAGTTTGTTCCGTGAGGCTTATTTTTCATGAAATGGATGTTGCTTAGATTTTGTATTTTGTATGCATGCTTATTATGTATCGATGTAGTGTCGTGATTTTCAATTTTGTTGTTTTTAAACATTTTTATTTTCCTTATGTAAAGCGCCGCAGAACACGATTAACGTGGATGTTTAGGCGCTATATAAATTCATTATTTTCTAATTACTAATTACACACACACAACAATCAAGTACACAGACATACAAACACACATAAGATTCTATTCCATACAGTTAGTTGAAGAGGGATAATATTTTAATCTCTCAAACATGATGGGAGAGAAAGAAAAGAGAAGAGAAAAATTAAAAGGAAAAAAAAAAAGAATAATTAAAAAAAAAAAAAAAAAAAAGAGAGAGAGAGAGAGAGAGAGAGAGAGAGAGAGAGAGGAGAGAGAGAGAAGAGAGAGAGAGATAGATAGATAGATAGATAGATAGATAGATAGATAGATAGATAGAGAGAGAGAGAGAGAGATAGATAGAGAGAGAGAGAGATGGGGGGGGGGGGGGGCGGCGGTGGGAGAGGGGGGGGGGGGGGTTAAGTAACATGTACCAATCTATTCATGATATAAAATAGACATTCTTCTTTCGACAGGACTTCAAAGAAAGTGGTGGACAAAAGACGTGGTGAGGGGTTGCCAAAAAGTGTCTGGTTTATTATATTGATCAATCTCTTACTTATCTTTTCACACACTCATTTATTTATTCCTATATTTATTTCGTTCACGTATTTATTTATTTATTTATTTTTGTATTTAAAATAAAATTATCTATTTCAAATTGTTTTCGTAGTGGTTGCTTTAAATTGAATTAGTTATTTCAAATTATTTATTCTATCGTTTGTTTATTCAACATTAATTTTACAATTGACGAAGTGAATACATCCTCATCGTGCGGCTATGTGGTCTAGTTGTATGACACTCGCTTTCGGATAGGAAGGTCCTGGGTTCGAGCCTCGTTCGACGCATAGTTGAGTCACATTCTCTCACCGTCCACTGGTGTAAAATGAGTACCTGACCGTTAACAGCGTTGTCTCTATCCGAAAAACAATTGTAATCTCGTCTAACAGGCGTCATGTCTCGTTCTATATTATGTTACGTGTTGCTGTTTGTCAGGGACCTCTTGTAAAGCGCTTTGAGCACGTTTAATGGATGTTGCTCCGTATAAAAGTTCAAGTTATTATTATTATCATATATTGTTCTATTTCAGGATCGTCTATAGCGCGAATCTTTTTGTCTTATTCCAAACAGAGCGTGACACTGGAACACGAAACGTATACACGGTGTCATTATCATATCTACCGTGACAATAAACCACAAACATAGTTAATAATAATGATAATAACAATATAAAGCAAAGTGAAGTCTGTAACGGGTTTCAAAATCTTCGCACGCGTCTTAAAACCATCGCATTGCTCAGCATTTCATTAACACCTCTTTGTAACAATTTCATACACTATGATGATGACAGCATAAACCCAATAACAAAGAAACTATTTTGAATTTTTGAATAAGTGAATCTGTGGACCTCAATACAGTGTCATATAAATAAGGACTTGTTCTTCTATCTACACATCTAATTAAGATTTCATTGTTCTACTTTATTTGCTTACAAAATATCTTTGTATTTCTTATAAACTTAAAAATGCCTCAGTATGGGGAAAGACATTGTCACTGATTATGTACCTCAATTTTGTCCAACACAAACAGCGCTATGAGATTAACACGCATAAATAAACTCAAATTAAATAACACATTATATCGTGAGCACAATGTCTAGCCAATTGTACGTTTGTCATTGTACATATCTATGTGGATTTTTTCTTTTCTTTTATCTTATCTTATATTACAAAAGGCTTAATATAGGAATTATCCTTATGCCTTATACAATAGTTTATAATTACAGAATCTCATATAGCTTGCATAGTATCATTCACAGACAGTTTTACACAACTTTGAATGTCAGGAAAAATATATCTATACGGCAATGTAAAATCGAAAAATACTATCATTGAAAATTGGTAATGATCGAATGCATCCTAAATGAATCATTTTTTTTTTCTTTATCTTTTTTCTACATTTCCTTCTTTATTTTATATTAAAAAAAAAATAAAAAAATAAAAATAATATATATTTTATTTATATAAATAATATATATATTTTATTATATATATATTTTAATATATAGTCTCGTTAAAATTATAAAAAATATGCTGAATGAACATGGCCTCACTCAGTTAGTGACCTCTCCAACTCAAAGATTGGGGCACATCTTGGACTGGTTCATCATTGACACACCCTCGCTTGTTGAATCAATTAAAAATATCAAAAAAGAAATTTCAGACCACAATCTGATTCTGGCAACTCTCAAATGCATCAAAGAGAAAGCAAAGAAAGTCAAGATAGTGTCTAGGGATACCAAAAAAATAGACATTAGTTCCTTCAAAAACAATCTGTCAGAGGAACTAGGAAGAATGGATATACCATCAGCACAGAAAACAGACGAGGTACTGCGCAACGTCATCGACAGGCATGCGCCAAAGACAACTAGAATAATTAATTCCAGGAAACCGTCTCCGTGGTTTAACCAGAGTGAAAAAACTGCCAAAAGGGAAAAAAGGAATGCAGAGGCATCGTGGAGAAAATCGGGCCTTGAGATTGACCGGCTGATATATATAGCACAAAAACATAAGTATAAAACCACCTGCAAAAGAGCAAAAAGAAACTATTATAACACAAAACTGTCATCAGTGAGGGACACTAAGGAATTTTTCTCTGTTTCAAAGGAACTTTTAGGGGAAGAAAAGGGCATGTGTCTACCCACTAATATCCCGGTAGAAAAGCAGCCGGATGCATTTTCAGATTTCTTTTCGGGAAAAATATCGAAAATTCGGAACAATTTGGACCTCGTGCAAAATGAAGATATAAATTTCCACCCTTTTTCGGGTTCACAGGGATTCTCTTGTTTTAAAGAAACAACTGAAGAAGAAATTTCTAAAATAATTTTTTCATCTTCCTCGAAGTCATGTGATTTAGATCCTTTACCAACTAATATTTTGAAATTATGTCTTCCTGAATTGTTACCTTGCATAACTTATATTATAAATCAGTCACTTATCTCAGGACAAGTCCCAGATATCTATAAACATGCAATTGTAAAGCCTCTCATAAAAAAGCAAAATCTCAATGTAAATGACCTTAGTAACTACCGTCCCGTCTCAAATCTGCCATTTCTTTCTAAAATCCTTGAAAAAGTTGTACTCAGACGTCTTTCACAACATCTCCATGAAAACAATCTATGGGAAAAATTTCAGTCAGCTTATCGTTCTTACCACAGCACAGAAACTGCTCTGTGCTGTGTTGCGAGTGATTTGCTTGATGTTTTAGATAAAGGTTCTGTTTCTCTTCTGACATTGTTAGACCTTTCGGCGGCGTTTGATACTATTGATCACGGTATTCTCATTAAACGACTTAATATAACCTTTGGCTTGTCTGGGACTGTCTTGCAGTGGTTTGAATCTTATTTAGATGGCAGAAAGCAACAGGTTATGATTTTAGATAAACTTTCTCGTCAACATACATTGTCTTTTGGTGTTCCTCAAGGCTCTGTTTTGGGTCCAATTCTTTTTGTTTTGTATACTTCTCCATTATCTAATGTCATCACTGGTCATGGGCTGCGCTATCATCTCTATGCAGATGATACGCAACTTTATGCTACTGATAAAACTAAAAATCTCGAAAATATTGTGAAACGTGTGGAAGAATGTGTGACGGATGTGAAAGAGTGGATGGATGCAAACAAGTTGAAAATGAATGAGTCAAAAACAGAAGTGATGATTGTGGGAAATAGAGGGCAGTTGAAGGTGAATGATGGTCTTGAGGTGTTGATTGGGGTGAAAAGATCAAAGTTTCAAAGACTGTGAAAAATTTGGGTGTCTATTTTGATTCAGAAATGAAAATGTCAGCTCACATTTCTGCTCTCTGTAAATCTTTATACTTTCAATTGAAGAAAATCAGTTCGATCCGTCAGTATATTGCAATTGGAACATGTAAAACATTGGTTGTTTCCCTCATTTTTTCGAAACTAGACTATTGTAACTCGCTGCTTGTCAACTTGCCTCAGGCTTCTATTAAACAATTGCAACTACTGCAAAACAGTGCAGCAAGATTAGTTTTTGGCAAAAAAAAATTTGATCATGCAACCCCTTTGTTGGCCTCTCTCCACTGGTTGCCCATTGAAAAGCGCACATATTACAAAGCAGCGTGTCTTGTTTATAAGTGTTTGGCTGGTATAGCACCGGCATATCTCACAGATCACGTTGTCATGTGTAAATTTGAAAATTACACTTTAAGATCATGTAATGACCAAACGAAAATTTCGGAAAAAAGATCAAGAACAAAATTTGGTGATAGATCGTTTGCTTGTTTCGGCCCCAAGATTTGGAATGAACTACCACGTGGTCTGAGGGAGTGCAAGTCTTTACCTACTTTTAAAAAGAATCTCAAGACACATTTTTACTGTATTTGTTTTTCTTGACTCTATATGAATCCTTGATTTGGCTATGAATTGTTATTGTTGTTATTATTTTATTTTTTTATTTTTTCACTTAAAATTGATATTTATATTGTAAAGTGCCCAGAGCTTGTGTTTTACACGAGAATGAGCGCTATATAAATGTGTTATTATTATTATTATATATATATATATATATATATATATATATATATATATATATATATAATTTTTTTTTGGTGTGTAATAAATTATTAACCATAATACAAACTTAGCGAGGTGGTGGGTCGCATTTTAACTTTGAGAGAGTGTTTACGGTATAAGATCATTGTCCAGACACCATCACACATCTTGGGTGGCCTTTGACCCCCGTGTTTTTTATCGGTGTCATAAGTTTTCCATCCCTCCCAACAATTAAAAAATATATATTTAAGACATGCATTTTACACGGGGACACAGCATAAAACATCAAAAGAAAGAAGCAGTGAAGGTAATAAAATAAAATAGAAGTTTTACTGCCGTTTGATTTTGGTCTGCTTGGTCAGCAAGCGTGACAATGTAATAGCGATCTAATTTTCGGCAACTTTTAAGCGAATTTTTATTTAGCGGTATTTTATAGCGCAGGATTTAAGTGGTAAAAACTCTTCATAACTGGTAACTACTAAGTCTCAAAGTTGTATCCATATTTTTGTTTGTTTTCTTGTTGTTTTGATTAATTAAAAAAAAAAAGAGCTTTTATATACAGCAATATTTACTAAACGTGCTCAAAGCGCTTTACAAGTGGTCCCTAGCCAACGGCAAGTGCGCTACATCGGTGGGGTCTAACTACCTGTCCAATATGTCCACGCTGTGGGCAAGAACCCGAGACGGCAGTGCATCTAGTCGAAAGGTGTGTTGTGACGATGCTACCCGGCGGGTTCGCGACGGTGCACGAATGCGGACCGGACTTTGCTGATTGGGTCGATCGTCATAACATAGTAGTGTGAACCATAAGAGGCTGCTGCCAACAGCAACATTTAATATTTCCTTCGGTGATATTTAGTGTATGATATCAAAGGCAAAGGTGGTCAATTTTTTTTTTAAAAGTCACATAATATATATTAACGATTTCAGTATTTTTCTAACTTGTCAGATAACATTGATAAAAGCAATGCAAACTTCCTCTACAATTCTGTGGCAGATCTGCCAGAATCTTGTTCATACATTTAGCATGAGCCTATAACTATAACTAATCTTTTAAGAGTTTTAGATCTAATAATATTATTGTCAATGCCACCGGTCTGAGATTTTATCTTTTTCTTTTTCTTTGAAATCAAACTGAAATAATGCTGTTATTTAAAAAAAAAAATAGAAATCCATTATGTATAGTTTTCTTGATGTAGAACCGGCCAGGCCAGATTTCTTAACAATCTAAAAATATGGAAAACAAAAATACAGTAGAGAACAACCAAGTCTGAATAAGCGGTGCATACTAAGATTTATAAGATTTCCTCTATACAATTAAGTGTTTAAGAAGAAGGATATAGCATGTCAAGCCGTCTTCTTTTTGTTCAACCTCTCAATCAGAACTAAAAATGTTCTTAATACCCTAAACAAATTTTCTAGCTTTTGTCTTGACTTTGAAG
>NC_088360.1:18618174-18620674 GCF_034508935.2 Berghia stephanieae | reverse complement strand
ATTATTATTATTATCATTATTATTATTATTATTATTATTATTATTATTATTATTATTATTATTATTATTATTATTATCATATCATATTATTATTATTATTATTATATATATATTATTATTATTATTATTATTATTATATTATTATTATTATTATTATTATTAATGGCGACGACGACAACGATGATGATGATGATGATGATGATGATGATGGTGATTATGATGATGACAGTAATAAATATTAATAATGATGATGATGATAATGATAGCGACAACAAAAACAACAACAATAATAATAATAAAAATAATAATAATAATAATAATAATAATAATAATAATAATAATAATAATAATGATGATGATGATGATGATGATGATGATGATGATGATGATGATGATGATGAGAAATGATGATGATGATGATGATGATGATGATGATAAATAACAGTAATAAATTATAACAGCAACAATAATAATACCATCAGCATAATCATAATCATCACCATCATCATCATCATCATCATCATCATCATCATCATCATCATCATCATCATCATCATCATCATCATCATCATCATCAACTACAACGTCATCATCATCATCATCATCATCATCATCATCATCAACTACAACGTCATCATCATCATCATCATCATCATCATCATCATCATCATCATCATCATCATCATCAACAACAACTACAACGTCATCATCATCATCATCATCATCATCATCATCATCATCATCATCATCATCACCACCACCATCAACAACAACAACTACAACATCATCATTATTACTACATATTTAAAAAATCAGCCTGTTTATAAAAAGCTGACAATGAAATCGTCTGATCGAAGTCATATGATTATTCCATTAAGACGAAATAAAGTTTTAATGACTACTTACTGCGAAAGCAATTAGATTAAAACCACTCTCTTAATCCCTGACACACACGAAATATTTAACACAATACTTCAGTAACAGGAAATTATAACAAATCGGTATTCACATAAATTCTAACACAGCACGACCACCAAAATACTTGTCAAAACATTTCAACCTTTTCAAAGTAACAAAATTAAGGATATATTATTACAATATTATTATTATTTAAATTCTAATAGTTAATGCTGTGTAAAATCCAAATACGAGAACAGCAACACATCCAAAATCCCTGAACCAATTCCGACAACTGTCAAAGACAGGGAGTTCTGAATGCCGACATCCAGATATATTTATTTCCTATTTCCTATTCTACTTATCCAGTATCCAGTGTCTCGCTATCCAGCGGGGTTTTATTTTTTCATTTATCCGTTAACGGTGTCACCGCCATCGTCATTATGGGGGGAGGGTGTTGACGATGACAGCGGGACGCACGACAAATCTGTTGTTCCCAGGACGGGGTGCAACACTTATAGAGAATAAATAGACATACAGATAGACTTACATTCTCCATTTATTTGAAGTTGCCAGTTTGATACTACTTTAGCCAAATTTCAAGATTTTTTTCTTCCTTGAATTCCTTTTAGCGCAACATATGATATATAAGCTAATACTTTCATTATATATGTGAAATATAAAATAAATGAACATTGTGTGAAAGTATTTTACTCGAAAGTCGCCACTAGTGATGCAGAATGCCAAACTTAAAACGGAGGGAGGAGAAAATGACAGACATTTTATTTCTATTTTTATTTTGTTTCAAATTACAACTTTGATGCTAAAGTCAATTTTGCATTTATAGATAGTATGCGCTTAGCTAAGAAGCTCACAACATTGCCACCCGGAAGTAAAACGGACCCAACACACAAAACTATGTGTGACCTTAAACGTTTATAGTCGGGTTTAATACAGTTGTATGAGAATTACTCATAAACGCGGATGGCAAAAAAGCAATAACAAAGACAAGAGTGACGTCAACTTCATTCTATCTATTAAAACACTATTTGGCATTTTTTTTCTGTGACTTTTGCATTTTGATTACAAAATAATCTGGCAATCATGAATCACATTTTGCAGAGATAATTATGAGAAAATAGAAATGTCAATGGCCGTGTCCGGATTGTCACTGTCATTTTTTCCTAGAGGTTGACATCAGTCTAATGGAACGATGATAACGATAAAATACCACGTTTATATCTCTGTAGATGTGTTTGGTTGGGAGATACATGCTTATTATGTATCTGCAATCATTGTTGTTGTTGATACTTCTAAAATTATAATGTTAGCCAGATTAAATCATGTTGTGTCATATTAAAATTCTAACTATGAGTCAGAGTTGTTTTGAATATGACAGCTTTTTCTGAAATTACACATGTCATCTCAATAAATGAGTCTGAGTGTTCCATTAGAGGAAGATATCGAAGGTATATTATCCCCCCCCCCCCCCCCCCTTTTTTTTTTCTTTCTATCTTTTCTTTGAGGAGAGAGAGAGAGAGAGAGAGAGAGAGAGAGAGAGAGAGAGAGAGAGAGAGAGAGAGAGAGAGAGAGAGAGAGAAGA
>NC_088360.1:18616841-18618074 GCF_034508935.2 Berghia stephanieae | reverse complement strand
TTCCACAGCCATGCCATTTCTTGACATTGTGGCACATTAATGATGACAATGTATTAATTATCTATGGATGAGACTGAATTTATCTGAAATTGTAATTTCTCAATGATTTATCTGGCTATAGGGAATGAGATTAGCGGAAGAGGTAGCGTCCCTTGATTGGAAGTCACGAGCGGAAAAGTTATTAGAGAGAGAACTTCATGTTGGTTGTGCGGCATGAGACACTTCACCGAAAGCGAGGACGAGAGAGACGCATGCGCAAAACCATTTTGATGTTCTCTCTGTAAGGTGACGTCCAATCAAGGGATGCTACTCTTCCGCTAATCTCATTCCCTATAAATGTAGACTTAACGCTTACACAACGTGAGCAGCAATAGCGATTCTATTTCTGTTCTCATGATGAAAATCGTTAGATGTAAGCCTACTAGGTTATGGGTGTAATTGCAATGCAGTTCGTCAATGAATGGAATACTTCAGAATCACCTTGCAGAACTGACCAATCAAAGGACATAATTCTCTCTTCCCCTACTTCTATTCGTCATCAAAAAGTTGCTATTATTGTTCAGGGCAGTCGATTCAGAGACAACAGGAGTGGGATTTGGGTCACCAGCATTTTGATAGCTGGGTTCATCTGCATTATTCATAAACGCGTTATGGGTGGAACTGATCACATCGCCAGATTGGATTGACAATGGCTGCTCTTGAGAATCCCCTGGAAAAAAAAAAAGAAGTTAAAAAAATTATTAAAACTGATGTTAGAGTTTGATTTCATGTGGGGCTCAAAAGGAACAGCCACGTCTTGGGATCAGTAACCCTTAATGATTCGTTATTTTTTATTATTTCATGTAATGCAAACATATGAATTGTAAACCCTTTAATAAGACCAGCTCTGCAATTGATCTATTAAAAAAAATAATAACTTCAAAGCATTGCGCCTATCTGGCAAACTAAAGTGTATGTTCTCTCAACTAGAATTTTTATTTTATTTTATCACCCATCATCTAAATTTTAATTTTTTTTTTAAAAGGGAGATCATGAACACGTCTGTGGCCCTTATTGCTATGAAATGGTTTTCATATCTCATGCGGTACATCTTCATGAGAAATGATCGATCCAGACTCACATTTTTTGACAGGCCTTGGTGGTAAGAGAAATACAATAGCAGATGCAACCAGGACGTGCCATGCACTGTGAACGTATTTGTAGTTTTTGATGGTCTCACCAATAGATTAAGAC
>NC_088360.1:18599341-18609341 GCF_034508935.2 Berghia stephanieae | reverse complement strand
AATAACACAGTGCAATTGAATACTGCCATTTGGATGGAATGCAGCTTTATTGAAAAGTATCTAATTTCGAGGGCAGTGGGGTCAAACAAATAAATAAATAAATAAATGAAACCCACTTCCATCCAGATTTGAACCTTGTCTTCCTATTTGCGAGCTGAGTGCTCTTCCATCTGAGCTATCTGTATCCCCTCCATTTAAAAAAAAGAAAATGATAAATGGCCATACACAATATAATACACGACATAATATAAACATAGACTCACGTCTTAAAGAAAGCTCTGGTAATTACAAAATAATGACAAAATAATAAATCTCCTTTTAAAATAAACTTACTTTTTAATGTCAATGTTAGACGTATAACTTCCTTCTGCGAGGATAGGAGATCAACACCTATGTAAACAAATGAGTCTGTGATGGGAAAGATTTCCTGAAAAAAAAAAAAAGGAAATAGATGTGAGAGTCATGTTATCACAGAATATTACGTATTATGCCCTGATCGTTTAAATAGGTGATAAATTATTTTCTTTTCTTCACATTGCCTTGAATTTCATATGTGACAATATTTTGAAACTTATTAGTAGCTTTGGTATGGTGTGGCTGCATTCATTGAAGTGGAGGTGGAGCTGGAGAGAAGGAGGGAAAACAGTTGTCTTTGAGCAACTTCTTATATTATCTCCAGTTTGTTATCATGTTGATGATTATGTGTTTAAATAAAATATTCACCAGTTCTGTCTGCCAGATCAATCATACCAAAACACAAAACTACGAGTAACCTTTAACGTTACTGCCTAATAGAGAGAATTTAGTGAGAACTAGTCACTCGATTAGAAGTCATTCAGGGTCATCGTCTCATAGAGCCAGAGTTTATCCCGGTTACTATAGTGTTAAGTGGATAATAGCATTTGCTTGCTATCCTTTGGATAGGACACTAATTTGTTGCAAAGTACTTTCCACCAAATCTAACAGACCCAGCTACCCAATTACTACAGGATGGACAGGGGGATCAGAGAAAAATCTCGACTTAATCTGGAATTGATCTTAGTCCCTTTGCGTGTGAAGTGAGTGCTCTACCAACTGAGTTATTGGGACCCCCAACCACTCAACTCGTCTAAAAAAAGAATAAAGAACTGAGAAAAGTCAACTCCGTTCATTCTACTGTACCTCTATGTCACAGGCACCTTTGCAGACTTGGCGTGACGTATCACTCCACATTCCTGGGTTAAGAGATTGCCACAGAAAAAACTTGGCTTTACATCCTGCATCCTTACATCCTTCAATGTTTACTTTATATGATGTTGTGTCCAATGGTAGCTTCGCGCTGAGGAAATATGTAAACAAAACTATTCTTCAACATTGAAAAGCACTTAAATATAAGGTTGGTATGTTGAAGGATCAAATAGTCAGAAAATTTATTCATTAATAATTAAATTATCGACTACCAAATGATAAATTATCGATGAGAAAAAATGAGAGGGTAAAAGAAAACAGAAAAAACGGTAAAAAAAAAAAAAAAAGAACAAAGCAAATTTATAGAGGAATATTTCTTTTTTAAACAAAAATAAAAAACATAAAAAAAATTATAAACAATAAAGATATGATAGGGGATATTCTTTTTGCCAAATTATAGGAATTTATACAGGGTGAGGCAATTACAATATAATGACAGAGAATTATGAACAATGCATTAGAGTGTTCCTCTTGTCCCGGACTCATTTCCTAGAATAATCTCTTTGGATTACCTTATCCCAGATGACAAAATAACTCACCTTATCAATTGTCTTGTATTCCCAGCAAGTTCAAATGATTTTCTTTCACCATTGGCTAATATAGGGATAGATTCTTCTGTGTAGTACGTGATCAAAGCACGGATAGATATGAAGTAATCACATGAAGTAAATAAGCCCTAAAAATTGAAATGATAATGAAAAAAGGTGAGAATGAATTAAAACTAAATACCCTAGGATTCGACTCATAACATATGTTCAAATCAACACAACTCACGATCAGATTTTGTTTCATGAATGTTTAAATAAAAAATATAATATTCAAAACAATATTCCTGATCATCAGTGATTACTACAACCTAAAATGGTCATTAAAATATTGTTTTATCGTAACAATTATCAAACTGGCTTAAATATAAAGTTTTTATCAATTATTCAATAAAATGAAAACAAAGTTTGAGGCGTAATTGGAATGTAAAAAAATCAACATGAGTTTTTAACTAGAAATATTTTATCTTCAGTTACTTTTACTTCTACCATTGACAACGTATCTCAGAAGAGACTCAACAGAACATTCTATGTATTTAAAACAACCACACTGTTCATTGAGAGGCTGCTTACTGCCCCAGTATAACTAACGGTATAGAATATGAATAAGGCTTAATATGATCAAAATTACAAATCACTAACATCTTGGGTGAAAACCTTTGAAAAAAAATTTAAAGCAAATAAAATTAAACAAAATACTAGCAATAATAGTAATAGTAATAAAATAATAGAACACTAATGTCTAATAAATGTCTAATAGTTAAAAATGGATGATGGAGTAAATCCGAACGAAAGGATGCCCCAGTTTCAATTAGAATCTGTTAAGTTTATATTTTAATACTATTTGCTTCAAAACTTTACAATAACCAAATCAAATCTTTAAAAGTTGATAGAGAAAACTGAGTTCTTCAGTCATTGAACTTAAAGGTGTTCCTTTACGACAAAGGCAAAGTATTTCTCAAGATCAGTCCAACCTGTTGTCTGATACGTGTATCGTCATGTGGCATTATGGCCATCACAAAAAGAGAGCCTTCACGAAAATTGCTGAGGACCCATTCATTAGTTCTGTTGTTGGTTGTTATGGTGATATTGGGTAAACTTTTTGGCGTGTATGCATTTTTGGGAAAAACTTCTTTATCTCTGCTCACAACAGGAATACCATACTGATTGGCATATCTGAAAATGTATAAAATAAGGCAAAAGAGACAACTGGTTAATTTTTCTTTTAGAGTAAGAAAAATGCTTTGTAAACGAAACTAAAGGCACACAAACCATTTATATAGTTCTTCCCAGCCACATACAAATGAATTTCTCAATATTAAGGTTTGCTGGATGGCTGGATCTAACAAGTTTGGCAAACCAGAATCGATATATATATATATATATATATATATATATATATATATATATATATATATATATATATATATATATATATATATATATATGTATGTATGTATGGATGGTTGGATGGATGGATGGATGGGTGGGTGAGTGTATGTATGTATGGATGAATGGATGGATGGATGGATGGATGGATGGATGGATGGATGTATGTATGTATGTATGTATGTATGTATGTATGTATGTATGTATGTATGTATGTATGTATGTATGTATGTATGTATGTATGTATGTATGTATGTATGTATGTATGTATGTATGTATGTATGTATGTATGTATGTATGTATGTATGTATGTATGTATGTATGTATGTATGTAAGTATGTATGTATGTATTACATATACATATATATATATATATATATATATATATATATATATATATATATATATATATATATATATATATTATATATTAAATATCACACACTTCCTGTAGATTACTCTAAGAGGGGCATGATACAGTACTGTAGAAGTAAACTATAATTATAATTCTATATTTATATATATTTACCGCTCCTTTAATATTAAAGTCAAGCACTTTTATTCCGTGGTTTTTATTCTATAACTTTATATATATATATATATATATTATATATATATATATATATATATATATATATATATATATATATATTTATATATTATATATATATATTATATATATATATATATATATAACTCTTAAGATATATGGAATTTAATGATAACCTATTAACCAGTGTTCTCCAAACACAGCTATTGCAATGTACACAATGTGTTCTTCAAAACAAGGATAACAGACAGAATGACTATAAAAGTTAATGTAATGAGTAATTACCATAATTATTTAAAGGCACCATAGTGTTAGTTTAATTTTTAAAATATCAAAGTGACAAATTATGGGTCACAGTATCATACACACTTTCTAAGATCTTTCTGTTAGATTTATAACTCATGAAATATCATATGCCTTCTTTTCTTTTTTATGCCTGCCAGTAAAAAAGAAAACACATTTTTCAATACTGAGCTGTATGAATGGCTATGCATCCAACAACTTTATAGACCTGCAGTTAAACTTTACTCAATAATAAAACAGAGTAAATAGATTTTATATAGATGAGCTTACATGTTAACTTTTCTCGAGGAGCATTTTTCATTACCAGTCTGTGCATTTATAGTTAAATTGACCATCAAAGTGTGTGGAGGCAATTCAACACGTTCCAGAGTTATAGCTCCATACATCTGGTAGTCATAAAGTTTTCGCAAATATTTCCACTCAACTGCCTCTAGAGTCACAAGTGAGGCTGCTGTGAATGAAGAAAAAAGAAAAATGTGACTTCTTGCCTCAAAATGGTATTATGTTAGAGTGAAGCAGATGCCGAAACTATTTTTAAACTAAAATTGTACAGAAATGTGATTTTTTTAAATGTTGCCACGTTACAAAACTATATCTTTTCTTCTTAAAACATCACATGGGCCAGGATGGCTCAGCAGTATTGTCTTTGTTTTGTACTCAAAAGGTACCGAGTTCGACTACCCACCATGCGGTGTGGCCATGTGTAAGTCACATCGCCCTAGCTCACTTTGTGACACTGCACTGTGGCTGAATACTGGGTTACTCTGGAAAAGATCCTAAAGAAATTTTTCCCCTTGGAGATGAATTAAGTGAATTCTATTTTTTATGTATATAAAAACTTAAAATTTAATTTTGAGGCAACATGCCACAAATGGTAATATATATGTAGCCTACTAGAAAATTCATTGAAGCATAAAATTATTCTAAAATGGTTTATAAAATAGAATTCCAAATTTAAGACATTCTGTAAATGAGTATTGCACATTCAATGACAATTCAGAATGCATTCACATGTTTTTTTTTCTTCTTTTTAATAACAAAGATACTCACCTTTAGTAATACTAGTGAATGAAAGACTGAGGATACAATATGCCAAGATTGACCCCATCCTGTAAAAAACTGAAAGTAAATATCAACTCAATAACATGTGGGGAGAGATAAATACCAAGGTCTGAGGTTCATAGTTATAAATAACATCAAGCAATCTAAACTGTTCAGATGGTAAAAGGGTTTGAATCAATCATAATAATTGTAGTCATCTGATATCCGATTACTAATTTGAACTACACACGTTGAGTGTGTAGTGTTATCGTTCTTGCCTTGTGCACTGTCTATTGTGTTCCATATAATCTTATACTTGTCCTGTGCATATCATTATCTATGTCTCATTATATTTGGTTCATATTGATCATTGTACCTGCCTGCCTAGCACATGGTGGAATAGGGAAATGCGACCTGCCTGCGAAAGTGCAAAAGGCAAGAACATTGTTTCTTTATTTCAAAAATTTGTTCAGGACATCAGAATGACTTAGATTTATTTTGCAAAGGTGGTTTTCAAGAGAATGTCCCACCCTTTGCTTGTGTTCCTATTTTTCTCATGAGACAGAATTTTCCATAAAGTACATCTCTCTTAGCTAGACTATTGATCTCATATTTTCTGTATTTTCTTATCATCATGCCCATAAAAAGGAATGTGCAAAAACGAATGAAACTGCTTCGGAAATGAATAAAATACAGAACACTGAACTCAAAACCTTTTTCTGCAAATAACAAACACAGTAAAAACTCTAATACAGACCACTCTGGATAATCGCAACTCGGTTATTCTCAAATTTCCGTTAATCGCGACATTTCCCAAGAAACAGATTAATTCTATATAAAAGTAACTGTTTAATTGAAACAAACTTTGGTTAATCGCAGCAAATTTTCGATCTCACAAATTCAAGATTTCAATCCGACAAAATCTCATTAAATTCCATCATGGGTGAATCATGACAAGTTGAAGAATCGAGAGTGGCCGGGGTTTAATGCTACAGTTGTATGTCACCACTCTAGCTCTATTAGAGGCAAAGAGGGCAGTATGGGATGTGCGGTCGTCTATGACCATTAGGAAGGAGGCAAGAGGACCTGGCATGACTAGACAACAGGTAGACAATGACTCAATGACAGTTGTAAGAAGAGACTGAGCATATCCTTTGTTTTGTGCATTGTGATCAATGGGTTTGGTGAGAGCTCATTGTCTCATCATGGGTAATCTCTTTCGACTCTTACAAATATTGAGAACAAAAGAGTGAAAGTTAATCCAATCTGAATAAGATCTCGGTTGCATCAAAGCTGCTTTTGCTTGTTTATGCTAGGGTTATCGGTGTTGTGAGACAGGTCCCAGTCTGTTTTTTTTGTAGTTAAGGTTAGCAGTGTTTTGAGTTGAGACAGGTCTTTACTTTGAAGCTCCCAAATTTTGTAAATAAATGCAATATAAAAATATAGCATTCAGCATTTTAAATGCACTTTATAAACAAGATATCTGGAATGACAAATAACGAGACTTTTCTTTCATAAGGTCATAAAGTTAAAGGTAGAAATATATAGAAAATGAAAAGCTAAAACTCGAGAGGTTTGTCTCCAATGAAAGTTCTCTCAAAAGAAAGTAAAATCAGTTTTCTCAGCCCAAGTTCGCATCAGATTATTTTGTGATAGTGATATTTTAAATATAATATAACAAATCCATTCACATTCAGATTTGAAGAAAACAGACTCTTAAATCGAGGTTGAGTTAACAGCTCGAGAGTATCATTTTAAAATCTAACACGTCGGATCGTCCAGTTTCGCGGGAGTACGTATGAATGATAGCCATCTTGCTATGTTAATGATGATACTTTTGATTAATGGTTATCAGGAGTTGGGAGTCACGGGAATGACTGATACACCTTATTTCATGATTATGGTTAGGATATGTTATGATTAATTATTTAGATTATGATTATCTATTTTAATATTTTTTGGCGAGTTGCGTTCTCCGACTTACTTTGTCTTCTGTAGACAAATTAATATCGACAAATGATTGATTCAGTGAATATATAATGAATTAAAATCGAGGCAAAAACAAAATCATTTCTAATGATGGGGTGTATCCCTTTAGTGTTTCTTTTAACTGTGGTCATTAACAAAAATTTCGATTTGTTTGGTTTCCTTTATCTCCCGATGTAAACATAAACAGCTTTATCTTTTGAACGTTATATTAAAATATCGCACATTAAGTAGGTTAAAAATAAAATTATGTTCAACAGTATACTAATACTACTATATTGACCATAGACCAGCGTGAAAAGACCTCAATGCCATAGACCAAATAAGTCTATGATATTGGCAAAGGTGCAACCATCCGTTGAGCTCCGCGTGTACTTTCTGAAATCCCAAATTGTTATGGACTTATTGTTGTAATTAATAGAAACAATCTCAAGTAGCCAAAATAAGTGTGTAGTCCTTCAAAGTCATTAAGCTCATCGAGTCGCAGTTTATCCCGATTTCTATAGCGTGGAACGGACAATAGCAATTGCTTGCTACCCTTTTGATAGGACGCTAGTCTATCGCAAAGTACTTTCCGCCTGATCTAACAGACCAAGCTATCCAGTAATCAGGATTTCTGAGGTTCGATCCCCAGTTGAAGTAGGTTGATTTTCTGGGATGTTTTTTATTTTTTGGTTTTTATTTTATTTTATTTGGGGTTTGGGGGGGGGGGGGGCTTGTATTTTTCTTTCTGATTTGTCTAGTTCTGATTCATACACACGTTTTCAAAGCCTTGACGCAGAAGTGTGGCAGAGTCAGACATCCACTTTCTTTCAACCCAACAGTACTACGGAGAATGTGTAATCTCTTGAGCTTATTTTCTGAGACACCAAACAAAAGAATATTGCAGTGGTCCAGCTTTTGAAAATGAAATAGAAAGGAGTTTCTTTGTTACGTTCTCAGTTAGAAACTGTCGAATTTTTACAACTGACAGATTAATGATTGGATCCAGGGGCGTGGCTATATTGGTTGATTTGGTGCCGGGCACCGCATCCATCTTTTAAAAATGGATTACAGCATTTAAAAAATAATAACATGAGACTCTGATTTATTTGAGTAAATCTTTTCTTTAATTTTTGTTTGTTTCTTTCGTATTTACAATTATACCATATTTTAAGTGATTTTCTTCTGATTCTGGCACCACCCTATACTGTAAGCATGCCACGCCACTGATTGGACCATCATGTTAATTTGATAATCCAAGGCTTCTGACTTTATCAACAATTTCTATGGACTCTTCCCTTTCTTTCAGCTTTGTCCCATTCCTAGTCCTAGTCTTTTTTTTCTCCACATACATCATTTGCGTTTTGTCACTATTATCTAGTTATGACACATCCAATTCCTGACACCCAATATGTATATATTTCACACGTTTATTACAAATTATAAGATTTTGGTACACTCAGTTCTAGACTGTTGGTGTTTTACATTTGCGCGGCTTTGTGGTCTGGCGGTATGACACTCGCCCTCATCTACGACCAAGTAGGTCCTTGGTTCGAGGCCCACTCTGGCAACGCAAAGTTGAGGATTGCACATTGTCTCACAGCACTCGGGTATAAAATGAGTACTTGGCTGGTAGCAGCGTTGTCTCAATCGAAAATATTGTAAATATTCTGTCTTACAGAAGTCATATCTTCTCTTATTAAATGTTGTTGTTAGCTGAGGTCCCTCTTGTAAAGCACTTTGAGCACTTTTTGTGGATAATGCGGTATGTATAAGCTCAAGGGGTTTCTTCCACATTATATTGCTTAGTAACCTTTGTATGTTGAGAACAAAAAGCACCGGTCCAAGAACTAAACCCCGAGGTACACCACATTCCAAAGAAATGTCTTATTTCTTAAATGATTTTAAAGGTTTCACAGTTCTTGTAAGCGCATTTAGTTCATTTAAGGGCCAGTAAAAAGAAAGAAAATGGTATCGTCAAAAAATTATGATTTATGGTCGAAAGGACACCAAAAAAAAGCAAGACAAAGGGGACGTAGGTAGATTCCAAGAGCACACTATCATTTTACTTAGTCTGAGATCACCTTAAAGTCTCACCCAGACACAAGCACAATATCCCACTAAGAGAAATACACTCAAATGTTTACAAGATATGTTTAAAACAAAAGTGACTAATGCATAACAAGGAATAAAATATCACCTCCCAGAACTAACACTATACATTTGACTGCCTCCCTCTAAGACAAGGACTCCAGAAAGGGCCAGGACAAAACCAAGTAATCCCATTCAAAGACAAAGACAGAAAGCAACTCAGAAAACAGATATGGGGGGGGGGGGGGGAAGACACAACAAGCGAGCGATTACCCACCATGATAGGTCAAAAGACCCAAGCCAGCCTCAAAGTGTCATCCAAACACAAGCACGGGATCCCACGAAGAAGAATACACACTCAAGTTTATATAAACCATTAATATATATTTTTTAAAACAAAAAAAAACATGACAGTACATAACAGAGAAATGATTTAGAAGGGGAAAAAATCATCTCCTAAAACTAATTCTACACAATTGACTGTTTCCCTCTCACGAAAGAACTCCTGCAACTGACTCACTCACTCATTCCCATGACCCGCTGATTGTCGGGGGGGGGGGGGGGGGGGGGGGTTGGCAACCTCACGTCATTCATCACGGTCTCTGGCCCTTTCTAGAAGGCTATTAAGATCCAGGCCTGTCCACCATGTTCTCTTGCCATGGTTTTTTTTTTTTTTTTTTGTCTTCCCCTTCTCCTCTGTCCCACAACAGTGCCCTGCATGACAGTCTTTCATATTATGTTATCATGGCAGATAGTGTGTCCGAACCATGACAATTTCCTTCTATTCACTATTGACAACAGTGGTTCCTGTCCTCCTGCTCGATCCTCTACCTCTCCTATATCCTTATTTGTCCTGTGCTCAAAATATGAAACTCAAATGATTTTC
>NC_088360.1:18574341-18594341 GCF_034508935.2 Berghia stephanieae | reverse complement strand
TTATTGGTGGGAGTACAATTATGTTGTCGATTACACATTATGAAGGAGTACAATTATGTTGTCGATTACACATTATGAAGGAGTACAATTATGTTGTCGATTACACATTATGAAGGAGTACAATTATGTTGTCGATTACACATTATGAAGGAGTACAATTATGTTGTCGATTACACATTATGAAGGAGTACAATTATGTTGTCGATTACACATTATGAAGGAGTACAATTATGTTGTCGATTACACATTATGAATTCCAGAATGTAAAGCATCTTTTCAAAATGTGATAAAAAATAATTTATTCATTTTTTAAAAATCAAATTGAATCAATTTTATTTAGTCTTCAGTCATTTTCAAAATACATGTACATTACTTTCAATCTCCGATAACTTACTGAAACATGTGTAATAGAATGACCATTCTATCTAATGTTATTTGATTTTGTACTCTATTACTCTTTACTACTTGTCGCTACCATCACTATTTAAATGTATGCAAGTAATGCAAGACTGTGTGCCTCTGTGGTTGATATCAACATTCCTTTACTCGTGTGTGTTACTATGACCAATAGTACACTGTGTGTTGTGTGTTAAGCCCTTACACAGGTAGTCTCTCGATGTAGTACTATTTTTATCTTCGGCTGGGTGTGACTTCTGGCCTGATACTATATTTTTGTGTGCTTTCTTTCTTTCATCACTTCACATCGTTATAACTTCATTTTAACAACTATGAACATTTACAAATTTATATCACTAATTCTGGCAAATCATAGCTTTCTAGCCACCTACCTTGAGTCATAAATCTACTTTGTTCTTCTGTACACTTAATAATTGCTACTTAAATATTTCATACAGCCATAACGTTAACGCCTTTGATTACTTATTACGAGCTAAACATTTACTCTTTAACTCTGCAATTCACTATGATTGATTTTGTAGCATAACTCTTTAGTTTAGACTTATTCGTTCCTTCATACATGTCCTATGTTATTTGCATTAATTTGTTTAAATCATGAAGATGCACACAACTCGATCGAGTTTACTCACTTCAGTCTATGCATCCCTTTACCTGGACCAGTGACGTAGGTGCTTTCTCTGACGTCCGCGTTAAATCTATTTTTAACTGCTATGGCTAATATTAGATGATTCTGCCATTGATTCGTTTCATTCATTCATTGATCCATTCATTGCTACACGGCTATAGAATACGATACAAAAGAATGATCTGTCCCATTGATCCTGAATAAAGACTGCATCATTATTAGGGGAGGGCATCCGGGTCACCAAAAGGTCAACGATGCTTTAGGTTTTGAGAAGTCAGGTCATCGACGACTGAGAATTTCCCGACCTCCACTTAGTTCTCGATGCTTTTCTCGTCTCGAGAATCTTGGTCATCGACGCTTCTCGTATTGAGTCCCGAGTCCCGAGTCTCGAGACTATACTGCGCGAGCGACGCACGCGTTACTAACAATGTGTACTATCTGCGTTGTTCACCCCTCTCTCGTCGGCGATGATTCCAGCGAAGCTCGAGACTTTTTTGCGTCTCGATGCTTTTTTGAGTCTCGAGACTCAAAAAAGTCTCGAGCATCGCTCTAGTCATCGGTGCTTTCATTCAATACCTAGTCATTGGTATTGGGTATTGACGTTATATCATATTTTAAACAGCTAACAAAACACAAACGTCGTAAATAGATCAAAATAGTTATAGGTATCAATGTTTTATTATTATACAAAGTGAATTTATTTAATGTATTTTAAGTTTTAATACAAAAAAGCCATCCAAAGCTCAGTTGAAGTGCTACTTCTCGGGAATTCCCGACTTTTCCTTGGTCATCGAGTTCGGGAAGTTTTGAGTGTTGGTGGCCGATGACTTGAGGTATCATCGAGACTTCCGCTCGACACTAATCATTATACATCCTGGCCTTTGTTGTTTGATCGCCTCCACTACCCTGGAGTGGATGGGCTAGGACTCGGGTAGACTATGGTGTCTCCGGACTTGACTGTGGTGTGTGCTCTTCGCTCATGAAATCAACTCCCTACTTCTACTTCTGACACATGAAGTCATGCTACTATCACTAACAGTAGTACTAAACTGTCACTTCATTGTCTCGATCTATCTTCCTCACTTGAGCACCACCGCCGCAGTTACAGTCTGGAACTCTTAAGTCGACCCCGGGACCGAATCCATCCACTCCCACGGCCTCCACACTCTGCCAATACCACTACTACCACTCGCCGGCATCAACTACCCGGTTGTCTCCATCAGTATCACACTCGCCGGCATCAACTACCCGGTTGTCTCTATCACACTCGCCGGCATCAACTACCCGGTTGTCTGACTCTATTACACATGTCTTCATGACAAATCAGATCCATTTTTTTCCCAGCCTCTCTTTTAACTCAAGCCGCATTTTTGTGCAGTTTGTTGGGGTCTTTTTTACCAAGTTATTAATGAATTTCAATGTCAATAAATATTAAAACTTCATTCGTCCATGTTAAAAGTCTTTGAAGGAACAAATCAGCACACAATAAAGAATTATAAAAATCACTTTCTAGTTTCAGCATACTAAGGTAAATTACGTTGTCTTCAATGTATACATTTTACTTGACTTTACAAAGACACGAGTCTGTTCAATTTGACAACTTGATACTGATAACAATATATTATTAAATATAATTAAGTGCGAATACAACAAGTGATCATTCTTCATATATTACACTTTTGGCCCTGATTTGAGTATTGTCAAGTTGTAGAAGAGAAACATTAATATCATGAATATGAAACATGAAACATTTTATCATTTAATGAAGTGACATTTCAAATAAAATATTTTGCTTGATCTTCTTAGAAAATGGCATTTCTTGAAGTGATGTCACTCAGCACTGTGATTTTAAAGGGTTATCATTATTTCTTTTAAAAGCAATCATGATAAAGTACAGGAAATGATATGTTTATTTTCGAATCTAGGACATGGCATTGAATTTACAATAAAACCTAGCTATACTGACATGGTTGGGACCAGGGCATATTTGGCAGGAAAACAAATAATTTCATCATGGATATAACCTAAGGTTCTAGTCTTCTGATAAACGATAAGAGAATTGAGCTGTATAACATGATTTCACTAATTTAGCCATTTTAAAGGTCGTGAAAAAAAACAATTATTTGAGAGTGAGTATGTGATTGTCTCAACATAAAAAATGAGGCAAGAGTGACTGAAACAAAGATTTATTAAAAATGTAAATGCATGATAATAAAATAACGGTCAGTTTTAATTGAGTTTGTTAAATGGACAAGAAGTTTCAAATTTATTTTGAAGAAGAGGAATTTGGTGTAGGAATTTGAGGAAGAGGAGAGAATGAAGAAGAAGAAAATGAAAAAGCATATTATTTGTATGAGTCATTTAAACAACGGTAAGCTTACTTACGAATTATCTGAAATTTTTATGCCAATTATTTACAAAAAGAAATAGCATACCACCACCTGTCTAAAAATAATAATTAAACAAACAACTTGTAAAGGTTTGCTAAAAATGTAAAAGATTTAATTGGCAATGATGGCAAAGACATTCACTCAGTTGTAATTAAATTTCATCAACCGATTAAAAACATAAATTTTAAAATAATTGCGTCAACCATTAAAAAAATGTGCAAGTACAGTGCTCAAATCCTTCTCTTTCTCTCTCTGCTATGCTACTGATCTCACTCATTGCCAACTTAATGACAAACACTGACAATATAGAGTTAATGATACTTTTAATTGTTATACAACCTACTTGTTATACTATATTATCAAATTCTCTAGAGCTAAATCTAACGATATAATGGAGTTTTACTGTACAATACAATATCTTATTTTAAGCACCAATGATCATGTTAAAATACATCTCTTAGTCTTATATAGAACATCAGGATAAAAGCTCACTGGTCGTACATTGAAATAAAACATAGCATTATCAACAAGATGAAAAAAAAAAATTGAGCACTCTCGAAACACTCAATCAAGGCATATATATAATATATAAACATGATTAAAAATAGCACCTTACATGTCACAATGCATTTGAAACAAATTGACATCAACAACTACAAATAGATGCTTCTGTTTCTTGCAGGCATACTTGACCATAATATCCATATAATTTCACCGTCATTCTCATCCCTGTCAAGAGTCAGTTTGACAAGGGATTCCCAAACTACTTTTACTTGCAACAACATTAATCTGAAATTTCATCGTCATTCCATTATAAACACATTCACTGCCATTAACATCTTTTTTTTTATCACCATTGATCAACTAATTATCTAATATAAATGACTATATTATCATTCAATTTTTGCCCTTTTCAATTGTAATTTTGTGATTAAAAGTACATTTTCATATACCCTAAAAGAAAACTTTGAACTGAGTGGAACTCTATATGATAAAGATTACAAATTGGCAGAGAATATTGTCTAGAGAGGCAAGTCTGGCTGTTGGTATTTGTTGCCTCTTGTTTGATTTCCTGATTTTTTTTAAATTGACTGATTTAGAAGAGTTTGCTATATTTATAAAATGACAAATAAACTATTCATGGATCATAGTCGAGACAAAATACAAAGAAATCTCAGATTTTTTTACATATATTGTCTTAAAAGTCTCATTAAAAAATTAGCATTGAAAATATAAAATATAATGATTTTATATTATTGTAAATATAAGAAGATAAAAGTATATAATTTAAAAAATAAATCAGAACTCATCCCTTTTCCTTTTGTCCTTATTCAAATTGCCATCTTTCGTACTTTGAACAGCTTTATCTATAGCTGCTTGAATATTGGGATACAGCTGGTCTGGACTAATGGAAGGGCCCCATGCATTGATCACATGACCATTGTGATCTACAAGATACTTCCAAAAATTCCATGTCGGAGTCTGCCCAGCCTCCTCTGAGGATAGACAGGAAAAATCTAGCATAATAAAACGTAATCTAACACATCAAAACGGTGTAATATTGGGATGAACCAGATGCTAAAAAAAAATTTTTAAAGTTAAAATGACAAGAAATATTAAATTTTACATTTTGTCCCTTAAAGAAATTATATAACATTGTACTAGTATACATGAACTTTGTCACTTTTATGTCATTGTAACACGCCAAGAGCCTGTTTTATAAAACGGGATAATCTGTGCTTAACAAATGAACATTATTATTATTATTATTATTATTATTATTATTATTATTATTATTATTATTATTATTATTATTATTATTATTATTATTATTATAATCATCATCATCATCATTCTTATCATTATTATATACATCCTCCTCGATATAACATAAAAACTTAGCCCAAGTCTCATATTTTCAATTTTTAGCATTCAACTCACTCTGCTATAAAAATTTTTGAGGCAGAAGGTCATAAATGATTGCTGCATTCAAAATTGTCCTTAATTGTTTTGATAGTTTGAAGTTAAAGAAAGTGACAAAAATAGTGAAAGTAAAGAAAAATAAACTCTGGTATGGAAATGGAATTTATCCTGGCTTCTGTAGTATTAAATGGACAATAAAAATTGCTTTCTTCCCTTTTAATAGGAAGTTGGTCTGTTCTCCACCAGATTCAGCTACCATATCACTGGTGTCAGGACCCCCTCCCCCTCCCTCCCTAACTTGGGTCAAAATCAGTCCCTTTGCCAGTTAGACCGGTGCTGTAACAACTCACAGCCCACAAAAACAATAAGAGCAACATGAATGAAAAATATAATAATTATAAAGTCCGAAATTAGTATGGTAAACTTAGTGGGATTTTTTTTCTTTACAATCTGTAGACAATAAAATCTTATACACGGTATTTCCTAAGCCTTTAAAAAAATGTGAGTTCTTGTAGCTTTAAATCATTGTTTTATGTTTTACTGATTGTTTAAAGATTATTTTCTTTTGTATTATTTATCTACCCCTGAGACCAATACAGCAGACAATCAATATAAGACAGTGCAATGAAATGAAAAATATATTTTAAAATATGATGAAAAAATAAAGGTAACAAAGACAATGAAAAACAGAGAGAGAGAAGAAAAAATAGAATTGAGGGAAAACATAAACAAACAACAACAACAAAAAAGGTGGAAACGTATGGGGAAGGGGGAATAGGTGGAATAATACCTTAATCCTAAAAATTATTGAGTGTATATTACTCATATAAGAGAAGTATGTTCTACTAACTTATTAAATGAACCCATGCCGGATTAGCACCCTCATTCACGACATCAACTTTGGCAAACAATGGGAAATTAGCTCCCATTCTATTATAGACAAAGTCCATAATTTCTTGTGGTGTCTGTGAGAGAAATAAAAATAAAAATAGAAAAAAATATATCAGGTGGACAAACATGATTCTATCTTGTATAAACCAATATTAGACTAAGAACAATAAAGTATGAATACATTAATTGATAGTCAAGTTCAAGTTTTTTAATAAAAATTAAATAATATCAAGCTCATGGATGCCGAATTATTTTTGGAAAAACCCTGACAATCAGCAGAGCATCACATCTCGGCTAAAACAAACCTTGTAGAGTTTTTAAATGAAGCAAACAGTAACATCTCTTTTACCATCCCCTATTCTTTGCAAATGTACGGGGCCTTTGTTGCATCATTTCTAATAATATATTACTGTCGAGAAGAAGGACCTTGCGTCAGTGACCTTCTTGGCCTTCTCTGTGCGGCTATGTGGTCTTGTGGTATGACACTCGCTTTCAGATCAGAAGGTCCCGGGTTCGAGGCTCGATCGGCGCATAGTTGAGTCCTTGGAGAAGGCTCTTTACTCACATTCTCTCACCATACTCAGGTGTAAAATGAGCACCTGGTCGTTAACAGCGTTGTCTCTGTCCGAAAAAAATTATAACATCACCTAACAGGATCATGTCCCATCCTAAATGTTAAAGGTTGCTGTTGGCCAAGGACCCCTTGTAAAGCGCTTTGAGCACAGTTAGTGGATATTGCGCTATATAAAAAAACGCTCAAAAGCTCAATTCTTGGAGATAAGAAAATTGCTGAAGTGTGAACTGGTGGTACAAAGGGAGCTGGTGGGACTGACCAAATGTCTTTAGCTTCTTGCTTTTTATGATATTTTGATTGCCTTCAAGAACTATCTTCTTTGGAATTGAGAAAAAATCTTCAAGAGGTTGTTCTTCTGGGATGCAGTTGAGCTGATGCATGCTGTTTGCATATAATATACAGGATACTTGTCTAATAGTGAGGCTATGTCGTCTTGTGGTATGACACTTGCTTTTGGATCAGAAGGCCCTGGGTTCGAGCTTCGCTCGGCATATAGTTGAGTCCTTGGAAAAGGCTCTTTACACACGTTCTCTCACCATACTCAGTTGTAAAATGAGTACCTGGTCGTTAACAACATTGTCTCTGTCTAAAAAAACTCGTAATATCGCCTAACAGGCATCATGTCTCGTTCTACATGTTACGTGTTGCTGTTGATCAGGGACCCCTGTAAAGCGCTTGAGCACGTTTAGTAGTATCCCTACAAACCATTAGAGCCAAAGCTATTTTTTAAAAAATGAAAACAAAAACTAACCAATACCTGAACACGATCTACATCACGTTTACAATAGACCTATTTCTCCAAGAAAAACTAGAACTCATTCTACATTTAAATGTACAACCTTAGCTGTTATAGTAGATTAAATTGGAGATATAATGATTCGGATGTTTAAGATTAAATCTAAGAATTCTGATCATAAAGTGTACACAAAGCAAAGATCAATATGAAACATCCTTTATTTGGATTCTACAATAAGACTCAAAGGATGCGGCAAACTTTTGTCCAATGAAAGAGTATGTGTGATTGCATTGAAATTATGCAAAAGGGTGCATTATGCAAGTTGAGTTAATGGTTAAGTATGCAGATAGAAATTTAAAAAACAGGTTCTAGCCAAGACTATCTCAATATCAGACATCATTGATTTATAAATGAAGACGGAGAATAATATTCATAAATCTTAACATTACATGTATATATGATTGTTAGGAAAAGAAGGGTATAAATGTACTCTCCGTTAACTTCTAAAATCTGCATTATAATACAAGGCGACAGTCACTTTAAAAGAAGCTGTCATCAGTAGTGGTTAAGGAAACAAATGACCCATTGGTTGAACTGTCAATATAATTCACTCTTCCTTTTATTTTTGGTGAGAGTGCTTTGAACTGTGACATAATATTTAGGTCAGAGCCAGGCTAAGACTATACAAAGGCTATTATTTAACTTGCATATCTCCCAGTTTTACTACTTACCCCTGGTTCCTGGGCACCGAACTGGTTACACGGAAAAGCTAGAACATTAAATTTGTTTGTTTCATCAAATAATTTCTGCAAGAGGGTCAACATTTTGTAATGCCCATCAGTGTACCCACACTGACTTGCAACATTTACTACAAGAGATACCTGGAGAAAAGATAAAATTTAAACAAGGTCACATATATAATTTTTCAATGTTATTTGTATAGTAATTAGCATAGACAGCAGAAATGCTCCATTGTTAGTGACAGCCAAGAATATTGAATTGAGACCCTCTTGGCTTCTTGTACCAAAAACAAATTTTAAAAAACTTGGTGATAGAGCATTCCTTTGTTTTGGTCCACCAACTTGGAATATTCTTCCACCAGGGCTAAGGAAATCAGGCAGTCTGGCTGTTTTAAAACCTAAATTAAAGATACTTTTTCTAGGGAGCAATTTCTACATATCTAGTGTTTTTAATGTAAAAGGGACTGTGTGTGTGTGTGTGCGCGCATGCGTCTGCGTTTGTAAAGCGCTTAGACTGCTGTATGAATTAGGGGATATATAAGTGTCTGTGATTATCATTAATGTCAAAATATCATAGAGGACACATTTGAATATTATTAATTGACATTGACATGCAAATTGTCTTGAATACCATACCTTTCCAGAGTATTCGTGCAAGGAAATAATGTTGCCTGTAATATCCATGACTGGAAAGGAGTAAAAACTAATATCTTCATTGTCATCTCCATGTCCCAAGTTTTCATTGTCTCCCTCAACAATCATAGTTCCAAGGAAGAGAATTGATACTAACATCAAAAATTGTAACAAGTCCATGGTTACCTTTGTGAAAAAAAGAAAATTATAATAATGAACGAGACCTGTCTCATAAACAATTTTCTTTTTGTTGTACCTTTAAAATCACAAAACATATCACATAGTGATACCTACTTCAAAATAGTCACCATCATATTCCAATCATTTCTGCCACCTACTGATTAGATCAGTAGAATCTAAGACTAAAATGCAAGGAATGGCATAGCGACATCTATCATCTAAAAAGTCGATGCTTTATCAATTTCTCCCACAATTTATATTGTGAATGGTAAATAAATCTGTGCAGGAAGATAAAACAAAAGAAAATAAAAAAGATTTTTTAAACAGTGGGTGATGTTCCATGGATAATATCTATTACATTTACATGTATCACAAACAGTGAATTTGTTTTGAAGAAGGGATCTGCTTTTATCAAACTAAATCTCTTTCAACTGTATTTTCAGAATTCAAACTTGAACAGACATCTAATCTGTGAGTAACCGATCTTGTTAGATCAAGTTAGAGCATAAGAAGACAAGATAGAAGACATTCAAATTCAAATTCAATGACAACAATAAGGACAATGATAACTTGGGAGTGGGAGTTGGAGGAGAGTGGTGCCAGTGAGGAGTTTGTGTTTTGTTTCTTTTCTAATTTATCTATTTCCTTTCTTTTCTTTCGTTGGCATGGCATTATATCATAATCATAGGTTTAGATATCTAGATATCTAGACCTCTTAAGTCCTAAATTAGTAGAGTGAAAGTGAAAGTGAAAGTTAAAAAGTGATCTCTATATTGATTTAAGTTTCATTATTGCCGTTCAAATATTGAGAGAAAGAAAAGTGAAAAATCAAGGTTTGGTATACTTTAATCCCTGAGTCTTTAAATAAACGCTTGGCTTAAGGTGACTTGGCACTAGGCGATAGGCGAAGCATCGAAAGAGACACAACAAAAACGAAAGAATAACAACCGCAAGTACAGTTGTCACCAGTTTTCGAAGTTGTAACGGCGGTATCTTGGATCGCAATTTACGTGATTTCTGCGCTGTTGCTGATGATGCTGAAGGTGATGATGATGTAGATGATGATGATGTAGATGATGATGATGATGATGATGATGATGATTGATGTTATGATGTGATGATTATATTGATGATGCTGACAGCAGTGCCAACGACGATAATAAATATAAATTTATCAGTTGAATACAATTGCTTTATATCCATTCTCCCCCCCCCCCCCCCCCCCACACACACACATTTTAGTTTCCTCCTTTCTGCTGATAATAACCAACAATAATTAATTTGCTCTAGTCCAAAACATTGTCATAGTGGAAATTATCAAAAGAATTGTGTGTGACGCCACACTTTGATATTACATAATTTAAAGAAAAATATAGATAATGTAGAACTTTTAAATGAGCAATGATATATAGGAACAAGAGATGAAGTGAGTAGGAAAGTGCCAGAAGACAATAGAGAATAACATTTCGCGGCGGTGATGGGTGTTTGAACCCGCGACCTTACTGGTACGACAACTCCGCCTGGCCGGGAAGAGTGTGACTCTACCGTATGAGCTATCCACGATCCCAAATGATATATAGGGCGTTTCAAAACTCAGATTTTCTTGATTGATTAGGGTTGAATGCCAACATTTCACAAGTAGGTACATTATTGCCTCTAACACGAATCAGCAGTTGCACAATTTTCGAGTGGCACAGTTTGTGTCGATGGGAGTTTTGAAGCTAGCAGAGCGGAAAAAGTGTCGCATACTTTTCCCTTCAAATGGTACTAAGATGACCTTTACCCTTAACGCTGAGTCAGAGATTCCCTGACATAAGTTTTCATACCCCGCCCCTCTTTTCAGATAAAGCTGTTTTGCTTGAGTTGATAATGATGATAATATTATTAAAAGCTTATTCATTTTTGTCTGGCAAAATTCAATGTTAACTAAAAATCCCGATATTGTTTCCACAGTGTAAACAAATTCAAAAAAATTTTATTTAGTTTTAAAACACCCATTGTAATTTCCAAAGTGACCCTTTGAAACACAAATTGAATATTTATACATTTTAAGATTCTTTCATTTTTATAAAAAAAAGTGGTCCTATCAATGATTATTGGTAACTAATAACATACTAATAAGTCAGGGCAAACGATGGGTAATTCAACGATGTCACAGATAGATTTAAGACATATAAATTTGCATATGCTCGTCTTGATAGGAATGCTAGTCTGTGATGAAAGCTTTTAATGTTGCTAACAAATACAAGAAGAACACAACTTTAGAATAAAATAAAGAATTATATTATTGTAAACCAACGTGATCTTGCAATAATTAATCGAATTTTCTATGCAAAGGTCAAGATGTGAGAGAGCTCTTTTATCTTTAAAAACAACTCCAGTTACCAAGCCTTTTTCTTTGCTTTTTCTTCTGTGAACTGTGAAGTGGGTTTGGCTGGCTGAGAACTGAGTAAACTTTGCTGGTCAACCATACTGTCACTGTCTTTTATCATCAGTTATGATGTCGTGTTAGTGAAGTTTCATTTTCACAAAGGATAAATAAAAAAATATAAGATACAACAAACAAAACTTCATCATTATAACCATGTCTTTGAAGGTAAGAATATTTTATCAGACATCGTCATCGATTTCACCCTCGAATGGTCAACTCCCAACTAAGTTCCAGTGAGTTTCAATTTCAGTTCCCCAAATCATAAAATTTCATTTTTAAAATTAAAAGGCTAAGACAATCACAATACTTTTTTTCAATTCTGAGTGGCTCGGTTCATGAAAAAAGTCTTCTTTCGACACAGCTAAGTGAAAATACCAAATTGAGAAATTAGAATTAGAGAGCAGGCACCGATGTGTAGACTACTTGAAGTACTTGTAAAGTTAAAGATCTGAACAAGTTTATGAAGAATCTACGACGGTGCCAGACAAAGCAAGAAATCAAGTCTGAGGTTCGATCCCCAATCAAGGAAAACTGATTTTTGGGGGGGATAGTTTTTTCTTTTTTTTTTCTTTCTTGTCATTTATACACTTGATTTGTTATTGTTCAGATCTTTCGTGAAAATAGTATGAATATGAGTATGAATGAAGCAGATATGATTATGATGCATAGTATTAGTATGAGCTAAGATGTTGCACTGCCTGGTGCAGCACTCTTCTCTCTAAACTATTCTCTCAAAAATACGTCCCCATATTCGGTCAAATTTGAGATATTTTTGCCTTCACTTTAAATAAAAAGGTTTGTTTTTTTTGCAAAAACAGCTTACTTTATGCCATTGTAAGTCCCCATTCTAATGCACTTACAAATTTTAACTCAGCTCAAGTGGTTAAGCTATCTTGACATTCTTAAACAACTTTGATGATGTCACATCAGGAATTTGTCATCTGTATAACCACAATTATCCATCCTTTTGGGAAGAAGAATGCATAAATTTATTTGTCGATCAGAGATGACAATATTAAAACTCCAGATTTTATCGTTATTTACAAACTTTGATTTGTTTTGATTGAAAAGGTTGGTTTTATAAATTTGAATGAGATGAACAGGGGTTACAAGTGAAATGAGAATTGAACATGATAGTCACAAATGCTGTTAATTTTCTGGATAATCTGTTTTTATTCATTTGAACCACACTTAAAGGGTAAAACTTTTAAAATATTAATGTAACAATATACATTGAGAGTTCAACTACCCACACCTAAATTTAATTGCAAATCGTATGAGACATTTAGTAATTCGACTCTCCTTCACCTTTCCAAATCAAGGTCAACCAATCATTTTTCATCCTCAATCATACAAGTAACAACTCCACACAGACAAGTATACATAATTGTGACTGTGAGTGGTGAGAACAGATGGACTTGCCTAAGCTTTCATCATGTTCTCATCTATTTTTCAGTCAAATTCCATTTGGCCGTTAATGCTTCTGATATTTTCAAGCAGGAAGTTCCATATTCGTATGATGCTTGGGAAATTAAGTTGAGATGAGCATAGCTTGAGACTTCAGGACCTGGTATTAGTGCAGTTTTCTTTGATTTGAAATCAGGTTATCATTTGGGATCATTGCCAGTTCCTGCTGGAACTAAAAGAGGACCTTGGCTTTTTGGATGGCACATGTTTCATGTAATGGTGATCAGTTTGCACTCTCGTGCATCTCACTGATGCTTTCAGTCCTTCCGTAGTCGTTTACAAACAAACCTGCACACTTTGTTTTGAAATTTTTCAAGCTGTTCCGCCTGATTTTGACTCTAATAGTCCCAAACACATTCACTATATTCTAAAATTGACAATAAAAGACTTTACAGCAGGTTCCTCTGACGCTCCTTGGACAAAATTGTACATTTCTATGATTATATTTTGTGCTTTATGTGTGTCACCCTTTTACACACTGCTTGACTATGATATTTGCACTTATACACAGGCATTTTGATAAGATATCTGTGGACGACGAGTGAAGCAAGAAATTTTAAAATCTTAAATTGACAGGATAGATCAAAGTATAACTTTTGAAATTCATCAAGGATTTTTTCTGTAAGGATGCTTTTATTGGAGAATGCAATCCATCTCCAATATTTAACAGCTTTAAAGTTAGGAGAGTAAGAATTAATGTTTTTCTTATTTTAGATAGTTAACTGTAATAGTTGACTATAAGAGTGACTAATATTGCACGACATAGCCCTTCAGTCTACCAATTTTCATTCTCTATCTTTTTTGAGGAGGTTTTCGTCTTGTGAGCTAAAAAAATTGTTGGCTTCTTTGCATCAGCACTTTATTATTATTCATGATCACATTCGATATTGAAGGGTTTTTCATCTCATAATCTAAGTCAAAGATTGATTGGCTTCATTGGGTTAGCACTCAACTCACTACTCATTCTAGCATTGTGAGTGATTTTTCACATGACACCTTAAATTAAAGCACATTTTCACCAGGTCAATCAAGGTATTTTTTTTTAAACGAGCTTTTATATAGGGCAATATCCACTACACATGCTCACAACTCACTACTCATTCTATCATTGTGAGTGATTTTCCACATGACACCTTAAATTAAAGCACATTTTCACCAGGTCAATCAAGGTATTTTTTAAAACACGAGCTTTTATACAGTGTAATATCCACTACACATGCTCAAAGGGCTTTACAATGGGTCCCTAGCCAATAGCAACACTTAACATGTAGAATAAGGCATAACGTGTGTAAGGCAATATTACATTTTTTATTTTTCTGACAGAGACAACACTTAACGGTCAGTTACTCATTTTACACCTGTGTACAGTGAGAGAATGTGAGTAAAGAGCCTTTTCCAAGGACTCAGCTATGCGCTGCTCAGAGCGGGGTGAACTTAATGTTTCCTTTTCCAGTTCCTAATGAAAATCATTCAGACAGAATGACAACAGACAAGTCACATTCAAAGTGTGTATGTGTCTCTGTGTTATGCATGCATTATTGTTTGCAGAGATCTAAGATTATTGTCGTGGCCATTTTGTTATTACCTGACCTGTTTTTGTTGTTGGTCTTGTCTGACAAAAAAAAACTATGTTCACTGAGCTAAATTTACTCATATAATACAAAGTCTGTAGAATGTATGGGTAAATTATAACTAGACTGTATTACAGACGAACTCACTATCATTCTGAGGTTTTAGGTAATGTAGCATCAATGACAATGAAGATTGCTCTGAATGTATTTGGATCTGATGCAAATAAATCTATCCACTAATTATACACTGGGTGGATATTGACGCAGTGCTCATAGTCTTAATTTAATATATTTTTCTATTCTAAACGTCCATTTTCCTAAGCATCTTATATAAAATAAATCAGGGCATACTGAAGAGAATTTCATATGATATATCAGGCTAGTCCATTTTATTGGGGGTCCCAGGCTCGAGCCCCAATTCAGGAACTTTAGTCTTAGTTATTTTCCTTGGATAAGATTATTAAATATTAACCTCTCATCTGCTCCCTCGAACAATGTAGGTGCTCCCTGTTGACAGTAGACATTATTTTTTGGACTATCTACATTCTTTCAAGGGATGCTTGGGCATATTTGTTATTATTTAATCATACGGGTCCAATTCATCACATAAAAACTTTATTCCCTGGTGTGTCCTACTTTAGTTTGAAATGTTCAATCTCTGCATTTCTGTCACTCAGAACAAAACAAAAATTATATACCATTTATTGTCTTGTGACTAAATTAGAATTTATATTTAGTATACATATTTATTTAGTTTGGAATTTAAATTACCCTTAAATTCTGTGAGTAAAAATATACTTGACAAATTATGATATGTTGATGTCTACAGAAAGAAACTCCATCAGATCAGCAATTGCACCTAGCTGCTCTTCAAGGAAACTTGGAGCAATTGAAAATTACATTAGGTTCTGGTCGTGTACATGTGGATTGCAAAGACAAGGTAAGTTTCACATTAAAAAACTACAATTTGCATATGCATGTGGGCTTACTTATTATTGACTGAATTGATACGTTCTGATTTGATGATGGAGATCTTCAGTAGTTGTAGGAAATGTAATGCTAAATGAAGTTTGCCGACGTATGTCAGGTAAACAAACAAAAGGGAAACGGAAAATTTACAAAATACTGAGTTGAAATTTTGGTGACTTGTCGCCTAATAATTTAATTTAAGTATTTATTTGAAATTACCTGGATTGGAAAATGGCAATACAGTAATGAGGGGGAAAAACCTTGTTGAAATCTAAGTAATGAATTTTTCAATCTTTAAACATTTTGTTTGCAAGATGTATAGTTATATAAAGTATACTGTCATGATGGCTAGGGAATTATATAAAACATCTAGTTGTATTGCCTCATTAGAGAGAGCTTAGATCATAGGAAACCAAAAGACATAATTTGCAGTATAACTAAAATCTATGAAAGCACAATCAAAATTCATGATTTTATGATCATTAAACATCTTTACTTTAATTGCCTTCTCAAATTATCAGTGTTACAATTTCAATCTTACACACCATTTATTTACTTTTTTTTTTTTTTTACCATTTTAAAAAACAATGAAAATATAAGCATTATGTTATGATAATAATATTGGCATAAGTAATGTTGAGAGAGTTGTGTAAATGAATGATCTCCTGACTTAAACATAAACCCAATGAACTATGCAATATTGTACTTGTCTTGATGGCAGTCATAAAGACACTGAAGGGATAAGCCTCACAACGCCCAAGGAAATAAATAAAGACATTATTTTCATGTTCTAATGCAGTTGTGCTCATTTATTGACATTCCCTGACAGATTAAAACAAAACAAAAGCCGCTTAATTGAATAAACTACTTTGGACACACTTCACCTAATGTGCTAGATGAAATAGATTTGTCATCCAGTAAAACATGTGACAGTGTGTGATGCAATTCTGACCAGCTGCCCATAGTTTGCCAGGCAGAGTGATTAACACCTGATAATATAAGGGTTATCTTATAAGTTATCTTATAAGACTCAGTTCATGTAATACCCCCCCCCCCCCCACACACACACACACACACACTTCTTTAGTCAGCACCGGTGGGAGTGAAATAGCAAGGGGAAAAAAGGTAAATTATTGGCTCGCTCATTTCGCAAACTTTCAACAAAATTATATCGAAGTGGCTAGCCGTACTTAAGGACGGGTAGACTGGCAGGCTAGCCGTCATTAAGTACGGCTAGCCTTTTCCAATTAATATAATTAATATCCGCACACATCAGATATTACACAAGACCCTGAAGTACCAGAATTTTGTCATTTCAAGGGGTTTATAACCTCTTCATGTGATAGATTAAATTTCAAGCAAGCAAACAATACAATCTTATTACTTATAAAATCTTATTCATTCTTCATGGACATTAAATTGCTGGCGATGTTAATATGCAATGTAAGCTTTATGTCATTGAATAGTAAAGCCACAAACGTTTTCCAATCTTTCCAATAATCTGTGGCTAGTCATATTGGTTTATGTCGTCATGGACCATATCGCGTTTGATTCTGTTGTAATATAATGTTTTCTTCTTCTTCTTCTTCTTCTTCTTCTTCTTCTTCTTCTTCTTCTTCTTCTTCTTCTTCTTCTTCTTCTTCTTCTTCTTCTTCTTCTTCTTCTTCTTCATCTTCTTTTTCTTATTTTATTATTATTATTATTATTATTATTATTATTATTATTATTATTATTATTATTATTATTATTATTATTATTATTATATTATTATTGATTTATTTGATTAATTCTTTGGATTGCGTCAGTGCCCATACATTATACATATCAATAATAACAGGAAATCTTGATAACTATAATATCATTCCCTGCCCTTAATTAGAATGAAATCCACGACTCTTTTCAAATGCTAATGAATCAATGCCAATAACTCTACATTCTTTCGGTGCTGATTGCTGCTTGGCTGTCAGCCTACCGCAATACTGCCATACGCTGATAGTAAAACGAAACGGGTTTTTAAAATTTTGGTCAGAAAATTCGTCCTTCAAATATCAATCGATTAGAATGACCCTTATTTCAAAAGTACGATTGGACTTCTTAGTCCTAGTTTTAGAATCTTTTTTCTTATTATTATTATTAATTTTTTTTTTTCGTTCTTGGAAAGATTAGGGTCTTTTTAATCGATCAATATTTGAAGGACGAGATTTCTGGCCAAAATTTAAAAAATGTGTTTTGTTTGGGGTTTTTTAGAGTATGGCAGGAAAAAAATTCTATTGATTAGATTTGAATCGCCAGAGTTCTTTAAGACACGTTACATAAGAAATCTACCATACTGTGACATAACACATTTTAAGAAAAAATTAGCCAGAAAATATTTAATTCTTTCATTGATAAATGGAAATGAGCTCCAACTCATTAAAAAGTCTTTAAACCTGAGATATTAGTTTTAGTTTTAAGATAAAGACAATCTATCTGGCAAGCAGGAGGTTATCTCAATCTATCGATTTATATGAAGTAAACGTTTTAATTTCTGGCCAAAATTCAAAAGGGTGTATTTTCATAATTTTTTCAACAAAAATGAACTCATAAAACAAAATATTAAAAAAAAAAAAAGAATTGAAAGGTTTTATTTTGTAGTAAGTTACAGGTGTGTGTATCAAATAAAACCGCAGCTAATCAGCAACGGCTAGTGTGTCTGTTATATTTTATTTTATTTTATCGTTGTGCTTTTTCTCTTTGTTATAGTTACACCCTCTTTTCGTTATCATCATATTTTCTCTCCTTTTGTGGGTAATGAAATTGATCATGTCTGTGAATTTATGGAAGTTTTGCATTTAGTCTTCATAAAGTGCCTCGATTATTATTTTAAAAACTTCTTTTGTTTCTATTAACAAGATATGAAGTGAATAGAAAAGTGCCAGAAGACAATAGAGAATAAAAATTTTTTCGCGGCGGTGGTGGGGTTTGAACCTGCGACCTTATTGGTACGACAACTCCGCCTGGCAGGTGAGAGCGTGGCTCTACCGTGTGAGCTATCAACGAACAAAAATTCGTTTCAAACTCAAAGTCATTACTAGATCCCTCTCTCACCCACTTCTTGAGACCGCCGATTCGTTCGTACCCCACATCGCGAATAATTTTGACCAGCAGTTAAGCTTAATAGCCAATATTCTCAACACAAACATATAACATAGAAACGATTGAGACTTGTCTTCTGGCACTTTTCTATTCACTTCATATCTTGTTGTTACCAACATAAGTGCCTTCTCCACTCACTTTTCTGAATTAAAAATTCACCCCATACACCGGAGCATACTCAATGTCTCAATCGTTTCTATGTTATATGTTTGTGTTGAGAATATTGGCTATTAAGCTTAACTGCTGGTCAAAATTATTCGCGATGGTGGTGTACGAACGAATCGGCGGTCTCAAGAAGTGGGTGAGAGAGGGATCTAGTAATGACTTTGAGTTTGAAACGAATTTTTGTTCGTTGATAGCTCACACGGTAGAGCCACGCTCTCACCTGCCAGGCGGAGTTGTCGTACCAATAAGGTCGCAGGTTCAAACCCCACCACCGCCGCGAAAAATTTTATTCTCTATTGTCTTCTGGCACTTTTCTATTCACTTCATATCTTGTTGTTACCAACATAAGTGCCTGCTCCACTCACTTTTCTGATTAAAATAGTTCTACTCCTGCATAATCGAGGTGATACTCAATGGCTCAATGTTTATCATTGTTATAATGTATTGTATGAGAATATTGGTATTAGTTATGCTTCAATAATTATTCGCGATGGATGGTGTATGAGATCAGGCGGTTCAAGAATGTGGGTGAGAGAGGGATCTAGTAATGACTTTGAGTTTGAAACGAATTTTTGTTCGTTGATAGCTCACACGGTAGAGCCACGCTCTCACCTGCCAGGCGGAGTTGTCGTACCAATAAGGTCGCAGGTTCAAACCCCACCACCGCCGCGAAAAAATTTTTATTCTCTATTGTCTTCTGGCACTTTTCTATTCACTTCATATCTTGTTGTTACCAACATAAGTGCCTGCTCCACTCACTTTTGTTTCTATTGAAACATGAGTTCTATGTTATTTTGTTCTCCTTCTGCATAATTGAGGTGACTGAACGATGAGAGATGGGGGAATTGATTTATCAAAATTGCAATAATGATAACGATAACAACCTTTAATGATATAACCCTCTGGTACGAGTTATGATTTATACTGACATTATGTCACCGGACTCATGTGTGAAATGAGTACCAGGGCGATTAAACAAAAAATATCGTTGTCTGTCGGGGGAAAAAAATTATAGTATAGCGCTTCACAAGCGTCAGATCTTGTCTTGCACGTTACGTGTTGCTGTTTCTTTGATCTAGTCCTTTTTTTTTTTTTTTTTTTTTGCCTCTACCTAACCCTTTGTCTCACAGTGCATTAAAGACTCAACTTACCG
>NC_088360.1:18481841-18569341 GCF_034508935.2 Berghia stephanieae | reverse complement strand
AACAGTTAACGGCCGGGTTACCCGAGTTATCGCGATCCCTGTTGCGTGACTATCGGTATTGTAAATAGACCCTCTAATATTATATGACTTTCCTCACCATATTATTCAATCGATTCATTCGTGGTGTCGCCCTTATAAATCCAAGCTCTTTTATTTTTTTAAATAAAAATTATTATTATTATTATTATTATTATTATTATTATTATTATTATTATTATTATTATTATTATTATTATTATTATTATTATTATTATTATTATTATTATTTTTATTGTTATTGTTATTATTATTATTGCTATTATTATTGCTATTATTATTATTATTTATTATTATTTATATTATTATTATTATTATTATTAATATTATTATTGTTATTATTATTTATTATTATTATTATTATTATTATTATTATTATTATTATTTATTATTATTTTTATTATTATATTATTATTATTATTATTATTATTATTATTATTATTATTATTATTATTATTGTTGTTGTTGTTTTGTATGAATGATGGGGAAGGTTGGTCAGAATTGCATTTATCCCTTTCTTGTTTTTTTATTTGGGTTTTTTTTTTTCTTTCTCCCTGTGGTAAGAGGATTGTCCACACCTTGACGGTATTCAGGGTTTAAATGAAACAAGAGTACATATTAAGTGTACCAGGGTTATTAAGTCATATAAAATCAAATTTGGTTTTTTGTTTGTATTTTTAAAACTTAGATACTTATTTATTTATTTATGTATTAGTTTATTTATTTATTATTTAATTATTTATTCATAAAAAAAATATTTACTGATATATTTTTAAAAATTATTTATACCTGTGCGGGTGGTTGGATGGGAGCATCACCCTTGAATCATATACCTATGATGTTCGCATGGGTGTACGATCCGATAGTGATGTCGTTTCTTCTTCTCTTTACTAGCCTATCCTGCTTCTTTGGTTTGTGATTGTATTTTTGAGAGGGGATATTTTTTTTTCTGTAAATCTTCTGCCTGTTTGTTCTTGGTTATTTATAATTTAGTTTATGATATCTTTAGGTTATGATTTTGATTTACATTTGTACTATTTTTGTTAGATTGCTTGTTTTTTTTTGTTTCAGCGGTCTCTCATATAACCTCAATTGTGTTGGAAGAGACCTAAAGCAACAAACAAACAAACAAACAAACCCTATACCTGTTTATTGTCTTATTTCCTGAGGTTAAAAAAAAAACAAAACAAGAGTACATATTAAGTTCTAATGGACATGGAGTTGTCTAGTCTAGTCATTAAGGCATATTTAGATATTGCTACTTTCATTTCTTTGGAAATCGTACTCTACTAGCTTTGAATTTTGGATGGTTGTAAAATTGCCCTTAAAATTACACCTCGCCATTGAGTAATGCAACAACTTTTATCTTACAGCGCCGCTCCCCAGTAAAGGCACACGGCCGAAGCTCGCACTTTCCACCAATGGAAATAGGATTATTAGGGTTGTTTTTTTTTCATGTAAAGATAACCAAAAAAAAAAAAAGAAAGAAAGAAAGTGGAGAGGCTCCAGTTTTATGCTTAATGACAAGAGAATCATTCTCTAAGCCTGAGCAACTCTGCTGGTGCTTTAGTTGAGAAGTGGAAAGCATTGTTTATTTATATTATGGGAGATGATGTGTGGGTGTTTTTTTTTTTAATGCATTTTGTTTTTTTCTCCAATTAAAGGAAAAATTTGTTCATTTTATCATTCATTTTGGTATTATTTTCCCTTTTATTTATTGATTGATTTATTTGTTCATTTATTTATTTATTTTATTTTTTGTTTTAATTGTTGAAACTCCATATGAAATTAAGTCAGCTTGATCATTTGTTAATTAAAATTTGAGCAAATTAAAAAAAATAACGTAATATGTTAAGAGGGGGTTGGGCTTTTAATATAAATAGCCAATTAAAAAAAAAAAATTAGAATTTTAATTTTTTTTTACCGCGTTTGGCGCTTACAGGGTAAAGAGTCAGACACCCTGGATATGCAAGTCTAAATTCGTTTATCAGGTAAATTTCAGTGTCTGCCTCTATTGTGATTTCAGGAAGGAACTACGCCACTGATCCTGTCAGCCGCCAACAACCATTTAGAATGTGTCAGAGAGTTGCTGTCCCAGGGGGCAAATCCTAATGCCAGGAGATTGGTAAGGGACGTGATTATATTAACATTTACAGTTAATTGTCGTTTCTGTTCCTCCCTCTGATCACTGGCAGTGCTTGAAAATGGTGTAAATTAATTATCAAAAGGAAGGAGAGAGGGAATGGGATTACTTACATGATTCACAACCCCATCCTCTCCCCCCAACCCACCCACACCCATCCCAATATTGGATAAAGTAACATATTTAATATAATGTTGACTCACTCTGGCAAAAAATACAGAACAGTTTAGTGATGGGGTAGGGAGGAATACAGATGCATACCTGCCGAATCTTACGAATTTTTTGTAATTTTACGAATTTTAGACAAATTTCATGGCCAATGACTAATTTTTTTTGGAAAATTATGAATTTTTAATTCTCTGTATTATTTAAATAATGATGATAATAATAGTAATAACTACTACTACTACTACTACTACTACTACTACTACTACTACTACTACTACTACTACTACTACTCCTACTACTACTACTACTACTACTACTACTACTACTACTACTACTACTACTTACTACTATACTTACTACTATACTACTACTACTATTACTACTACTACTACTATACTACTACTACTATACTACTACTATACTACTATACTACTACTACTACTACTACTATACTACTATATACTACTACTACTACTACTACTATACTACTACTACTACTACTACTACTACTACTATACTACTACTATATAATAATAATAATAATAATAATAATAATAATATAATAATAATAATATAATAATAATAATAATAATAATAATAATAATTTCCTTGTCATATTACTAAAAATTGACATAAAAATTACTAAATTTGAAGTTTTCAATTTGGCAGGTCTGCAGATAGATGGAATTCCATTGTGTGGCCACGGTCATGGTCATGGCAGGCGGCAAATTGGATTTGAACTGAATAATGATGAAATCTAGCAATCAAGTTTTATCATGATTTGTCACACTGTTTCCAAGATATTTAATTTTGTTATGAAACATATAATGATGATAATAAAGGAGAAAAAGCATAGACTATCACCTGATTCTATTTCAGGTCCACACAAGAACGTAAATGATTCTATATCCATGGATCCATATAACTCATTTCAATGAATTTTGTTTTCCCATCAAAATTATATCGATACTCTCAATGTTTTGTGTATTTTTTATTTACTTTGTTGACATTTCATGTTTTCATCATTACTTCTTTTTTTTTTACAGACAGGAACGTGTGCACTCTTTTTTGCTGCACAAGGTGGTTTCTTAGATGTAGTCAAACTTCTGTTAGAACATGGGGCAAATGTGGATTTAGCGAGCTATGTAAGTAATTTTGTTTTCATTTATTATTTTTAAGATTCTTAATTTCATTTTTCTGGTATTGATATTAATCAAGAATAGATAGAAATGTCAATGATTGATCGATTTTTGTATTAAAATGTTATATGAAAATTTTCTCATATTCATATCAGTCCAAAAAAAATGAAGTATGGAATTGAAGAAAACGTGTTGAAAGTTTACAGGAAATTATTTGTTCTTTCAATTGATACCAGCATTTAGTATTGCAACCCTTTTAGTATTATGAATTTTATTCTACTGCGACTCATTTTTAAAAAAAATCTCAAATGTGTCAAACTTCTAATTACGTGTTATTAGGTTTTTGTTGTATTCAACCAACACAAACAATGGTAAATAAGAAATTTCTGGAAGAACACTGTTTTACTGATCTTCTGGATCAGTTTGGAACATTGAATATAACCCACTAACGACTTAAAACAACAACTGGTCACAATGCCAAATGTCAACAATGAAACCAGAGCACAAATTATTGGTCATGCTGAAGCAGGGATGTCTGTGACAGGACCTCCAGAGCTATAGGGCCTATGGAGCTGGAGTTTATACCTGTTTCTATAGCATTATACAGACAATAGCAATTGCTTACAGTTACAGCCCTTTGTTTAGATTTCTGGGTGGGGTCTTTTGTCCTCCCATAGTTGGCATGGAAGAACTTGCTGTGTCTTCTAACCTCACTATATCTGATTTTTATTGAGTTGCTTTCTATCTTGCCTTGGAATGGGATTACTTGGTTTGTCCTGGCCCTGACTGGAGTCCTTGGCTGAGAAGGAAACAGTCAAATATATAGTATTTGTTGTGTGAGGTGACATTTTTGTAAATCATCTTTCTATTATCTACTGTTATATTTATTGATATTGTTTTGAATATATAGTGACTTGTGAACATTTGAGTGTATTCCCTGTGCTTGTGTCTGGATGATACGTTTAGATAGTTTCAAACTAAGTACACTGATAATGTACTCTTTGAATCTAAATCTGTTCCCTATTTAAACCATTCCCCTTTGTCTTACTTAATTCTCGTGTGCTTTTGATATATCTAGACTTTTTTGACTATCCCATTGTTTGTCTTTTTACTGGCGTTGATATAAGCTAAATGTGTCGCAAGTGCTGAAAAACCCTTAAAAACAAACAATTTGTATAGATTTTTAAGTAAGGGGAAAAAAATTGGGTTCAAAGTCAAAATGAGTGGAATTAGAAAATCCTCAATAAATTCATTAATTCTTACTCAAATTCTATAGTTGGAACTAGATTGACGTCACTCATCTCTTTGTTATTGTTTTTAGGCAACCATTTTGATGATAAGTTCTCTCTAAATTCTATCGATCAAGACTTTAAACGTTTAAGGTTACACATATTTTGTGTGTTGGTATGTTATATTCCGCTGGTGAATGTTGTGAGTATTTTACCTAACTGCATAGCATCAATTTGTTAAGCTTAATGTTCACTTTCAGGTATCATGTCCATACAGACTTTGAGATGTTTGGCCACAGTTAGTCATTTTCACTATATTGTTTCCTTATTAGGATGGAGGTACCCCATTGTTTGTAGCTTGCCAGTGTAACCACCCTGATGTTGTAGCCGAGGTGTTGGCAAGAGGAGCAGATATCCATGCACAGATGATCGATGGAGCCACCCCTCTCTTTATCACAGCACAGAACGGACATGCAGAACTACTCAAATACCTTTTATCCAAAGGAGCTGATCCAAATGGCAAAAGAAAGGTGAATACTGATTACTTTAAAAAATACCAAAGTAAAGTAGCAACCCTCTCCTTACCAGCCATTTTCAAAATTTTCCCCAAAGATTCAACCCCACCCAACACAAAATCAGACATCTCTAACTCAAACAGAAAAGCAACAAGCACATCCTATACATAATATTGATCGACAATATGGGCTCTATTACAGAATGTCAAGTTATTATAGCTATTGCAAAAAGAAATGAAATCTGGATGAGAAAAGTGACAGTTGCATCGTAACAAATGTGACGATTTTCCAATAGGTGGTAAGGAGAGGGTTAATCCAGTTTGATAATTGATGAGAATCTGGCATTGTCTTTTTGTAACAAATGTCTTTAGTTATGGGGTTTTTGGGGGGGTTTTCTTTTGTTTCTTTTTTAATCAGATTTCTGCCCTTTATGAAAACTGACCTAGATGGCTCATGCTGTAATGACTATAATGGACTTCTTGTCTGTATCTGTATGGTTGGCGCTGAAGAAACCAATGGTCTGGTTGTATTTCAGCGGCGTCCTCATTGGGCACGGGCCCAAGTCAGTCGGGCCTTGAAATCGTTTAGGTGTGGTGCCATGATGATCAGTTCATCCAGCCTGTTCCACTTCGAGATAGTTCTAATGAAGAAAGAATTTCAAAATCCATTCCTCAATAAAAAACCATTTTGAATTGTATTATTGTCTAGTTTTTGTATTTGTTTTTTTAATTCAGGATTTAGCCAGTCCTTTGTGGATAGCTGCTCAGATGGGCCATGCTGAAGTCTGTAAGGAGTTGTTGGAATCAGGAGCTGATGTGGATGCTGTCAGAGAGGTAACCAATAAATGTTACTCTTCCCTTCCACCTTTATAGTATCCTATCCTGATTTCAGTTTGTATAAGACTTTCATCTTGTGAAGTCTTTCAATGGCATTGATAAAATCTCTTTTAAACAGGAATGTCATGTTCTTTCTGATACTTATGTGCTCATAAAATGATTTGAAATGAATTTAGTATGAGTCAGCATTGTGGAAGCACTCCGTGTTCAACACCTTTACTCATTATAGAGTCTATATTATTATCAAATTATTCTAGATGCACGTTTCCAAACGGTTGGCATAAAAAAAATTGTCATCGTGGAAAATAAAAGATTTATTTTATTTTACCTTTATCTGCATTATGTTTTGTACTGTACCTCTTTAGTTCTTGATGATAGATTTTGATGGTAAACTTTCCATAAGCCAAGTAATTTTACCTACTATTCGGTTTTTGTTTTTAAATTAATGTCATTAATTAATTAATTAATTTTTCTTTTTTATTGTTCTTTTTATTTTCATTTAATATTTTGTCATTGACCAGACCAGATACACATCTTTGATTATGTATGGATTTATTAGTTCTTTTATTTTGTCTTAAAATGCATTTTACTCAATACTTTTTTAATCAGGATGGGGCGACTCCTTTGTTCAAAGCTTGTCACAAAGGTCACCTGACCACAATCACAGAAATCCTCAAACACAATCCCAACATTGGACTTTTGAAGGTCAGTATTACATATACGGCTTATAGGTCAGTATTACATATACGGCTTATTACATATACGGCTTATAGGTCAGTATTACATATACGGCTTATTACATATACGGCTTATAGGTCAGTATTACATATACGGCTTATAGGTCAGTATTACATATATGGCTTATCTTCTTTATCGGATTTGGTCGGTATTTTTTAAAATAAATTTATTTGAATGTTTTCATAAAATTTGTTCCCATATTTATCGTCAAGGCTGTCGTTTGATATCTTTTTTTATCAAAGCTCAATTATAGCCTGCAATACTCTTCAACATAATGAACAAAACATTCTCAACACACAAAGACTGGGACATAAACAGCGGTGTCCTAATTACAATACAAAAACCAGGAAAAACGAAAGGACCCGTAAACAACCTACGCCCAATAACATTACTGAATACCATAAGAAAAAAACTGTCAACTATTGTCCTCAACAGAATTAGACCAAAAATAGAAAAATATCTATCACATAGCCAAAGCGGGTTTCGCCAAGACCGAAGCACATCGGACGTTGTATGGACACATAAATGGTTAGCAGCAAAGGCACTCAAAGAAAACATATCCATAACAATAACCGGAATCGATATGTCCGCAGCCTTTGATACGATCGACAGAGGAAAACTTTTGGAGATATTAACAGACATAGTAGACGAAGACGAGCTCCGAATAATCCGATTTCTCCTCAGCAACACAAAGATACAACCAAGGATATACGGGGCCACAAAACAGACGCAGTTCGAAAGTAACATCGGGACCCCCCAAGGAGATAGTCTGAGCCCGATTCTGTTCACAATATACTTAGAACACGCTCTGAAAGAAGTTCGAAAAGTCATTCCAAAACCAACGACTCATATTGAGAATGCAATCCCAAGAGAAATCGCCTATGCAGATGATGTAGATTTTATTGGATCAACACCAGCAAATATAGACATCATACAAAATACCCTCATGAAATATAACCTCCAAGTCAATGCCAATAAAACCGAATTTACAACAATATCGAGGAACAAAGAGGAATGGAAAAGAACAAAGAAAGTCGGTTCACTAATTGGAGACACCGAGGATGTACAAAGAAGAAAACAGCTATCAAACGCCGCACTCAGTAAACTCACCAATGTATGGATTAGAGGTGACAAAATAAAGAGAAAAACCAAACTGAAACTGTACCGTGCTCTTGTAAAACCGGTACTTCTGTATAACTGCGGCACTTGGGCGTTGACAAAATCCGAAGAAGAACATCTGGATGCCTTCCATCGCACACAGCTAAGAAGGGTACTGGACATCAAATACCCAAAAAAGATCTCAAATGAATCACTCTATAAGATCACAAAAGAAAGACCAATCTCCCTTGACATTTTACAACAACGATGGCAACTTTTCGGTCACATACTACGCAGGGACAAAAACATACCAGCTAACCAAGCCATGTCGGGATATTTCCATAAACACGGGAACCTTTTCAGAGGAAGACCGATCACAACACTCCCTGTGATCCTAAACAAAAACCTCACAACACTTGGACAAAGCATTAGTCTCATAACGGCAGGGGACCTTGAAAATCTGAGAACCCTAGCGGAGGACCGGCAATATTGGAGACACCTCACACAGGAAATACTGGAAACAGCCAAGGCGACCCGATCTTTCGGTCGAGACGCGAAAGGCATCTAAGTCAAGTAAGTCAATACTCTTCAAAAGTCGTAACGTCACTTCCTTCCTAATGATGCATGGTAACTGAGTAACACTGGCTCTAAACTCGGAACAATGGCGGACGCCCGTATGAAATATTTCTCTGGCGAGCATAAAGGGTATCCAGAGGGAAAAAAAACCATTATAAATCTGATCATGTTTTAACATTTACACATTCTGATCATATGAAAAGTTCTAGCCAGCATGAAGAGTAAAAAGTACCGATTTTCTTTGTTTAGAACCACGATGGCCGACGTTGCTGGGTGACGTGACATCAGACTATTTGATCATGTTTTGACTTTGACACATTCTGATCATAAGGCATATGAAAAGTTCTAGCTAGCATGAAAAATAAAAAGTAATGATTTTCTTTGTTTAGAACCAAGATGGCCGCCGTTGTCGGGCGTGTGACATCAGACTATTGAATTGTATTGAAGGAATGATTATTTGAATTGCATTTTTTATTAAAGGACGGGAAGTTTCCAGTTTGTGAATAAAAGGTTGAATCAACAGATATATTTGTAAAATTTAGATTTTTCCCCTTTGTATTTAGATTTTTATTATAAGCAGCATGTTAAAGAAAATTTGGTTAAGGCAATCTCTTTTACCTCACTTCTTTCTTGTGATAGGACTGAATAGAATCCACTCATTTGTAACCTGAGAAAAAAAATTGAATAAATAAAGCTAGTTGACTCTTATTGCATTCAGGCTTTAAGTTAAAGTATAGGTAAAGTATAAATTAAGGTTAATTCCTATATTCAGCCTTTATTAAGATAAGATAAAATATACTGGTTATTTGAATAACTTTTTTCAACTTCTGTATCTCTTTGCATGGGCAATATAAAATTGAAGAATGGAGAGACAGTGCTTCATGCAGCTGCGTTGTTTGGTCATCTGAAAGTTGTTCGTCTTCTCTTACAATCAGGGTTGGATCCCCAAATCAAAAATAAGGTAAAAGAAGGAGATTTTGCTGTAACTCATTACAGGCGGTGTTTAATTTTCTCTAATCTTACATTTTATCATAGTTTTCACCAGGAGAGCAAATTTTTTAAAAACCTTAAAATCTTGAGCTTTAATATAAGATGGCCCAAAGGGTTTTACAGGGCTCCTAAACCAACAGCAACACTTAAATTTACATGAAGGAGAAGACATGACATCGATGGAGTACTATTACAGATAGGACTCGAACCAGAGACTTGTCTAAAGGCAAGCATCAAACCACAAAGCCAAAGTACCACTGCAAAGTGGATTTTTTTTTTTACATGTGAGTTGATTTCACTCCAAATTGACATTTTCTTATCTTTTTTATCACCAACTGACTAGTAACCTCAATGCTATTTCTATTTTACGTCGGGTCGTGATCAATTTTAAATTAATCTGGCATCAAATCTTACCATTTTCAACAATACGCACACCACTGCGACTTCTTTTTCATAAGAGATTCAATTAGACTTTAATTGATGTAATATATTACGATTTCCACCAAAAGAGCAGTAATAACAATGCGACATTGTTTTTATATGATAATGATATATTTAAATTGTTTTCCTTTATTATTGTTTTTTAAAGGCTAATGTTTAAAGATATATGGAATTTATTTTATTTCAGGATTTCATCTCTCATCATGGGAATTGCATACTTTGTGTTTGAGAAGTAATTTAATTGACCATGCTTGTTGGTTTTTTTTCACTTCCTTCTATCCTTTTTTCATTTTTTTTTCCCCAGGAGGGTCAGACATCTACTGAGTTGGCCTCTGAAGCTGGATATGATTATATTACTAAATTTATCAACGATTTCATAGAGAAAAATGGCGCGGTGTCAGTAGATGCCAATGGAGTATGAGCCTGAGTGAAAATCAGTCATAACACATTATTATTATTTAATCATTATTAGTTTTATTCCATTTGATTTTTGTTCTTCATCAGTGCTGATGGTTTTCCTCGGATCCACGGAAATCTGTAATTCTGGTGTCAGAGGAGTAACTTCCTCCTTTTAAAAAGAAATACATTTCCCCCCATTGAGAGTATTTAATTGTGGCGATAAAAGAACTTAAGTTATTTTATATGTACATTTGATTGTTTTCTGTAGAAGTACAATTAAGCACGTAGGATACTTTATTGGTTATGAATATTTATCAATTTCTCCGATTTATAATTTTACTTAAATCATTGAAAGGTCAGTCATAGCCTTCAGTCCTTTTTACTCAGGAATGCAGTTTATTTAAGCATTTGTGTTTGTTTGTGTCTGTGTTCATGTAAGTGTGTTTGTGTGTGAGAGAGAAAGAGAGTGTGTGTGTGCTGAGATTTGCTGGTTTGTAGCTTTTTTAAAATGTTGTTTTAAAATTATGTATGCATTTAGATTAGACATTGCATCTCAGATAACAAACTATAAATTTTGTTACATAATATATTAACAATCTATTTATAGATAATTTATACCATACATTGTTTTAAATTTTATTTATCTTCTTTTTTTTTTCTAACTGACTAGTCACTATTATGAATAAATAACATGCTTGGGGACAGGGTATTGTATAATTGTGTGAAAACACCCAAGTAAAGTTTCTTGTACTGTCAGATGATGTGGTAATACTGTATGTTGTAAATAGGCACGGCACTATTTTGATTGGAAAATTTTGGAATTTTATATTGGAAATTGGAATTTTATATCTCAAGTACAAGTAACAATTATCCCCTGTTAACTCTCCTTACCAGCTATTTTTAGAATTTCCCCCGAAAATTAGCTCCCACTCAACACAAGAATAGACTTTTTTTACTCACACAAAAAGTAACAAATGAGCTCTACAATACTGTGTTTAGTATTTATAGCTGTGATCAAAGCAATTCTTTGAATTTTGTGATGTACAAGAGAAATCAGAATGAGAAAATTGTCAGTTGCATCGTAACAAATGTGACGATTTTCCTATGAGTGGTAAGGAGAGGGTTAAGATATCCTATTCAAGACAATGACTGCTCCTTTGCATATTTTTTTCTCTTTATTTCTATCTTTTCACTGGAACTGGAACTTAAATTTTTGTGATAGTGCAATTAAAACAAGGCTTCTAATGAATTCAGTTTGAAGATTTAAATGTGAAGATTTAAATGCTAAAGTTTAAACAATCAACTAACTTGTTGATGCTGCAATTTTCTTAATTTTCTAAGTTTCAACACTTGATTAATGTTTAAGATGCTATTCTCGTTCATAAAAAGTTGATATTAAAATTTCAAAAGATTTTGTTTAGAATTTCTTTGTAATATCTTATATTACAAGACAATATCTTTGCTTTCTAATATCACACAATATTTTAATACAAATATCCAATAATTTTTTTAATTATTGAGAATATTTAATTTCCAAATTTTAAGGATACTTCAGTTACGCAATCAGCCATAGAAAAGCAATACATTTTGTTTTTAAATTTTAAAATGATTTTTACTATTTAATTATAATGAATGATTTTAATAATCGAATATTAAATTCAGTGAGTTATGTAGAGAATTCTTTATTTTCAAATTTTTATATAAGATTTTGATTAATACAGTCCAAGCCAGTATTGGGGACGGCGCTTAATTGGGACAGTCACTTTATTGAGACGAATCCTTGGGAACAGAATTTTTACTATATAAAAAGTCATACCCTTTCCAATTCCCAGCCGCTTAATTGGGACGGCCCTCCACTAATGGGGACATAATTTAACAATGGCTGTCCCCATAAAAAAGCTCTTTCGTTGCCTCCAATTTAAAACGATGGTTCATAAAATGCAAGTTTATCTCATGGGACGGTCAGTCATATGTGTGGTCGTACCGTTCATCACAGAGGTGTGAACAATAGACTTTAACTGTATACTTTGTTAGTGTCTATCACGACAGCCAATCAGGTGTGTCTTCAAACTGTGTGTCATAGTCATCAAAGGGATATGAACAATATGATTTACCTTAAACTTGGCAGTGTCATCGACTGCCATGGTTACGCACATGACCATGGGTCAACTGACCAATAGTGCGATTGGTAATGAGTGATAGCTTTGTTTGTTCAAGGCTGTCACCCACAAAAGTTTGTTTGTTCAATGAGACGAATGGGTAGACAAAGCATTCTTCATTCATTGCTTCCTTATGCAACTGTTATGAGTGGCATATTCGTTAATTATTTTGTGCAGTTTCATTTGTCTCTCATCATCAGGCCAAATTAGCAGTCAAGTGGCCGTTAAAGTAACCCAAATTAGACGGCGAACAAGTCTCCCTGATTACTATGTGGACTATGATAAATCTGAAAAATTGCCCAATTTCATGTCCGTCACTTAATTGGGACACCGCTTAATTGAGACAATTTGTCGGGAACCGACTGTATTACGAATATATTTAGATGTTTGAATGAGACATTATATTTAACTTGAAATACATTTTGAAAAGTACTTACCATTAGATATTGATTACAATTTCTAAGATATGAATTATAAACTAATATGGTTTGTAATTTTGATTAGATTTTTGCAGGATTGATTTATTTGAATGAAGCCAAGTTCACAATTTGATTTATGTGATTTCAAAATTATAAAGGCAGGTTACTTATCTATTTCACCTATTACTCGATATGCACTTTATTGATTGACTCAATTTCTGTTCAATACATCTTTTCAACTTTTGTATATTAATTGTTTTTTACTCCAAGAATTTAAACAGGGGCGGCATATTATTATTTTTTGTTTCCCATGTTCCTTCGTTTTTAATCATTTTTTAAAAGGAAAAAAAGTCTTAAAGGAAACGGAGAGGACAAACTTAAGAGAATCAAATTCTTAGATAGTATTTCTATTAAAGTAATATTTTTAGATTTGCTTTTAGAGAAGTGAATGTAAATCGATTTTGAAATGAGTGTGAGATGTTATGTGATAATATATGACTGATGTACATATCAAAATAATACTGAATTGATAATTTTTTTTAATTAGCCACATTGTATTAAATAACTAAAATATTTGTGGGGTTTTTTTTCAATTAAACTTAAAGATAACAAAAATCATTGATTTAAGGAAAGTAAATGAGGATGTTGGAAAATCGTCCCAGGAGCTGGAATGCCAGATCTTCTATTACTAAGGCAAATCAATGTATAGATTGTCGATCATTCAAATCAAAAGTCTTTCCTGTATGCACGCGTAAGCAAGATGAGAATGCACATTTGAATGGTGGTTTTTGAAAGGTCCGTTATTGCATGAAGTTCTGTTTTTTTTTATTAACGATTCATATTCAGTTTATTTTATTTATTTGTTTATTTATTTATTCTTTTTTCTTTTTTTTTGTCTTTTTCAAAATTGAGCTTTTAGTGTCTTCAATGTTTTTTTCCTGCATAGAAAGCTCTGCTATAAAATGTTGTTGAAATGCCATTGGTATAGTATAATATGACTTATTTCAATACCCACTGAACCACCTTCTTGGTTAACAACCAGTGATCCGTCCATCAACAACACCATGTATGTATGAACCCATTCTTCGTTAGCCACTGCATCGATATGATGACAGTCTTCCACCATTTATCAGACACTGTTGTGCTAGGAAAGCAATTATAATATCAATTTTACTTCTAAGTGATCGCTGTGTATCAAATGAATAAAGCGGTAGTGTGTGTGATCAGTGACTGGATGAGTGACAATGAATTAAACACTTTGCTGAAGATGAAATTTGCCTTCTAGTCCTAGCATGGCAAAAAAAAGTACCTACCAGGAAGTTGGACATGTATGCACAATATGCTTAATGAATCATCAATGACAAAAAAAAAACAACAACGAAAACTAATACTTCTTTTGTCTTCCCATGATGTTCTTGGGTAAAGCACCTTCCAATATCGACTCATTTAAACTGTGGGTGAAAGTTTGCTGGCATATGCCGGCAGTATCGGTACTTAGGATATAATAATAATGGCCTGTCAGCATATTGACTCTCATTGTTCAGTGATTTGTTTAAGACGGTGGCTACTTGTTTTAAAATCAACATCCATTTCAGGGAAACTGACTTCGTTAGTCGGTTTTCCAGGCAAATTGATCTCTCTGTCAATTTCCACATATGGTTAAAACAAGTGTGACTGGTGTACAATAGACAGCTGGTGTTGTGTGAAATGTGATAACATTTATCGCATTCAATATGAATGAAAAAGAACAAACTTGATTGCCCATTCTGTTAACATGAAGAGTAAAGTTCCATTTTACCTTTTGTGTAGCATTATGAAGCTCGTATAGTGTGATAAATTTGTATAGAATTAATATTCATACTTGTTTTTAATATCACTCAGGTGATGTTAATAAATACAATCATAGCTACATCAACAGTGGTATATGTGGTGGAAGAATGTCTTTTGTTGTTTTTTTTTTCTCTTTCTTGCATGCCATGCTTCGCTATATTTTATCTATTTGTCTTGCTTTGCACATTGTGCTATTGTTATAAAGACTTTGTTACTGTTTTGATATTGCAAAACTTTATAAGTAGATGGTATCAATGATTGGATGTCTTGGATAATCATATTGTGCTCTCGTGATAAATAGTGATTTTAAACGGTAATGCACAATCTACAAAATGACAATTGCTATTTCACTTAGTGATATACAGACCATAACTTCAAAAAAATGATATAGATTTCATATATCGTAATTTATTCCCTTTATAATATTACCGTTCTCAAAGATAAGATTGTCGATGTAAGGTGCAGTTTTAATTGCATTTAAACTTTGACGATTTCAGCCTTATTTGAAACCAATTTGATGAAGTCAGATCAACAGAAGGAAATTAAATGATATTTTTTTTAAAAATTAAAAAATTGTAAATTTCAAGCAAATTAAAATAGTTATTGTGTTAAGAGCTTAAGTATACTATACAAAACACTATTCATGAAAATTATGTTTTTATCAAGGATAGTTTTAACACACAAAATGTTGTTTGCATTTTGTTTAAATATATTTTTCCAGGGTTGAATAATTTGTAATTTGGAAAAGCAATCTATTTATTTGTTATTTTATCTGAAGCTTCTGTCATATTTCAGGATAAATTAATTAAGAATGGCATGATTGTCTACTTTGTTTTTCCAATCATCAACTCAGCTGTGTTCCCTTGGACAATCACATTCATTCATAAGATGATTGCTGGAAGTTTGTAAAAATTGATTTGAATTTTACCAAGCGGATAAACTCTAGGTTCCTCATGAGAGACCTATCACATTAGTGTGTTCAAATTTCTTTCATGTTGAACTCAAAAGGTTAGAGCATTGCTAGTTCTTTTTCTATCTCTCTCTCTCTCTCTCTCTCTCTCTCTCTCTCTCTCTCTCTCTCTCTCTCTCTCTTGCTCTCTCTCTCTCTCTGTTTCTCTCTTTCTCCCTCTCTCTCTCTCACTCTCTCTCTCTCGTTCTCTCTTTCTCCTCTCTCTCTCTCTTTCTCCTCTCTCTCTCTCTCTCTCTCTCTCTCTGTTTCTCTCTTTCTCCCTCTCTCTCTCACTCTCTCTCTCTCTCTCTCTCTCTCTCTCTCTCTCTCTCTCTCTCTCTCTGTTTCTCTCTTTCTCCCTCTCTCTCTCTCTCTCTGTTTCTCTCTTTCTCCCTCTCTCTCTCTCTCACTCTCTCTCTCTCTCTCTCCCACTCTCTCTCTTGCTCTCTCTCTCTCTCTCTGTTTCTCTCTTTCTCCCTCTCTCTCTCTCTCTCTCTCTCTCTCTCTCTCTCTCTCTCTCTCTCTCTCTCTCTCTCTCTCTCTCTCTCCCTCTCTCTCTCTCTTTCATACATGCACGCATGTTTATGAAATCGCATTTGCAAAATTTAATGTATGGCATTATGATATTTCTTAAACTGCCAATTCAAGAACAAAGTCCGGTTGTTAATTTTGCGGTGATTTTCTTTTTTGTATCGTCTCTAAACCACAACCAATAAAACCATTTTAGATGCCGACATTATGAATCATTTTTATTTTTACCAATCATGAACAAAGTTGATTTATCAATTCACAAAAGAATATATAATTATAATATACTTGATTGATATCGTAGGAATTTGTTTATAATTTGTTTTTTTTAATTTCCATATAACTAAAAGCCAATGCTCATATTTGATTTTCCTGGCCTTTGTCCATTTTTGTGTTTTTCGTTATATATCTGGTGTAGGCTAAATATTTAATATAAGGGGGACTGCGAAGAGTTAATGTTATTATTTTTATTGAGTCAACTGTTAATAAATATTAACAAATACTCTTTGTGGCTCTTGTGTCCTTGTCTCAGAATAGGATCTCATGATTTATCCTGGGCTTTTGTTGGAGCTGATATGATTTTCGGGTTTCCTTGGTTGTGCAAATATGTAGTCTTGTTGACTTGTTGTATGACACTCACCTATGGATCGGAAGGTCCAGAGATTGAGTCCTATTCTGGGTGGCGCATATTTGAGTCCTTGTAAAAGGCTCTCCACTCATATTCTCTCACCATATTCAGGTGTAAAATGAGTACCTGGCCGTTAACAGCGTTGTCTACGTCGAGGAAAAAAACATGACTATACATCATCTGACAGGCATCCTGTCTCGTCCTACATGATTATGTGTTGCTGTTGGCTAGGGACCTATTGTAAAGTACTTTAAGCGCATTTAGAGGATATTGCGCTATGTAAATGCTCTAGTTTAGTTTTTTAAACCTTATTTATAATATTTTGCCCACACCAGTCATTGATTTGATCTCATCATATACCTTTAAATTACAATTTTAATTATAATATTCTAATTTAAGCCAAAGTAGTTATTGTATATAGTTTTAATGTATTTTATATAACTTCCCTGGTGTTGTCTGGCTCCACAAAATATATATCTAATTGATTTATGCATGAGTAACTAACATTGTGTGAAGACAACAAAAAAAGTTGTTAGCTGCCGAATTTCCTGTGTGTGACATATTTTTATATGGTTTATTTATATTATCATTATTATTGAATTATGCTACAGCAATGTTAATATTGTGCTTCCAATGTAGCTGTTTTAAGGCTATATATAATCCTGTTATCGTCCTTAATATTAAAAAAAAAATATTCCTTGCTTGTGCTTGTGCGTTTATTTGTGTGTGTGTGCTTCTGAAAAAAAAAAAAATAGTGTGTTTTAATTTGTCCCCATGGACAACAATGTTTTATTCAACTATGGTGTATTCTTGTTATATGATACATATATGACTGTTTATGTATTTTTTAAACATATTATTTTGTTCTAATCTTGAAATAGTCATTCAAAATTAATCTTCATTTATCTTAATATGGTTTACTTACATATTTATTATAATTTATGAAATTTAGTATTTATTTGTAGTTGTAGATATTATTTTTAAAGGAAATTTTTACTTAAGGTAACTACGTAATTTTTTAAACCCATGTGAGGCGAATTATATAATGATTAGGCATTTTTGTTGTTTCATTTTTCATAATTCATAGTTGTGTACCCAAACAATCACTGCCAATCACTAGGTGGGATCTTCTGACCTCCCACGGTGGGCGGAGAGGTCACTATTGCTGTGTCTTCTATACCCTGGCCAGGGTTCTTAGCTGAGAGGGAAACAGTCAAATATATATATTATTTATAGTGGAAGATGATGTCATTTCCTTTTGTAAATCATTTCTCTGTCATATACTGTAATAATTTTTGGTTTTTGATATAATGCATTGTAAAAATTTCACTGTGTTCCTCTTAGTGGGATCCTACTATTATGTCTGGCCGTTACTTTTAGGTTATATCAAACTAAATATTGTTCTTCTCATGGTGGGCGGAGGGGTCATTTTTTGCTGTCTTCTGTCTCCCTATATATGTTTTACCTTGCCATGTTGCTCGCTCTCTATCTTTGTTCTGGATTGAGGTTGCTTGGTTTTTTTTCTGGTCCTGGCAGGGATCCTTAGTTGGGAGGGAGGCAGTCAAGTGCAAAGCTCTTTTTAGAGAGATACATTTTTTTTTCATTGTAAATCATCTCTCTGTTATGCACTATTTCCTTTTTTCGTTTTGAATCTATATTTAAGATTTTAATATATTGTACTTTGTAAACATTCGAGTGTATCTGTCAGGATGGCGGGATCCTTTGCTTGTGCCTAGAAGGGACTTTTAGGTAGTGCCGCGCTGAGGACCGGACCGAGGACCGGTCCCACGGTCTTTTAGCTGTGAACCGTGGTCCAGTCCCAAAGAGGAAGACCGCCGGCGGTCCTCACTTCTTATCACCTTTCAACGGTCTCGCGCCATACTACTTCCCCAGCGATTCGTTGCCTCGGTCCTTTGCCTATCTTCCACCAATCACCACCCATCCCACTTAATTAATCGCACCCACCCCCCTTTGCCATACACTAAACGACACAGACGACCATAGAGGCAGACGACCACCTCCCTCCACTCCGCAAACCGCCCTTTCGTGTGTGAGATGGGGGGAACAGGAGGCGCACGCCTTGGACGATTCCATTATACGGGGTAAATTTCAAAATTTACTACACCATAATGATCGCAATGACAATGATCTATGATGAAGGCATGACCCCTCTTCTCTAATGGGTTATTGTTTGAAATGTATGTGACTACTAAAGATGTGTGTGTGTGTGTGTGTGTGTGTGTGTGTGTGTCGAACCTAGCAAGTTGCAAGTCTGATTTTTTGTTTTCTTTTGTCCATCTCTTGTCGCCACTCCTTTCTATCGCATTGTTGTCATTTAAAATAATACAATAATATTAAAATTTCGTTTGGTGTTTTAACTAATCAAGTAATATGAGTTTCATTAGTTTCTTCCGTCCAAAAAAACCAGTTATAACGTCTGTATTTTTAAAAGGTCCAATAGAATATTTGGGGACCCCGATAGCTCAGTTGATAGAGCACTCTCTTTATACGCAAAGGGCCAGAGATCGATCCCGGGTGCAGTCGATTTTTTTCTGAATCCCTGTCTACTCAGCAATGAATGGGTAGCTGAGTTTGTTAGATCTGGCGAAAAGTCACCATCGACCCCTCTTATCACCTCATCCACCCCCTCTTATTATAACTTCACGTCTCTCTCTTACTCTTCAATGCTCGCTGCCCTCTAATGTGTGTGTGTGTGGGGGGGGGGGAGGGGGGGGGGTAGGAGTTGCGTGTGTGTATCAACGCCACGAACAACTCGATCAACGCCTTGGGCGATGCCATTATCTCCGTTAATGGGATAAATTTCAAATTTTATTAAATTATCGAAGTAACAATGAAGTACGGTGAGCAAATAAAGAAGGCATCACCCCTCTTCTCTAATTAGGTTACAATTTGAAATGAGTGTGACTACTCCGTGTGTTTTACTCCTGTAGGCCACGGTTTTCATCGTGTAGCGGTCTTTAACGGTTCAAGAATGCGGTCTTCATTTCCCAAGGACCGTAGGACCGTGGTCCTTAAGCTTGCCAAGGACCGCTCCGCTCTACTTTTAGGTCATGTCAAAGTAGGCAAATCAGCGGCTTGCTTATGGAATCTTCTGTTCCATATTTGAACCAGTCCCCTTTGACTTACTTTTTCTTCGGTGCTTGTCACTTCAGATCGACAACTTTTTTCTCTCTATGTCATTCCTTTCTAACTGGCGCTGAAATGACCTTATAGTTTCGCAAGCGTCATAAAACCCCTTAAACAACAAACAACTAAGCATTATATTGGTAATTTGTTCTTGGAATCAATTCCCTATTTTAACTAGTCCTCTTTGTCTTACTATTTCTCGGGTGCTTTTAATTGGCTAGAATTTTTTTGTGCTACTCCCAACTCCTTTCTTTTTACCTGCTCTGAAATGATATTGAATTGACGCAATCGACGTAAAGCCCTTTAAAACAAAAATCAAAAGGATGATGTAAAAGAAACTCATTCTCTTTACTCTTAATGCCAAGTTGTTGCCGCTTACATTGTTTATATGTTTTACACACACACACCCCTCCTCCTCCTCCTCCTCCTCCTTCTTCTTCTTCTTCTTCTTCTTCTTCTTCTTCTTCTTCTTCTTCTTCTTCTTCTTCTTCTTCTTCTTCTTCTTCTTCTTCTTCTTCTTCTTCTTCTTCTTTATGATTATGTGTGATAACCAGATTCACAGACACTTTCACAAAATGTATTTAATGAAAGCCCCTTGTATTTTACACACCTATGTCACGCAATAATATCTGATTTAGAATTTTTTAATTTGAATGTTGTAATTTTATTTGTGTTCTTCAAAAATTACTCACAGTAATCTGTGCTTGTATTTATTTGTATTCATTTGTTATTTCAGTTTCGTCAGCATTTGTTGTTTGTTCTTTTATGGGGTTAGATGTGTTTTACTTCAATGTTTTCCTTCATCTCCTCCTCCTCTTTTTCCCTCCCCTGCCCATATTATAACGGCTACTCTTTTTTTCTGCTCCTCTTCCTTACTCAGAGGATCCAGAATGACGACAATTTACAGTTTGACCCAGCACATTTACGAAAAGACACATGACTCAAAATATTGCCTTTGTAAACTTATAGGCTGATACTTGCCTAAAATTACTTCACAATAACTGTGGGCGAAGAAGTCACTTTTGCCGTATCTTCTATCTCCCTATATCTGTTTTCCCTTTTCATTTTGCTCCCTTTCTTTGTTCTTGAATGCTCGTTTTTTCCAGTTTCTGTCAGCGGTCCTTAGCTGAGAGGGAAGCAGTCAAATGTTAGTTTCTCTTTTCCTTTTTGAGAGATGATATTTTTTCTTAGTAAATCATTGCTCTGTTATGTTCTATTATAGCCTTTTTTCTCTGTTTGTTTGTATTGAATGAATGTATTGTAATATGTAAGCATTTGGGTGTATCCGTAAGCATATGAGTGTATCCTTCATTGTGGGGTCCTCTGCTTGTGCATGGGTGTTACTTTTAGGTAATGCCAAAAGTAGCACATCGGTAGATTGCTCATGGAATCTTTAGTTCCCTATTTGAACCAGTCCCCTTTGTCTTGCTTTTTCTTTGAAGCTTTTCACGTCACATCTACAACTTTTCTTCTATCATCTTCCTTTTTTACTGGCGCTGAAATGACCTAGTAGGGTCGTAACCCCCCCCCCCCCTTCCCCCCAAACAAAAAAAAACAAACAAGCAACTGCCTACATACACCAATGTTGTCGTGAATTTACAACGGTATGTACAAAATATGAATCGGAACGGAACTATGATATTACATGAAAATCTAACATTAAAATTATGTTGATTTTTTTTGTTTTTTGTCATTTAAAAAATATATATTTTGGTTAGTTTTGTTGTTTTATAATTTTTCTCATGTTTACCGCTTGGTGGTTGTGATAGAACCTCGCTTTGCCTTGCATGGAATTGAGTCCAAGTGGTGCTGTTTGGTGAAGAGATTGGTGATAAATGACATTGCGTTATCTTGTTGTCTTGTGTGATGAATAAACCATAATATCCATGTGCCCATTTTGAAACGTTTTCATTGTTCACTTTATCTTTCGTCACGTAATCAGCTTGGGTGGCTGGGTGGGGTTCCTGACCTCCGATAGTGGGCAGGGAGGTACATACTGTGTCTTCTATCCCCTTATGTCTGTTTTCCAACATGCTTTCTGTCTTTGTCTTGGAATGAGATTATTTGGTTTTGTCCTGGCCTTGGCTGGGGGGGGGGGGGGGGCAGTCAAATGCATGGTTATTGTTTTGGGAGATGATATTTTTTTTTCCTTGTAAATCATCTCTCTGTTATGTATTATTGTATTTGTTATTTTGAATGTATAATGTAAGCATTTGACTTTCCTGACCTCCCATAGTGGGCAGGGAGGTACATACTGTGTCTTCTATCCCCTATGTTTGTTTTCCAACATGCTTTCTGTCTTTGTCTTGGAATGAGATAACTTGGTTTTGTCCTGGCCCTGGCTGGGAGGGAAACAGTCAAATGTATAGTTAGTTTTGGGAGATGATATTTTTTTCCTTGTAAATCATCTCTCTGTTATGCACTGTATTATGTTTTGGTTATGTATTATATGATTTGTAAACATCTGAGTGTATTCCTCTTAGTGGGGACCTATGCTTGTGTCTGGATGAGACTTTTATGTGATCTCAAACTAAGTACACTGATGTGTGCTCTTGGAATCTACATCTGTTTCCTATTTTAACCAATCCCCCTTTGTCTTTCCTTTTCTTGTGTGCTTTAATTGTGTAGTTCTAGAACTTTTTACTATCCCATTTTCTTCCTCTTTACTGGCGCTGATATGACCTTAATGTGTTGCAAGTGCCGTAAAACCCTTAAAAATAAAAACCTCTCCGTGTACGTAGGGAACGGTGGGGGAATTCCACACCCAACTTTTTCAGTTTATTGTCATAAAGTTTCTATTGATGATGTGAACACACAAACAGAATGCAAATAACCCACAGCCATTCACACTTGGATGCTGTACAATTAACCAAACAAAAAAAGAACACTTCATAAATTCCAATTTTTCTCTTTATTACATTCGCATATTCAACATTTTGGGGTAATTCCACGCCCATCATGGCAAGCATGCAAAAACGAAAATGAAGCAATCAGGAACAATAATTAACGCCTGAAATGAACACAACAACAATCTTTGTAGACCGTGACATGGGACCAATAGGCCTGGGCGGGGGTCCCGATAGCTCAGTTGGTAGAGCACTCGATTCACAATCAAAGGGATGGAGATCGATCCCGGGTGCAGTCTCGCAATTTGAGTAAGCAGTACCTTCCCCCATTCTGATGTATCGTTTCTTGACATGGTCACGGACTGTTCCCCAGTTTGTGTTGTATGAATTTGGCGGCACATTTGCAGCCCATCCCTCCAGATGTAACGAAATCGACCGTTTTCACAATATCTGCATGGTCATACGACACCGTCTTTTCTTGTAATTCATCACAATGATTAGCCAATCTCAATAGAAAAAGGAGAAAAACATGAACAGAAATCCCTTCTAGATCCAGCTCTAATGAATGGGCATACAAAAGTAACACCACGTAGGCTCACAAAAAAGCTTATTATTCAAACAGGATTAATAGGCTACACACTTCCAAGACTTTTGGATGACGTGTTTTTCTAAGAACAACAATAGTAAATTAGGTTGGGGCAATTGCTCCAATGCAAAAAAAAAAAAAAAAAAAAAAAAATAATAATAATAATAATAATAATAATAATAAAAACATGGATCAGGATATAACTATTTACTTGAATTAATAGCTGGGGCCTTTCTTTGTAAAATAAAACAATTGACATGTGATTTTGATTAAATATTTTCACACAAAAAAGACATTAGAAATTCGAAACCTGTAGGGTGTGGAATTTCCCTGACCTTTATGAATCTAAAATAGGCACAGAAACTTACTTAAGGCATCTAGAACAGGTTTGGGGGAAATTTTTACATATCCGATGAATGATTAAGCATTTCTAGCTTGAGCTTCAAAGTTGAAGAAAATTAAAAAACATTTTGCAATATTTGAAAAGTTTTCTGGCCAAATTGTTAAATAAATATAATATGTTTTTTCCAGAGTACGGCAGAGCTGGCATAGCCCAGTCATGGTACATTATTCATCATAATCACATGACATGTTTAGAAATCTCCTTATCAATGGCATTCTTTAAAAATATTTTTTTTTTAAATGATTAGAACACTTATTGTCTCCAACAAATATTTCAAGTTGGTACAGTTATTTCAATTAAAGTTTGTTTGCTCTTAAAAGAATGAATTAAAAAGAGTTTTTGTATCCAACCAAATCATTCCAAATTGCTACAGTTATTTGAATTAGCGTATTTTTTTCTTAGAAACGAATTAAAGTCGGAAACATTGCCATTAAACTTAAATAAATATCTTGGCGGTGGTCGTAGGCATTAATTCAAAAACGCAAGTGTGGCATATTACTACCATTAAAAAACAAAACAAAACACTGGAATATGCCTCCATTACTCCACGTAATCCCATCATTAAAAAAAAAAAAACAAAAAAAAAAACTTTGAAATAAAAAATCTAAGTAAATGAAATTCATATCCCAAATAAGCGGCTTTCCAATTATCGGTTTCGTAATACCTCTTATAATTAATTTTTTTTTTCCTTTTGAATAAGGATATAATGATATGGGTGAAAATATATTTATAGATAAACTTGTGATTAAAAGCTTATCACTATAAGCAAAATATGACTCCTCGTATTAATTTTTTTTTCTTTTGTATAAAGGTATAGTGATATATTGGTGAAAATCTATTTATAGATAAACTTAAATTAAAAGCGTATCCCTATAAGCAAAATATGACTCCTTGTATCAATTTTTTTTTTCCTTTTGTATAAAGGTATAGTGATATATTTGTGAAAATCTATTTATAGATAAACTTGTAATTAAAAGCTAATCACTATAAGCAAAGAATGATTCCTCGTATTCATTTTTTTTTTCTTTTGTATAAAGGTATAGATAGTTCGAAGATGGCGTCACTCAGGTCTTCGTTATTGTTTTTTTTTTTTTTTTTTTTTTTTGCCATCCGCGTTTATGAGTAATGTTCTCACTGAACTGTATTAACCAGACTATAAACGTTCATGGATACACACAGTTTTGTGTGTTGGTCCGTTTTACTTCCGGATGGCAATGTTATGAACCTCTTCTTCTTCTTCTTCTAGGTTCCATGCCTGGTCCAGGCTTCGGATACTGCATGAATTATCTCTCTCCATTCCTCCCTGTCTCTTGCTTTTTCAAACAGCTCTTGGATTGTTAGGTTGGTGAAGCCCTTCAGTTGGTCTATGAGTGTTTTTCTTTGTCTCCCCCGGGCGCGTTTACCAGGTATTTTTCCACAACTTGCCAGGTATTCATTCTTATCTTTCCTTACTATGTGTCCGAAAAAGGATAGTTGTCGATCCACTATTAAGGGTATTAGTTTCCTTTGTTGGTATGTTTGTTTTAGCACTTCTTCGTTCGTTTTGTGTGCGGTATACGATATTCTTTGCATCCTTCTCAAGCACCACATTTCAAAAGCTTCAATGTTCTTTTGTGTTTCTGCATTTGTAGTCCAGCTTTCGCATCCGTAGAACAAGATTGGCCACACGTAGCACTTCAAGACTCGGAATCTAATCCCGAACGACATCTGTTTGTTTTTCAAAATGTTTCCCAGGTCCATGAAGGCCTGTTTGGCTTGAGTTATTCTTGCTCGTATGTCTCGGTTACATCTTCCATCTGTTGTCACTATTGAACCTAGGTATTTAAAACTTTCTACGTTGGTAAGCTGCTCGCCGTGAATCGTTATATTGCAGGTGTTGTTGTTTTCGGGGTTTTTCTGTATTACCATGCATTCTGTTTTGGTGATATTCACTTCCATTCCCTTGGCTTCACTATCTACTACCACTTTGTCAACAATCTTTTGAAGTTGGATTTCTGATGTTGCAATGAGTACCGTATCGTCTGCGTATCTTATATTATTTATGTTGTGACCTCCTACTTTTATTCCCTCCATATTATTTATGCCCCTCATGATTGTTTCTTGGTATAGATTAAACAGATCTGGTGAGGCAACACACCCTTGACGGACTCCTTTCTTAATAGGAATGGAATTTCCTGTAGAGTTTCCGATTTTGATAGATGCCTGCTGGGTGTAGTATAATGTTTGCATGAGTCTGAGGTCTTTCTCATCAGCGCCAATGGAGTGCAGTTGTTTTAGTATTTCTTCGTGGCGTACTCTATCAAAAGCTTTTTTGTAGTCGACAAAACAGAGGTATAGTGGGGTCTGAACCTGTATAGCTCTTTCACTTAAAACACGGAGGAGGTATATTGCGTTCCTTGTCCCTCTGTCAGGTTGGAATCCATATTGTTCTTCTGCGATTTCGGGGTTAATCTTATTCCTTAGCCTGTTGATAATTATACGCAACAGTATTTTGTTGATGTGACTTATTAAACTTATAGTTCTAAAATTTTCGCATCTGACTGCACCTGCTTTCTTTGGTATTGCTATGAAAATAGAGTTACAGAGATCTTCTGGAATTTTCCCAGTATTGTATATATTGTTGAATAATATGTGAAGTTCATCAATTGCTAGATCTCCTAGGCTTTTTAATACCTCTACAGATATTTCATCAGGGCCTGTTGCTTTACCATCCTTCATTCGTTCCATGGCATGTTCAATTTCACTTTTGGTGATGTTTGGTCCGCTTAATGGTTCTTTGAATTTCAGTGGTGGTTCATTTCTATTTGGATCATTGTACAGTTCGCCTATGTATTCTACCCATCGGCTTTCTATATGTTGTTCTTCAAATAGCAGTTCCCCTTGTTTGTTTTGGATACAACTTCCTGCTGCTTTGCTTTTCCTTTTCCCTGATAGTTCTTTTATTCTTTGGTGAGCTTGTTAGGGGTTGGGTTTGTATTCTCTTTCGATTTCGCAGCATTTCCAGTCTAGATAGTTCTCGTGTGCCTCGATGCATTTGGATTTAATGTGGTTGTTCAATGTTTGGTATTCTGCAGACCCTCTGTTGCATTTTCGTCTTTCTTCAAATAGGTTTAGAATTTCATTTGTCATCCATTCCTTTTTGCTGTTTGTTTGAGCTATTGGTAAATGCTTTTCTGTAGTTGCTTTGACACACTTTTGGAATATATCAAATTGTTTTTCACATTTTTCGTTATCAGGTTCACTTCTTAGCCAAGCGCAAACTATCTATAGTGATGTATTTGTGAAAATCTATTTACAGTTAAACGTATGATAAAAAGCTTATCACTGTAAGCAAAGTATGATTCCTCGTAGCCTGGAATTACCCTTGTGTCTGTGGCTAAGTGTCTAACATTAAGGCCGCCATACATGCACAGTTTTTTAATCGACGAGCTGAGGTAATGCATCGGTAAATGAAATAGTTATAGTAACATTATACCCGCGTTTATTACAAATAAATAATGGTGGATAAGCACGGTGACGAACGGTTCTCGAAAATCCGGCTCCTCCTGAGCGATCAGCGTGTCTCCTATCCCCCTATATCTGAATCTGTTTTCCTACATGCTTTCTGTCTTTGTCTTGGAATGAGATTAGGTACTTGGTTTTGTCCAGGCCCTGGCCAGATACTCTGGCTGGAAGGGAAACAGTCAAATGTATATTTATAGTTTTGAGATGGTATTTTTTTGTCTTGGAAATCATCTCTCTATCTGTTATGCAGTTTATTGTTTTGTTTACATATTAGACTCTATGTATGATTTGTAAACATTTGAGTGTATCCCTCTTAGTTGAGACCTGTGCTTGTGTCTGGATGTAGTAGAGATACTACTACTACTACAACTACTACTACTACTACTACTACCACTACTACTACTACTACTACTACTACTACTACTACTACTACTACTACTACTACTACTACTACTACTACTACTAATAATAATAATAATAATAATAATAATAATAATAATAATAATAATAATAATAATAATAATAATAATAATAATAATAATAATAATACTACTACTACTGCTACTACTACTACTACTACTACTACTACTACCACTACTATTACTACCTACTTCTACTACTACTACTATACTACTACTACTACTACTACTAACTACTATACTACTAACTACTACTACTAACTACTACTACTACTACTACTACTACTACTACTACTACTACTACTACTACCACTACACTACTACTACTACTACTACTACTACTACTACTACTACTACTACTAACTACTACTACTATACTACTACTACACCTACTACTACTACTACTAACTACTACTACTACTACTACTACTACTACTACATACTACTACTACTACTACTCTACCACTACTACTTACTACTACTACTACTACTACTACTACTACTACACTATACTACTACTACTACTACTACTACTATACTACTACTACTACTACTACTACTACTACTACTCTACTTACTTACTACTATAACCTACTACTACTACTACTACTACTACTACTACTACTACTCTATTACTACTACTAACTACTCACTAACTACTACTACTACTACTATCTACTACTACTACTACACTACTACTACTACTACTACTACTACTACTACTACTATAAACTCTTTACTATATACTTACTTACTACTACTACTACTACTACTACACTAAATACTACTACTACTACTTTTACTAATACTACTACTACTCTACTACTACTCTACTACTAACTACTATACTACTACTACTATCTTTACTACTACACTACTACTTACTACTACTAAACTACTACACTACTAATACTACTACACTAACTTACTTTATACTACTACTACTACTTAACTACATTACTACTACTATCACCTCCTACTACTATTTACTTACTACTATACTACTACAACTACTACTACTATACTAATCTACTACTACATAATACTACTACTACTACTACTTTACTACTATCTACTACTACTATTTTATACTACTACTACTTAACTACTACACTACTAACTACTACTATACTATACTACTACTACTACTACTTTACTACTACTACTTACTACAACTACTACTATACTACTACTACTACACTACTACTACTACTACACTACTACAACTCTACTACTACTAACACACTACTACTACATACACTACTCTAACACAATACTACTACTTACTAACTACTCACTCATACTACTACTACTACTACACTCTACTACTACTACTACTACTACTACTACTAACTACTACACTACTACTATACACTACTATACACTACTATACTACTACACCTTACAACTACACTACTACTACTATATACTACTTCTAACTATACACTACTCTTACTCTACTACTAACCACTACTACTACTACTTACTACACTACTACCACTACTATTACTATACAATACTACTCTAACTACTACTACATACTACACACTACTACTAACTACACACATACTACACATACACTCATATACTACATACTAACTTACTATCATCACCTAACTACATTACTTACACTACATAACTCTATCTACATCTAACTAAATACTATTCCTCATTACTACTACTATCTAACTACTACTATAACTATACTACTACTACTACTCTTAACTACATACTACTACTACTACTACTCTACTACACTACACTTACTCTACTATACTATACTACAACATACTACTACACACTACTACTACTCTCCTACTATACCTACTACTACTTACTACTCTAACTACACTACTACTACTACCTACTACTATACTACTACTACTACTACTACTACTATACTATCTATTACTACTATACTACATACTCACTACACTACTATACTATACTACTACTACTACTACTATATACTACTCTACTACTACCTACTACTACTATACTTACTATACTACTACACTACTACTACTACTACTACTACTACTACTACTACTACTACTACTTACTACTACTACTACTACTACTACACTACTTTCTACTACTACTATTACATATATACTACTACATACTACACTACTACTACTACTACTAACTTTACTACTACTACTACTACTACTACTATACTACATATATATACTATACTACTATACTACTATACTACTACTACTACTACTATTACTACTACTACTACTACTACTACTACTACTACTACTACTACTACTACTATACTATTACTACTACTACTATACATACACTACAACTATACTACTACTACTAACTATACTATCTACTATACTACTAACTACTACTACTACATACTACTACCATATATACTACTACTACTACTACATACTACTACTACTATAACTACTACTATACTACTACTACTACTACTACTACTACTACTACTACTACTACTACTTACACACATACTACTACTACCTACTATCTACTACACTACTACTACTACTACTATACTACTACTACTACTACTACATACTACTACTACACTATACTACTACTACTACTACTTACTAACTATACTACTACACACTACTACTACTATACAACTACACTACTACTATAACTACTACTACTACATACTAAACTACTACACTACTACAACTACTATACTACACTACTACTACTCTATACTACTACTTTTACTAACTACTATACTACTATACTACACTACTACTAACTACTACAACATACTACTACTACTACTACTATACTATACTACTACTATACTTACTACTATACTACTATACTACTAACTAACTAACTACTACTACTAACTACTATACTATACTACATACTACTACTACTAACTACTATACTACTATATATACTACTACTACTACTACTATACACTACTACCAACTTACTACTACTACACTACTACTACATACTATACTTACATACACTACATACTACTACTACTACTACAACTACTAACTATAACTACTACTACTAATACTTACTACTACTACTAACTACAACTATACTACTACAACTACTAACTACACTCCAACTATACTACTACAACTACTACTATACACTACTACTATACTATAACTACTACTTACTACTACCTACAACACTACTACTACTACTACTAACTACAACTACATACACTACAACTCACACTTCTACAACCTACTATACTTACTTACTACACAACTATACTACCTACACTACTACTACTCTACTACTACTACTACAACTAAACTACTCTAACTACTATAACTCACTACAACACCTAATACTACTACTATACTACTACAACTACTACTACTACTACAATTACTACTAACTACTACTAACCTACTACTATAATTATACTACTAACCTACTACTACCTACTTTACTATACTACTACACTACTACTACTCTAACACTACTTACTATACTACAACTATACAACTAACTACTAAACACTACTACTACTACTACTCATTACTATACTCTACTACTATAACATACTACTACTAAACTAATACTACACTAATTAAAACACTCACAAATACAAACACTCACTACTATAACTACCACTACACTATACTACTACACTACCTAAATACCTAACTACATACTATAACTACACTCTCTAACTCTACAAACTATAACTACTCACACTATACACAATAATACTACTATACTACTACTACTACTTACTAACTACTACCTACTATACTACTACTATTACTACTACTATAACTAACTTACTTACTACTACTATACTATTAATACTAACTACTATTACTACTACTACATAATACTTACTACTATACTACTACTACTTACTACTACTAACTCTACATACTACTATACTACTAACTTTACTAACTACTACTACTACTACTATACTATACTACTAACTACTAACTATACTTACTTACTACACTACTATTACTATACTACTACTACTACTACTACTTTACTACTACTACTATACTACTACTACTACTACTACTACTACTTTTACTACTACTACTACTACTACTACTACTACTACTACTACTACTACTACTACTACTACTACTACTACTACTACTACTACTGTAGTAGTAGTACCACCTAGTAGCTGGGTGGGGTTCCTGACCTCCCATCGTGGGCAGGGAGGCACTTACTGTGTCTTCTATCCCCATGTATCTGTTTTACAACATGCTTTCTATCTTTGTCTTGGATTGGGATTACTTGGTTTTGTCCTGGCTCTGGCTGGAAGGGAAACAGTCAAATGTATAGTTAATTTTGGGATATTATCTTTTCCCCCCGTGTAAATCATCTCTCTGTTACGCACTCTATATGTTTTATTTCCATGTTTCATGATTTGTAATTTGTAAACATTTGAGTGTATTCCTCTTATTGGGGACCTGTGCTTGTGTCTGGATGAGACTTTTATGTGATCTCGAACTAAGTACTTTGATAATGTGCTATTGGAATCTACATCTGTTTCCTATTTGAACCAATTCCCTTTTGACTTATCTTTTCTTGGGTGATTTAATTGTAATTCTAGAACGTATTATTATCCCATTTTCTTCCTTTTTTTCCTGGCGCTGATATGACCTTAATATGTTGCTAGCGCCGTAAAACCCTTAAAAACATAGTAGTAGTAGTAGTAGTAGTAGTAGTAGTAGTAGTAGTAGTAGTAGTAGTAGTAGTAGTAGTAGTAGAAGAAGACAAGTGGTACCTGAAGATGAACACTTCAAAAAGGCGGCTATGTGGTCTAGTGGTATGACACTCGCTTTCGGATCGGAAGGTCCTGGGTTCGAGCCTCGCTCGACGCATAGTTGAGTCCTTGGAAAAGACTCTTTACTCACATTCTCTCACCGTACTCAGGTGTAAAATGAGTACCAGACCGTTAACAGCGTTGTCTTTGTCCGAAAAATTGTAATATCGCCTAACAGGCGTCATGTCTCGTCCTACATGTTAAATGTTGCTGTTGACCAGGGACCCCTTGTAAAGCGCTTTGAGCACGTTAAGTGGATATTGCGCTATATAAAAGCTCAATTTAAAAAAAAAAATTTAAACCGTGGCTACAAACTTTCCACGTTTGCAGTGGCTGACACACCCGTAACTGAACGTCGGGGACCAGCTTCTCCCATACGAGCTGAATCCGAAGTACATGGGAGTTACACTGGACCGCAGCCTTACCTATCGGGTCCAACTCGAACAGGAACAACTTGAGATGTTGATCAATCAAGCGCTCCTGGGGACTTCCGCCCTGACACTATGCTATTGAATCGCGGAGTTACTGTGCTCCGCTATGGGATAGGAGTAAGAACGTTAAGGATGTTGATGTAATACTTCTCAAGTCCATGCATATAATGTCGGGAACGCTGGCAACAACGGATAGAGAATAGGGCTCGATAATGGCAGCAATCCACCCCCCCCCCCCCCCCGATGTCTGACGGAAGACGATCACATACTGGCTGATCACATACCCCCCCCCCCCCCCCTCAAGCGCATTATGGACGGGGGCCCCGTTTCGAGCCCCCCCCCCCCCCCCCCCCCGAAATAAGTCATATTTAGCTTCCCTGTCTTCGGACAGGGATGGGCATATGAGATGGATGTCGCTTTGGACGAATTCGGTCCGTCCAGGAGGCGAGGACATAGACTCCTCGAAATTGGGAGAGAAGTTACCAGGCTTCTGTACCTACCAGCAAAAGGAGACACTGGTGGCGGCTAATCGACCTCGGTCGAGAACCTGCCTCACGGCATCGTCGCTTCATCAGTGGGAACATTCCATCTGTCCAACATGTACCCGTTGTGGTCAAGAGCCCGAAACCGCAAAGCATCTAGTCGAGCATTGCGTTGTGACGAAGCTTTCGAGCGGGTTGGTGACCGTGCACGAATGCGACGATGAGTTTGCGGCCTGGATTTGTGACTCAAAATAGCGCCCTTTGTTAGGTTTGCTTTTCTTCTCCTTTGAAAACATAAAAAGACCCCTTTGTCCAAAACAAATGAAATTCGAAAGTACTGAATAAACTCAAGAATAAAAAAGAATTGTTATTATTTTTTTAAAGCTTAGAATTCTTGCTAAATGCCGTTGATTTCCGTAAGTGCCTAATATAGAAGACTCGCGCTAGCTTTTCTCTTCCACGATCAAAACACCACTCAGCTGCTCTGCTCCTGGACCATCTACTACACACGTGCCAATCCGGTTAAAATTCCATTTCCCCCTTTATTGTTTTGTTTTGTCACAGCTGCAAAACACAACTTACTCACGTTTTAATAATTAAAAAGGGCAATTAAACAAAAATCCATTATAATCTCAGTGGATTCTCTAAAAAATAAAATTGTGACAGGAAAGCGGTGAGATTGCATGCATGTAGTTATGATTGATTAGCTCTATTGAGAAGTTAAAAAAATCGTTTATTCCTAGGGGTAGACCTACATACTACTTTCTTGCCTATTTTCCAACGTTCAATAGATGAACAGAAAATCCCAATTATATGGAAAACATCGACTATAATTCCAGTACCCAAAAAGAATCCACCAACTCAGCTGAATGATTATAGACCTGTTGCTTTAACATCAATTATTATGAAATGTCTGGAAAAGATTCTGAAAAGAGAGCTGTTGCAATTTATATATGACCAACACATACTTGATCCATATCAGTTTGCCTACCAACAAAATCTTAGTGTGGAAGACGCACTCCTCACAGTGATGCATTCAATATCAAATCACTTGGATGTTTCACCCGCCAACTACTGCCGAATCCTATACGTCGATTTTTCGTCTGCCTTTAATGCCATGAAAACCAACATATAATTAGTAAACTGCATGCTCTAAACCTTCCCCATTACCTCATCAACTGGTATAACAACTTTCTCATCGATCGCCCCCAACATGTCAGAGTAGGCTCAAATATATCATCAGTAAAAACTCTTTCAAACGGATGCCCACAAGGGTGTGTAAGCTCACCTCTACTTTACATCCTCTATACAAACGATTGTGTGGCTAGCTTTGATAACTGCCAACTCATCAAGTATGCTGATGACACCGCAATACTCGGCCTGCTCAATGATTCCGTCTCCGAATTTAAATACACTGAGCAAGTTAGTAAATTCAGCAAATGGTGTGCCGATAACTGTCTAGAGCTCAATGTAACAAAAACAAAGGAACAACTGTTTGATCACAGAAAAATAGGAAAAAGAGCAAGACAAATAACAAAAATTAACAATCAGGCGGTTGAAACTGTTGAAACGTTTAAATACCTTGGTGTAATTATAGATAACAGTCTAAGATTTGAATCGCACACCAACAATGTCATCAAAAAATGTAACCAGCGCTTGTATATACTCAGAAAATTAAGGTCTTTCAATGTGAACAGAAAGACCATGATACAAATCTACAAGTCATTAATATTGAGTATCGTTTCGTTTGGCATCACAGCGTGGTATGGAAGCTGTGGAACAAAAGAAAAATCCAAACTACATAGAACCCTCAGAGAGGCTTCAAAAATAATTAACACAGACCTTAGAAGCCTTGACACAACTTATATTAATGCAGTTGAGAAGAAATCTTTTAACATTATCAACGAAAAGAGGCATCCGCTGAACGAAAAATTCCAACTTCTGCGCTCCGGAAGACGGTATCTAGAAGCAAAATGTCGGACAAATCGACATAAGACAACCTTCATTCCAACCGCCATAAAATTAATTAACAAATCTTCTGTGGAAAAATGAGACAACCAATGAAAATAACGAGAAGCAGTGTCGTGAATCATCATCATCGACATTGCCGCCGCGTTATCTATCATCATCATCATCACATCATCATCATCATCATCATCATCACAATCATTGCCATCTTCTTCTTAATATAGGACACTATATTTATAATATGGTTATCTGCTGTCCCAGCAAATATATCGTATCGTTCTATCTGTCTGTGTGTGTGTCTGTGTGTATGTATATATGTATGTATGTATGTATGTATGTATGTATGTATGTATGTATGTATGTATGTATGTATGTATGTATGTATGTATGAATGTAGGCATGCATATACGATGATATGCTGGTTTGTATGTATGTCTGCATGTATGTATGTATGTATGTATATGTATGTATGTATGTATGTATGTATGTATGTATGTATGTATGTATATGTGTTTGTATGTACGCTCATTTCTTTTGTATACACGTGTAGAAACAATGTGCAAGCGTGTATGTTCGTGTATGGCTGTGTCTGTATTTGTAAATGTGTTGATGTTCATACCATGAACCAAACTGAGCATTGTTTACCTCACATGAATTGCCTTTAATTTGGACAATAAAGATTATTATTATTATAAAGGCATACGTGCCTAGATGATTAATTTTATAAACCAAACCAACTAAACCAATCAGCTGGATGGACGATAGTATTCCGCGACAGCAAACAAAATAACTGAAAAATATAGGTCACATTTCATACAGTCACAGATATGTATTTAAGTGACAGAACTTATAATAGTGATATTTATTATTTTAAAAAATAGTTTTCTCATCTAACTAAGATTCAGTAAAAGGTTTAATATAAGGATAAATAAAAGAACCAGGTTCGGGTTTACAGCGGATGTATATCAGTACTACGCTGTCATTTGACCTCGTTTTACTACGAGTGATGTCGTTTGGTCGGCATCTTGTGTGCTTTGACAGTGTAATTTTCGGGAAATACGTTTTGGATTAACACAATCTCATATCATTTTTATGGTCTAATAATTCTTAGGTAAGTTTCCATTTGTTGCTGTAATTATGCACTATTAAGTCTTATTTGCATTTCCTAAAAATTGTTAAGTTACTTCGCCGTCTACTGTGTTTTGTTTGTTATTATTTTGACTTCATAACTTCATATTGGGATGTAATTGCTCAGCAATTGTTTTGAGTTTTGAAAACACACTGTGACCAAGAGTCAGAGATGTATTAAAATGTTAAATCAATTTATTATAGCCTTTCATTTCGATGAAAATAATGCAACGTTAGCAAGTTAAGATATAATCACTTGTGGATTATGGTGATAAATTGACGCCATCTTGTGAAGATACAATGAACGCCGATAAAAGGGAACACCCCTCCTTCCTCACAGAACCGAACTACACACCATTTTTTCTTCACAAGTATTAGTGCAAGGTTTCACTCTTACACTTACAGTCAAGGTGCAGACACATTGAACCCTTTGTTCCAATTATTTCAGAGGTCGAGCTTCCAAATTGATAGCAAGTTATGTATGATTGACGGGGGAGCAGCGGGAGCACAATTAATTATCGCTCAGGCTCAATACTCTAGTAATAGAATAGTGTTAGAGTGGTTCACGGTGCCCTGCTGAGCCGTGAATGTAGCCTGTTTGGTTGGGCCAGGTCCAGGCTAGTTCTAGTTCTTGGCAGAACTTCCAGATCAGATGGCCACATGCGTGGCCAAATTTACCAACATTGACCACATGTCTCTATTCCATTATTGATTTGTTTTGGTTTTATTTTTGTAAAATTTACCCTAAGCCTAAGCCCTTATTAAAAATAAAAATTCCCTTTTAACTTTTAAAAAAGTAGGTAGTAATATTTTTAATAATTGAAATTGGCCCCACAAGGAGAATCATGTCTTTATTATTGTTATGTTTTTAACTTTTTTTTTTCGGAGCGAAGTGGCAATTCGGACCCGAGTCTCAATTGCTTCTCGTGGCAATTCGGACTCTTGCCACAATGCGCCTGCGCAATCACAGGAAGTGTCGGAAGTGGACGATGGGTCGAAAGTGAAGTGTAGTAGGGTGGGGGGAAGGTGCTCGTTCTCAGTCGTAAGTTGTCAGTCGGTAGGAGGGCGAGTGAGCGAGTAAGTCACGTTTTAGAACTCCCGAAGATGACTAACCTTCAAAAGCGGTGATCTATTATTCCCCTTTGTCTTACTTTTTCTTGGGTACTTTTTAATTGTAATTCTAGAACTTTTTACTATCCAATTTCTCCCTTTTTACTGGCGCTGATATGACCTAAATGTGTTGCAAGCGACTTAAAAAACAAAAACAATCTAAATATTCGTGGTCTTTGGGAGATTACAATTGTAGTCGCTATTTTTAACGTTAACAATCAATTTGCCCTCGCATAGATAAAAGAGTGTCTTTGTGTTGGAAGATTTGATTTGCCATGAGCATGTTGCAAAAGATACATGCATGACATATCTACATTACATATTTTGCCATTTGCGGCCGCGAAAGAGTGGGAGGGAAGGAAAATAATATGACTTTGGGCTTTGAGCGTTTTATTTAAAAGGCAGTATGGGTCGGGCTTTGACAAAAGGCAGTATCTTAATTCTTTTTAAATTCAAAAATGCTGTTTTATTTCTAAATATAAAAATAGAGGCGATTCTTGGCGGCAAACCATGCAATAGAGCCCCGCCACTGGGGTAGGTGCAGAGTACCGTCTAATACTAATATTATTAGATAATACTGGACTAACTGGGTGCCTATTAATAAAATAAGCACTGGTTGAATACAGAGAGACAATTAATGATCAACTGGTAATGGGATTGGGGAGTAACCAGCAACTTCTCAAGTAGACGATGGGGGTAACCATTAACATCTCCACAACCCTCAAACGACCGAGGCACTGGGCGCAGGGGAGAACATGGTGATACGAGATCAAAGAGAAAAAGCCACTGGCTCTTAGGTTGTGGAAATGGTTGTTGGAGGGGGGGGGGGGAAGAGTGTGTGTGTGTGTGATTATTCTGTTTTTAATGACTTAGAGATACTCATGAGTGTGTGTGTGTACGAAGACCGAATTGTCACAGGAGGCACTTCACACTCGGGGTCCGAATTGCCATGGGAGGCAATTCAGACTCGGGGTCCGAATTGCCACGGGAAGCAATTCAGACGAGTCCGAATTGCCACGGGAAGCAATTCAGACTCGGGTCTGAATAGCCTTTTCCTTTTCGGAGTGTCTATGTACACGGTAACTGTAGACAGTTTAGTGAGCAGCTGCAGTGGGAGTCAAATTGTGACCCAACTCGCCCATAAGAAAGTTGTGACTGGAAATTGCTGTTTGCTTTTACTAAAAGTTTTTTTGGGGGGTCCAATTAAAGATGCATAACTTCGTAATCGCAGATATTTTGGTATCATTATTTTCGTTACTAACCAGGCACCTAGCCTCAGGATCTACGTACTCGGTAACATACACAGTAACATTGAATCTCGCCTTTAATGTAATAGATTAAATTGTATTGTATTGTTTGCTTTTTGAAAATAACACACACACACACAAACTCCCTTATACCCACACACACACACACATACAGAGCGAGGTCCATCCGTTGCTTGTATTGTTGCTGCAAACCAGTTACCGGTAGCTCCTGAGACTAGATGCCCGGTTACTGTGTATGAAGACACTCCCTTTTTTATTATTTACCCTATTCCAATATATCATTTTAAGAAAAATAATAAGTGCTTTGTCTGGGTAATATTTTTTCTTTCAAGGGGGTCAAAGTAGTGTATGTAGTTTTGGCCACTTTTGGAGTTGAGGAACTATGACCATCTGACAGCCCTGGATCATGTGTACCTAGTAGTTGGGCATTCGGTTTTCTCAAGAGGTTATCTATTTAGGTTATCTATTTGGATGGGTTTGTGTAAAGTTATTGCCATTTCTCAAGTTTCGGTCTTTATCTTTTCCACTTTTATGCAAATTGTTTTTGACATAGCTTTCTCTATTTTGACAAATTCACGTATTCCTGTTTTTCCTGTTTCCACTCACCATTTTATACACTTCCATAAGATTATCTGTCGTCAGATAATTGTGATCTCCTCCTCCACCACCTTTTCTTTCTCTTCACACAGGAGGCTCATGGGACTCACTCGCCCACTGCACTGTATTTCTTCTTGATTCTTACTTAGTTGCTTAAGCCTGTGTTTTAGTTAGTGGTGATGAATTAAAATGCTAGGAATGTTCGGAATGCAACTTGTAAAAAGAAACATATAATGTGCAGAGTGTGAGCTAGTCTCGCAGATGTAATTAGATTGAAAAGATTACGACCGAAATTTGAAAAAATGGCAATCACTCTACACAATATCTTTCAAATAGATATTGTAGTAGCACTTAAATGAAAATTCAGTTTTCAAATGACAGTATAAAGTCTGGTTTACTCTGGATGCAGTTTGAATTTTGCCTCTAGATTATAGAGAGGTAGAGTAATTCAAAAAAATTTTAATACCCTAAAAACACCCCAAAATTACTATATAATATATTATATAGGAATCATTCTGAAACTTGGCTCCAGCTGACTGAAGTAATGAAAGGGGATTCCCCTGAAACATCACAAGGCTGGGAGCCGATGAACGACTCTGACCATGGCAGTTCAAGCTGAAATGGTGTTACTTATGTAGATTTTGAAATAAGTGTGGTTTTATGGAAAGCTCCAAGGGTATCCTGGAAGCAGTTTTGATAGTTGGAAAGGGAAATGGTTGAAATTTATGTTTTTTTTTTAATGTTTTAATTAAGCGCCTTTTTCATGAAGAAAAAATACATCTTAATTTTCTTGCCCACTAAAATTGTGCTATCTTTCCATTACGCTATCTTTTAAATGAATTTAAAGATGTCAACAGAAATTTACCAAATGATAGAGCTATTAAAGCCCTTTATTTTGGTGTTCAACTAATCAAATCCTGTGAATAAACACCAGAGAGCCATCGTTTTAAACTGCAGCTCACAAATGATAACAGGTCATGCAAGTAATGGGTTTTCTTGTCATGTCATTAAGTCGCAACACCTTAGAAAACATCCGAAGAAAAGCAGCAAGACGCATCACAAACATATTCGGTCCTTTCTCAAGTGCGTCTGAAATAACACAATGGATTGGCCTTGAACCTCTGGAAAAGTGAAGAAAGATAGATAAACTTAAATTGTTCCACAATATCTACTACAAAAATTCGTGCCTTACTTCCAAACGACATCAAAGATATCAGCACAAGAACTACGAGGGGACACACAGCAAGAGTAATGATTCCAACATCTAAAACAGACGCTCACCTATATTAGTTTTTCCCTTCCACTGCCCGACTATGGAATAGCCTACCAGCTGAAGTGGCTGAAAATGGTTGCCAGCATGCCTTTACGCGATTGCTAGAATTCACAACGTGACTTTTTAATCTATGTATTTTTCATTAGTATTATGTGCGGAATTTTAACAAGTTTACAATGTAAAACCCTACAAACTGTTGAGTGATCATCGACAATATTGGAGGTTTTCACAAGACGAAGAAGAACTGTCTGCTTTTGGAAATTTATCAGCAGGATCAAAAGCAACTGCTGACTTTTCCAGGAATTGCTTGGTAGACCTGATCTAGCTTTTGATTTAGCACGCCCAAGAGTCCAAATGCTTGTGCAGAGTTGAAAAAAAAAGTTTTTTTTTGAGAGCTGCTGATTAAAAAAATGTTTTTCTTCTGTTGCTGCTCTGCATGCCATTTTTTTTTTTTCACTACTTTTCATGCTCAGTTCTTTTCTTTTTTTCATCAGTCTGATTTAATCTGGAGTTTCTCTGTTGCTGTTTATTAATTTGTCATTAATCTGTCATTCTCATTCTTTCTGTTGGTGTAGTAGGGAGTCATAGTTCGGTGGAATCTAGGAAAGGGGGGCAGACACACATTTTATTCTTTAATAACCAACTGAAACCCCAACAATTATCAATACATTTGAAAATTTCCTTCTCACAATCTATACAAAATGCCTGTGATATAATATATTGTATGCTCTTTTGAGATTATGATTCTCCTGTATTTTATTTTTTATTCAGCATGGAATTTATTATGCTCTATTTCACAATCAATCTTATTGCAGTTTGTTGTCAAGCAGGTCTCAATGAGCAATGGAGTCATCAAGTGGAGGCACCAAAATCATGGTCTTCAGGCCTACTTTTGAGGAATTCAAGGATTTCAATAAATATATTGCTTATATTGAATCATGCGGAGCTCACAAGGCTGGTGTTGCAAAGGTGAACTTATTATTATTCATTGCTTATTACTATTACTTTTACTATCGCATAGCAATTATTATTTTTATGAAGGTTTTTAAAAGAGAAATACTGTGCTTTAATTAAAGTCCTGACTCACTGAGTATATTTATTTATTTTTTAATTTTGAAAATCCATCGGTAAATAAAACAGTTCTTCAAATGTATCATTGATTTAGATGACACTCAAAAGTAGGAGGTATAAAACTCTAAAATGAGAGATGAATTTTCCGCTTTTTCATTTTTTCTTTTTTTTTTTTCTTTCTGACTCATGGCTGTATCTCGCTTAATAAGTAGAATTTAAAAGTCAGACTTTGCAATCTTATGGCAAATTTATCATCGAATATGATGACCACATGAGAATATTAGTTACTTGGATGGTTCTAGTTCTAGAGCTTTATGGTTGTGGTCAACCCTAACTTTGTAACAAATTCTTCCAAATTTATTATTTGGATAGAGATTTGTGATTCTGGAATTCATGATAGTGTAATTTTGTCATTTGTCTGACGTCTTGTTAGCAGTTCTTGAGCTGTTGGCCTCAATTTTCTTCTTGTGAGTGTGAGCCCTGGGAAAAAATAATAATGATGATAATAATAATAGATATAAATGATGGACAGAAATTCTTCTTACACATTTCTTTTTGGTAAGGGGTGGGGGGGGGGGGGGGGGGGTGCATGGTTGCAAACCTTTTGAACTAAAAGCAACAGAGAGGAGACTTTGAATAGATGATGGAAATTTCTGTTTATTATTGTTAGCAATGTCTTCAGAACATAAACATAACATTACAATCAAATAAATTGTTTCCTTTTGTCCATTATTTTATGCTACAATTTTACTTGATCTTTTTCCAGATTATACCTCCAAAGGAATGGGTACCTCGGAAATCTGGATACGATAATATAGGGGACCTTGTGATTCCAGCTCCGATTGAACAAGTAGTTTCAGGCCACCAAGGTCTCTATACCCAGTTCAATGTTCAGAAAAAGGCGATGAAGGTTAGCGACTATGAAAAGATGGCCAACTCTACCAAGTAAGACTCAAATAATATTGATATCACTTATTTTTGATTAAGTGATTATAAAATTGATGGGTGGAAGAAAATTTAATTTTGACAGGGTGTGAAATAATGAATGTTAGAAAGGTTATTGTACTCAGAAGTCAGATAGGTTGTGAAAAAATGTGTCATTTGGATTTAATGTTTGAACCCATTGCTTTACAGAGTGCAGTGCTCGATTGCGGCTGCTGATTTCTAACCCTGATCATGGCAGAACGTCGGGATGCAACTGGTGATTCTCAAATTACCTTTCTATATAAAAAAATGCGATTCCGAAAGTATGAGAAGAATGAAAGTGAAAGTAACTTTTTACCCTTTCCGATTTTGAAAATTATTAGCGATGTTATGATTATGAAAATTTGGTCCAAAAAATGAAGTGGAAAAAAAAATGGTCTTTGATTTCCTAAATTTATTGCAAAAGTACAGATAGGAAATAAGCTGAACAGCTGGGTATATTCTAGATCGAAATTAAACTTAATGTTGGACACATTCTGTGACATTTTGTTGCCTAAGATGCACTCTGGCCATGTGTCATTTGTAGAACAAAATCAGCTATATGCCATTTAGTTATGCAATTTTTGTTTCTTTATCAGATACCGTTGTCCAAATCATTTTGACTTCGATGAATTGGAGAGAAAATATTGGAAAAACATTACATTCGGCCAAGCCATTTATGGAGCAGACATTAGTGGAACAATAACAGACAATGACCAAGATGTCTGGAACATTAATCGTCTAGGATCCATTTTAGATCATGTCAAGAATGACTACAACATCAAGATTGAAGGGGTATCCACAGCTTATCTTTACTTTGGCATGTGGAAGACGACCTTTGCTTGGCATACTGAAGACATGGATCTGTACAGCATCAACTACTTACATTTTGGAGCTCCCAAATCATGGTATGCCATTCCTCCAGAACATGGACAGCGTCTTGAAAGGCTTGCACAAGGTTTGTGATTTGAACTATTAATTTTTTAAAAGAAGTTTGTGTTCAGTTAGTACTTTTGTATTTTTTTTACCAACTTTATACTTACAACTAAAATTGTGCTCCATGAACTAAGTCAATTATTGTTTTTCAGCTGTTGTTTCAGGCTTAGAGCGTAGATGTTAACAAACTATCACACTTTTAGTGAAAATCATTATTCAGTGGAATAAGGTATTGTGTCGCTTAAATGCATTAGTTTTAATAAAAAAGAATAGAGGGACAATTGAATTCTATCTATCTGTTTTAAGAGGAAAGATCTCTCTCCAATATTTTTTAAAAAGTCAGTAAAAGAGTGTTTAAATAAGTATATAGTTCGTTCAAATAAAGACAATTACACCTTTTTAGTGTGGATATTGGGAAATGACTTTTCATATGTTAAATAAAGAATGTAAATATCATTGTTGAATTCAATAAATTTTCATTCACTGTTCTATGATGATACCTATTATTCATAATAAAGTAGTAGATGATTTTATCTGCTTTTCGAAAATAGCGAGCAGCCTCTGAATTAGATGTTATGACTACCGATGTTTACTTGAGAATTGGGGGTGGTGGAATAAATTGTTTGTATCAGAGTACACATCTAATCAAACTGTCATGGCTATGAAGGTGTAAATGGACAATATTTAGAATTGGTTTATGTTGACTCTCTTTACAGGTTTCTTCCCAAATAGCTTCGGTGAGTGCCCTGCATTTTTGAGACACAAGATGTCCTTGATTTCTCCTCACATTCTTAAGAAGTACTCCATTCCTGTTCAGAAGGTAAGTAATTATCATTGTGGTTTAATTGTATGTTTAATTATTGTTGGAAATAACAAAAATAAATCCATTCCTTTGTAACAGTTGTCAGTAAATTCAATATACTGTTTGATCTACCATATCATGTAAAATTCCTCTGATTGAATTAAATTAATATGCACCCTTCTTTAGAAAGCAGAATCTAGTCTGAGTCATATACTCAATATATATAGTAGGCACCTTTGTAAAAAAATAAAGACTGAGCAAATTTGTATTAATCTGCACTCAGCATTTCATCTCAGTCCATGGAGAAAGCATTTGAAGGGTTCCATCGCAAAACGCTTTATATCCAAAATGAGGCAAGTTGAGAAAATGCATGTTTTTATCCCACTAGCAAGGACTGAATTTAATCTGTGCATTATATATCCTTTTGAAACATCACACTTAGGACATTGAATAAACCATATGACATAAACCTATTGCATCCATGAAGAATACAAACAGGCAATATGTTTTGTGTTTTTCGGCAAAATGCTTTATATCCACCAAATTCATTTTTCACAAAATGCGTTATATCCATCACTTTGAATTTAACGGCTGCTGAGCAATAATTTTGACATATTAATGTATAAGAAAGCTGTAAGAGGTTTTAGAAAATAAAAGAAATTGTCTTAAGTCCATAGCATGTATTCATGATGTGGTAAATATTAAAACTCAATCACATAAGGCGCAAATCATAGCCGTGATTTTGCCGTAAACTACAGTACTGTACGAAAAACATCAGGTCACTACTTATCGGATGTTTTGCAGCGCTTGTGCCATCTCAATACCAAATTCAAAATCAGAAAAAGGAATATAATAGAATAGTCAAAAGACTTCAGATCCATTTTTGATGTATAACAAGAAAAAGTGAGACAAAGAAACTTGTTCGAATAAAAATTATCCCAATAGTGATATATCAGTGTGTCTGAGGAGAGTATACCTTCAATGTGCCATGCATACATCATGCAGAGAATAACCCCTTAAACTTTACGAAGTTAAAGGACAATATCAAAGATGTTTAGATCTGACTGTTTTCCCTCAATCAAAAATTCCCAGACATGGCCGTGGCAAGTGCTCATTTCGTTCTCATCAGAACAAAGCCACAACAAAGAGAAATAAATGAATTGATTCGAGTCAAGGGAAAGAAGAGAAAGCAAAGTTTCGTGTCACATGAATGACAATGACGAAAAATACCACAGGCATTGAGATTTTAAAAATACATTTATTCTTTGAAAAGTCAAAATAAATTTAAAAAACAAACTTTTATATTCTTTAAACAAAATTAATGAAAATTAAATATGATTTTAATGTTGAAGAAAAAAATATTGAACATTTTATATTCACTAACATACAAAATGAAAGAGTATAAAAAGGACAGGGTCTCAGTTGAGTGAAGAAGCTCATAAGGTAATTGTTTAATTTTAGGAAATAAAAAGCAAAATGTAATTCAAATTTGACGGTAGATAAAGAAAAAAGTAATGACTCAACAGCCTTGAATATAATATCTGACCTCGGATAGTATTCACAAACGCACATACATTTAAAAAAAATACAACTAACCAATAAACCTTCACCATTTAAACTAGAGTTCCAGAAATAAGCAACAAGCGAATTGATGTCATGTTAAGACATGGAATGATTAATTAATGCAGACCTCATACTAGAGCCTATAAAATAAGGTTTAAGGTCAACTTAAATGATACATGTCATAAGATATGACTGACAGAACAAAATTAATTTATCAAAAGTATGGGGGAAAAAAAGAAAGAAAGAGATCGCACCAATACTAGAAAAATAGTAATATTCTCAGAGAACCTTTTATAAAAAAAAAATAATAAAAAAGAACTTCAAATTTTGTCATAACCATTTCAAGGAAGGGTCACAGTTCACTTCAGCTTCAACCAAATTGTCGAAATCCTACTGTAAGACAACCATTGACATATTTTTAATTGCAACTGATTTTTGAAGATCTGAACAAGTGTGTATGAAAGTATGAAAGGTGCCAGAAAAAAGCAAGAAAAAAGCATCCCAAAAATCAGTCTTAATAGACAGTCAAGAAGGACTGAATTTTTGGGATGGTTTGTCTTCTTGCATTTTTCTTTCTTGATTCGTCTGACACCTTTCATACACACTTGTTCAGATATTTATCTTACACCGGTGCCTTTTCCTTAGATTCTCGACTGGTTTTTTGCAAAACAGGAGAAAAGTTTGAGAATTTGGTAGTATTAAACAGCAGCACTACCTTGAAAATCATGGTGAAATGAAAATATCAAAAGAAGATAATAAAGATTACACATATCTAACAACTAATAACAATCACTGTCATAGCCATCACTATCAGTTATGTGGTTAGGTTTTTCACGGTAAAGAGAAACGGAAACTAGGGTAGATTTAGGATGTAAACAATATTGAAGGTGTGGCCGGAAGTTTCGAGTTTTGGCGTTTCTGATTGGCTGAATGGTTATAATGCACTCTGTAAAAAAACTCACCTGGCGCATAACGCGGTTTGCGAAAAAATGTCAACTTCGCACAGAAATAAATACGGTTAAAACTTATTTTTCGCTAAAAAACATTTTCCTATAGTATAAAGTGATCCTCATATTGGCAATATAAACAATAAAACATTTTTTGAGGATTTTGGCGCATAACGCGTTTTGCGATGGAACCCTTCATTTTTCTTTTCATTTTGTCAGTAACCTTATAAAACGAGCTAAATTAAGCATAAAGGTGCCAAATTAAATTGTCTGTTGTAAGTCATTGCAATAAAAAGGTGCCAAATCAAAACTCTATAGCAACTGCTAGTATCTAAAAAGTAGCCAAATTATGCACAAGGAAAAAGATACAGGGCTAACTATAGCTAAATCATTAAAACATACCACTGTGAAAGGGTTACAGTACAAGTTGAATCCACGCAAACTGCTCATTGATCATATTATCAGTCACCACAATGATATAGCAGTTCTTTCTCCTGATTTCATGGTGAAAATAACATGGTTATGTCATCGGACATAGTGATATTTGCTTGTCTATTTTAGGCTGCATGGATTATATGCCCCCCTCTACTCTGAAGCACATTTTTTTTTTTTTGGTATGAAAGAGTGCACTAGTTTTATGGAATTTATAAGTAGAACTTGTTAAAGCTTAATATGATTTACAATTGTTGCGATTGTATTAGACCTAACATCATTTTATTTTCATTGGCAAACTGCTGATTCAAGTGATAACTCATCTACATGAAATATATGTCATGTACTATTATAAATTTTCAATGTTAAGAGTGACAAAAAAACGAGAACACTAACAACATCAGTAGTAGATCTTTTCTAGTGCACATATAAGAATGATTAGGTCGATTGAGATCTAAGACAGCATACAAAGTGCTTGGTTAAAAAGAAATCGGGAAATATGTTTAAGCATGCATTTTGAAATGGGCAAGAGTAAACTATGATTTGCTGTCTCTCCTATCACCTCTCATAGATTACTCAAGAGGCTGGAGAAATCATGATCACCTTCCCCTATGGATACCATGCTGGTTTCAATCATGGCTTCAATTGCGCTGAATCTACAAATTTTGCATCTGAGCGTTGGATTGAATATGGAAAACGATGTTTGCAGGTAAATTTACTCTTTCTTTGTTGTCATACAAATCCAAAATGTTTTTTTTAATACCTTTTTTTTACTTTGTCACAAAATTCAGTTTTTAGTAAGGTGAAGTTCTGATGGATTGTATAATTTATGAATATTTATCTTCACTAAAGGTTGTTATTTATGCTTTTCAAATTTTTCAATCAATGAAATTATGTAACTCATGCCACAGTGATATAACCCAATTTATTTTTTCAACCATCCTTCTTATTTCACGCAGTGCGTTTGTCGTAGAGATGGTGTCAAGATCAGCATGGATATTTTTGTTAAAAAGTATCAGCCTGATAGATATAACCTATGGAAAGAAGGCAAAGACATTGCCCCACATCCGGAGGGACACAGAGATGCAAGTCGACCCTTAGGGGGCAGGTATGTTTGTTCGTTTTTGTTTTTTTTATCACATTGACTAGTTCATTCAAAATTCACTTTTAAGAAATAATACTCAAGGGTGCAAGGCGAGTATAAAATTGTACGTTTATGTTTCTGTTTCTCTGGTATTACTAAATACATAAATGGTGATTTTGAGACTGTATGCATTTAGTGTTTACTCTCTTTTCGGAAACTTTTTGATGTTGTTGTTTTACTATGGTCAGCTTTTCTATTATTCATATGTCAATGAAGCAGTGATTCCAAATAGGGGATGAAAACAGTAAAATGTGTTCTTGAATTATGCAGATTGAGTTGATGTTCATGGTACATCACTCAAAAAAATTGATTGAAATTAAATAAGCTTGCAATAAGATGATGCACTAAACCACTGGATATTGTAAGTATACAAGACACATATACTTAATTGTTATTAAATTTCGATTACATATCGACTGTATGTTAATGTAATATGTTCTGTAGACATTGCTAACAATAATTTACAGAAATTTCCATCATCGGCTCTAGTTTTGTAGGTTGCTTTATATTCAATAGGGAATTACCATTGCATATTGTAAGCATACAAGACACATACACCTAATTGTTATAAAATTTTGTGTACTTGTTGATTGTATGTTAATGTGTATGTTATCATTTTTATTTTCTAGGGCTGTCAAGAAGAAAATTGAGGCCAATAGTTCAGGGACAGCTCACTCAAGACGTCATCCTCTGAAAGAAGATTTTCCTGCTACACAAACTAATGCAGATTTGAAACCTGTTGTAAAATCTAGACCACCCAAATGCAAGAAAGCAGTTATTGCATCTGTACCTGTTGCCATGAGTCCAAAATTGAAACCTAAACATAAAAAGAAAATTGTCCCTGATGAAGAATTGACACCTGTTGCCAAGAAAGCCAAGGTTACTCCAAAGAAATCGTCTGAAAAATCAAAACCAGTGTCAAAAAGTAATTTAGATGAGCTAGATAGTATGTTAGGAGGAGTTACCGGGTTGATTGCATCAATTGTAGAGCAGGAAAAGCCTGGTGAAAAAGTAATTTATCCAGTCGGAAATGAAACAGTGGTGCAACATCCAAAGGCAAACTATGAAACAGTTCTAGCAAAATCAGCACCTGAACATGAGGAGAGTGAAATGAACGATCAACCATCAGAAAAGAAAAAAATCGATTCTTATCTAAGATCACCACAACCAAAACAGTCACAGAAGCCTGTGATAAATAATGCTTTTCAGGAAGCCTTCTTGAAGACATTGTATGGAACAGATGACTTGGAGTCTATTCAGGATCAGGGGTTTGTTAAGAACCCAGCTGCTGTGAGAAAAAATCCAGTTTCAAAAACAGCAAGCTTCAGGCCAGTGAAGCCTGAATCCGCTGTCACAGATTTTAATAAATTTGGAAACTCTTGTCAAACGTCGCACGGAATGAACAATGAAAATGAAGTTGTTAAAGAAGAGTCTTTTCTTAAGAACGATCAAATGGAGCAAGAGGGAAAAGCTGTGATTACAACGAAAAACATTGGCCCAGACGTAAACTCACTTCCATCAACAATGCATTCACACACCTCTTTAGTCCAGGCAAATGGTGTTCAGTCATCTTGTTTGACCACAAGCCATCCATCTCTACCTATCCACACTGCTTGTCCCTCAGTGAGCTCTACAACTACGTATTTGTCTTCCTCTGGCCCAGGTGTTTCAACTGGTACTCAAATATTGCATTCTGTCGATTTGAACAACCAATTGCCTCAGACAAGCCAACATATTTCAGCCTCATCTGACATTTCCCTTGCCAATTTATCTAGCCCCCAACCATCAGATAATTCATTGCCTATCACTGTGAGCTGTCCTTCAGTTGTAAATAATTCGATCAGCGCTTCTAAAATAGGATCAGTTACCCAGACACCCATTAATGTAAACACAATCAGTACCCAAAGCTATGCAAATCTATCTAATATTTCATCAGTGCAGCTTGCATCTTGCACACAAAGCAATGTAATCAACTTTAATTCACCGCTCAACACAACAGCCCAGCTGCCAAATAAAGGTGTTGGACCTGTCACTGTTTCTTATTCCACTCCCCCTTTAGCTAATATAGCTATAAATGGAGACATCTTGAATATGAATAATTCTGCACCCCAAGGTCTTGTGAATAAGACGACATCTATCCCATCGCAGACTCCTCAACTTATGACTGTAATTGCACCATCACAGACTACACAGAACTCACCAAATAATAATATCATCGTCGATAACCAAGGGAATCTTCAAAATACCATAATGCTTGGTAACCAGCCAACGAATCTACAGAACAAATTTCTTGTCGATAATCAAGGAAGTCTGAATCAGTGCTTTGTTTTGCCTAAACATCAGATCCCCTCAATGGTAGTAAATCAACCACAGGTTATTCAACCTACATTTTCTCTTCTGTCAGGTCAACAGCAACCAGTTATCTTAAAAGTTAACCAAACAGGAAGTGCCCAGCCTAATTCCACATCTAACGTTAACCGCATTCAGCTTCTCCCAGAAGGACAACAATTACCTTCAAACCAAACGGTTTTGGTAAACAGTACACAGCCTGTTAATATGTTGCATTCAAATAATCATTCATTTTCATTTCCCAGTCAGCTTGTAAGTGCCAATGCCCAAATTCCATTGGCGACCATGAACAATTCTTTCCTGTTGTCAAACCAGACAACAAAGACACAGCCTATTCAACAACAAAAAATCCAGTTATTGTCGTCTCAACCGGTTCAATTCACAACCCAAAATGTTATCCCTGCCTCTGCTGTTCCAGGGGTAAGTACTGTTTCACTTCTGAATGGCAAACCAGTAACAAATCCTCAACTCTTGTCCAAATCCACAAGCAATCCAGCACTCTTAAAACAGACTACTTTGCCCCAATCTCAGAAGAATCTGCAGTCTAATGATGTGCAATGCTTTCTTAATGGAGGCAAGGATCAAGTAATAGATCTCACGGCAGATCCACGTGAACAAAACTTTAAAATTAATTTATGTCAGACTCCCGGTCTGCAAAATAGTGGTAGTCAGTTCAAAACAAACCAACCTGTATCTATTCAACAGAAGACGGTGTCCAGTGGAAAAGTAAATGTACCCAATATTCAGCCTAAAGGGGGACAAATTATTATTTCAAATGGTTCAGTTAGTTCAACTGCATCTGGCATAAGTGTTCCCATGTCCAGTTCCTCATCTGTATCTCAATGCCATGCAAGTATTGCAAAGACTTTATTAGATATGGCCAATGGGGCTGTAGGACATGTCAGTCCTGTCAGCTTGGTCAGTTTATTAACCACCTCATCTTCGATTCCACAAAATGGCAGTAATGAGAATGGCCAACTGCACCTGCCTACCTCTCATTCTACTGCTGCTGTTCATAGAGATAACTTGCCCAATAACAATTCTAATGTGTCTACTGTTTCATTGTGTAGTGTAATGTCACCCCATATTGTTACCAATACCACTTTTACCCCACATAGTTTAACCGTACAAACCAGTCCCTCTATTGACAGTAATGATAATCGGTCATCATTATCCCCTCCTAATCTTTCACCACACATTCAAGATCATCGCAATAAGTTTTTGAATCAAGGAACAGGTTCTTTGAAGTTGGAGGAATTGGTCAAGGCTAGTGAAGTGATGAGTGAATCTCCAGTACGTAAAGCAGAGCAAGCAAGTGACATGCCAGAACTTAGTCCCCAGGTGAGAACATTTGCAGCTGATTCCAGTGTCCTTAAAGTTAATTGTTCCTGTCAGAATTCGTCCCTCCCTTATAATTTACCTCCTACTACATGCGCATCGAAAGTTTGTGTTTCTTTGGCAGTACGCCAGCTCGTTCCACAGCCAATAATATCGAGTCCACGAGTTGTGCCTTCCCAGTCCATTGTCTCCAAAGTTAAATCAAAGAAGGACAAAAGAAAACGGAAATGTGATAAATTGAACATTCTTCCTGGCCAGAGTGGCAACCCACCTGTCTTGGTGAAGGAAGTTCCGAATGTTAATTACAACTGCACCATGTCACCTCCAGAGTTAGGGAAAATTGTTGAGATTTCCACTACCCCTGAAAATCATGGCACTACCAGGCAGCTGCCAAAGTGCTCGGGTTCAAAGGTATCTCGGTTTTTTTAATCTATTTTTTTGAACTTCTGATTTGTTCTTTTTCACTGAATTTGTTTCCCTTTGGCAATTAACATTTCTCTTTCACTGAAGTTTTGTATTTTGTTTCCCTTGGAAATTAAGATCTTTGAAAAATTTGATGAATGAATTGTTCTATCATAATTGTTTTTATTTTTTTTTAGGTATCGTTCTTCAAACTTTTTTTTGTTGCTGAAAAAAACAAAATTTTCACTTTTCTCTTTTACATTTCTTATAGATATAAATTGAAAGTCATTTCTAAAATTAGTTATTGCTTTAATTGAATTATTAAATGACATGCTTTATTAATATAATGTTACTTGTCAAATCTTAAATGACATAATGATCTGGATAAATGTACATCTGTTACCAATTGGATTGCACTTTAGTGATACATATGTTATTGTTACCGGTGTGTTACTCATCGTTAATAATCTATTTACTTACAATTATGAATTGCAGCTAATTGAATTGTTACAATGTTCTATTGCCAATAGTTTCATTTCTGAATTTTCTTATAATTTATTGATAACTGAAGTTCTCTATTTCCATCAGGTTTTTGTAGGCTAGATAGCAGTCGATGGGTGCTACTGATGGGATCTTTATTCTTTACTGTTGTTCCCTGTTGTCTATGCTTCTTTCCTTTCTATTACATCTATCCGGTTTCAACTTAATTTGTTTTTAAAGGAAATGATTTGATTTTATATTATCAAAATGTGATTTGATCTTCTCCTCAGGCATTGAAAAAGCAGACGTGTGCTGGATCCAATGAAAAGGGTGGTAAGGGTAGGAAAAGCTTGCGTCCAAAAAGAGAGAGAGGCAAGAAAGGAGCTAAAGGAAGACTGGTACCAGGAGCACTGGAGAATGGCAACACTTTACAAATTGATTCAAATGTCACGACAGACATGAATATCTCTGTACTGGGATCAGTTCTGCAGTCAGATTTGCCTGGGTTACCAGGGCCATCACTTGCTTTAACACAAACAGGTATTCTTTTTTTTTTTTTTCTTTTTCTACTGAATGAGTGTATAGAGTTAGAACAAATAAGGTCACAGCATTATGAAAACAAGGACTTGAAGTCTCTATTCCAGTTGGTCGATCCGCTTACAATTTTAAAGTATCTGCAGGAATGTGAGCTCCTGCAGAAATTGTAAATAAATATTTTAAAATAAGAAACATGTAACTATTATGATTTTATAAAAATTTTATTACAACAGTACACGATTGAGCAGCTATGGCCCCTCAAGGCCGATAAAAATTGATAAAAGACAGAAACGGGCGCTTAAATGACCTAAATAGTGTCGAAAGCGCCGTTAAGCACCTAAAAACAAACAAACATCTTCTTAATGAGTTGTTTATCTTGAACACTGTTCATGTTGTCAATATCTCTGCATATATGGAAGTGGATCTAATTTCAGAATGTAATACTCTTTTTTAATTATTAAATTAAAAATCAGTCCCTCAGTCATTGTGTCCTTGGAATATCCGTTCATCCAATCTCAGTTTTTATTTGTTTTTTTTTTGTTTTTTTTTAAGCAATGGAGTTGAAGTTAACTCAAGTAGAACGCAGGTCCATGAATCAGGACGAGCCGAACTGGGTCAGTGACAGCGCCAGTCCAGCTCGTGTTTATGAATGGGATTGTTAACCTTTCTATATTTGGAAATATTGTAAAAAGTTAATTGATTTTGATTGGTTAATAGTTTAGCTTTTTGTCCTTCAACTTTTGAAGGTGAGTTAGTGACCTTTCAAGCCATACACAGTCACCAAAGAGCTTCCCCCATTCCCTGCCCCTACCACGTTGATGTTCACGTGGACAAAGGCTGATCTCATGGTTTGGCCGTCTGTTACTTGTGGTTTCATATCATACAAAGAATGCCTGTTACCCATGTGTGTGTGTGTTTACAGAAGATTCCTTTATTGTATATATGTGTGTATGTGCATGTGCGTGTGTTAGACTAATGCGTGCATAGATAAATAACTTTGGACTCCAAAAAGCTTGCTTTTGTTGTAATCTGATTTCATAAAATTTTGTTCTTTACCGTCCAGAGCCAGAAATTCGACAGCTTTCAGAGCCTTGGGCCTTGCCAATCAACCATTTGTGGCAGTTTGCAAATCTTTTTGATGGTGAAGCAGTTAAAAAGTTTAATCAGATCATGTCTTCCAGAAATCCCCATTGCTCTGTGTGTTCACTCTTCAACACATTTGACGTGAGTGTTGGCTTTCTCATATCTCTCCCGTATCCTGATTTTAAAAAAAAATTGTTTAATCCTTCTTTGTTTTTTAATTGTAGAAATATAGAGGAAAATCGTCATCATTAATGATGAATCATAAATTAAAAAATGATTTTTGTCGAATTTAGTTTGTCTTTTATTAAAACATTTAGACTATTTAGAATTTAAAAAAATAAAATTATTCATATCCTTTTTCTTTCATCCATGCAGCCCAGTACAGAGTGGTCAAAACTTCAGGATGAAATAAATGAGGTTTCCATTCCTGCCCGATCCCTCCCCATGATTCCGGAATCATCCTTTGCAGTCAGTGCCTCCAATCGCACTCCTTTCTGTGATTACTCCCCAGTAGACGAGGATGGGCTTAGCTCACTGCTGGTGTGTTCATCCTGCAGAATGTGTGTCCATGCAAGTGAGTGGAGTTGTCCTGACACAATCATTGTGTCAATTTATTGTAATTTATTTACTCTCTATTTTTTCATTATGCAATTTTTGTTTTGTTTTTTGCTTCAGAAATTGGAATGTACATATAGGATCACTCTGGAATTTAAGATATAATGTGTAGTGAACCATTGTTTTGAATGTCTATGCCTGTCATTGAATTCGTTTATACATAAGGTAAGTAGAATTTGAAAGTTTTTACGTACTCTCACACTCAGCTTTGCTCTTTCAACAAAAAAATAATTAAAAAATAGAGATATTTCATGTTGTTCTCTTTCTCCAGTTGATTTATAAATTTGGCATTATTGACAGGTTGTTATGGAGAATTTAGACGGATAAATCCACAAATGGATGACTGGAAATGTGATGCGTGTGTCTCAATGGAACACTCTGTGGCAGCTGATCATGTGAGTCTGTTGGATTTCTATTATCATTTCCAATACTTGATTGCATTGGAAGCTGAATGTTTTGGGGTTTTTCTTTTTTTTTTTTTGGTGATCAATCGCAAAATTGTACGAACACTTTCAGAGGCCAACCATGAAATCTCAAGTCTATCGCATATATTTGTATGGAACAGAAACTAAAGCTGCCATCACTCTCTATGTGGTATTAATTCACTAAACTAAACCCTAATACCGACTATATCCGTAGTTTACCCAGGTTACTTTTACCACATGCGTATTTATTACATTTTTCTGAGACAAATTATAGGCGTAGTATCAAAACTAATGTTTTTAGTTTTTACATGTTAATGATAGTTGAATAAGAATATCTATGAACATGCTCATGATTAATACATTTTTCTTCCGATTTTGAAAAGAAGCAAAAATCTCTAGGACTGAGTGAGTGAAGATTTAGTCAATCTGTCATGCATGCCTGGGAGAGGTGCAATGGAGATAAGTAATGAGTGATAGTGATTAGGTACAGGATTCATAGGTAAAGACATCATATGTTGAGTAACAAACAGGCAATGTGCTCGCTTTATCTTCCTATTACAGCATATCCAAAGTAGAATTAGACAACACACACTAAACGCTACACATCATTACAATGGGCTTATTAAACCCATCCATGTTAACCTATACTCACATTAATGTTCACATCCTTTGCACAGAAATCTTGGAACAAATAGGCCTGATCCCGTCTTGTTCGAGATTTTTTTGCTGCACTGTGTTTAGCACTTATTATCTTTTCTTGATCTGTTTATATATTAAATCTTTCTTTTTGTTTTGGTTTGGTTTTCAGGAATGTTCACTTTGTTTTTTGAGAGGAGGGGCTTTGAAACAGACATCAGAAGGGAAATGGGCTCATGTAGCTTGTGCCCTTGCCATCAGTGATGTCTTCTTCAAGAATGTCAGATACAGAGCTCCCATTGTGACTGATAAAATTGATCGTGAGAGATTCAATCTGGTTAGTGGAATACATTTATTAAATGAGCTCAAAGGGGATTTATGTAAATACAGTTTAAAAAAAAGAAGATTTAAATCCTTAACTCGCTTGGTTTGTAATTTCAAATTAATTTATTTTTTTCAAAAGTTTTCAACGTCTGCCAGTATTGATCCTGAATATACTTTTGCATAAAAAAGAAATCTCCTCTGGCACTAGTTATATGAACAAAATTGTTTCAGGGACTTAAAAAAACAAAACCCAAAAAAAAACCCCGACCTCCCCTAGAAACCAGTAATTATTTGGTATGAGTGATATACTGTTCTTTAAAAGGTTTTAAATTTAATAACTTTTTGTACCTACATTCCTAATATCTATTTTTTTTCCCATAATCACTGGTGTATATTTCATTTTTGTTCATGCATTCGTTCCATCAGAAATGCTCTCTCTGTGGCCAAGTGTCTCAGAATGCCAATGAGCCGAGGCCTTGCATCCAGTGCTCCCATGGCAGATGTACGACAGCGTTCCACGTGTCCTGTGCATTCATGGCTGGGATCAAGTTTGAGATGAGTGATTGGCCTGTCCCCATCTATATCTCGTGTCGTAAGCACATCATGACCAAAATTAAGGTTGATGCTCGAGGTCCTAAGGACATGCTAGACTTGGAGCTCTTCAACTGGGCATTGGCCAAGCACAAAAACAAACGCTACTATTGGGCTAAAGTTGTTCGAGTCGACAGGAAAAGACTGTATGAGGTTGACTTTGATGACGGCTCTTTTAGTGAAGACTTGTTGCCTGAGGATATTGAGGTTAGTTTTTTTTTATTTTTATTTTTTTTTTTTTAAACGTTAAAAACAAATGGTTTCTCTCTTCTGAGTTATTAATAATCATATTACATTTCATGGTCACTTAAGATATTATATTAACAATTTAAAAAATGTTTTGATTCTCTGGTGCAGAGTCGTGATTGTTTGCGATATGGACCGCCCATGAAAGGAGATCATGTGCTCATCAAGTGGGAGGATGGAAGCCTGTATGGTGCCACATTCAGGAACGTCAACAACAAGGACTTATACATTGTAAGTAGGCTTTTCATCCCTTGAAATGTTGTCCGACTGTAAGCATTGCTAAAATGTTTAAAATTTATTGGTCCAATGGAGCCTGAGCCTGAGTCTGTCCTGGATTCTCTTGTTTGAAATGGAAAAAAATTATTGACTACCACCCTCTGACCAGAACTCAAATCAGATGCAGAGTTCTGTCTGCCAGACCTTGTAAACATTCTGCTAATTGGTTGTAATTTAATACTGTTGACAGATTTGTGCTTGGAATGTTTGTCCCTTGTGTATTGTTGATATAGTGTGTATTGATTCACAAGAAATTATCATAGCAGTAAGTTCACAATTCCAACACACAGAACCAATACATATAAATACAGTTTCTTCCCAAGAACCATCAAGGAATGGAACATCTTTCGCCAGAAATCCTAGATATTACCAACAACAACAAATTTGGTCAACTGTTAAACATTTATCTTTCAACTCAATAATGGAGAAAGTCACCACAGAATTGTATAATTTATGCAGTAATGGGTAATTTGCCTTTTGCAGATAAAGACGTTGAACTTGAACTTGAGAACTGATATCATCTCAATAGAACCTGTCCTTATATCAATTTGATTAATTTTATATACTTATTACGATCGTTGTTCTGATTTTATAATGTTGAAATAATAGTTAATTATTTATGTGAAAGATGAAGAGTTTGGATTCAGCAATCTTGTTATTCTGAGGTCTTTCTATTTCCAATGCTTTTGAACTTGATCCTGTTTGTCAAAAATGCTATGTATTGACCAAAATTTGCACTCGCAATAAATGCTCTTACATAAGAGGTATCTTTGACTAATGGCAAAGTGTTTTTATTCATGTCAGTTTCATATTCAAGTGGAATAATATCGTGATTTAGAATTGGGGTGAGTGTAAAATATAGTTTTATAATGGCAATGATGATAATATTATTGTTTAGGAATTCGTTTTTTGGTCATGCCAAGCTATATGTGAGTAAATGCCAAGTGATTTCACTATATTCACTCCTTCATATACAAACATGAATAAATAGATAATAAATTTATTCATCTCAACGAGGAAATTTTCTTTAGGATCTATTCCAAGGGAAGACTAGAATAACCCAGGCATCAGCTGCAAAGTGAGCTAAGGCTAGGCGACTTGCTCAAGGCCACTCAACGCGGTGGGTAGTCGAATTCTGTACCTTTCGGGTACAAAGCAAAGGCCATACCGCTGAGCCACGCTGTCCCATACACGCAAGCATGTGTGCATTTAATGCCAAATAATTATGGCTACATCTTCACATGCACAATTGTAATTAGATGGAGGAAGAAAAAATAATGAATATAATATGTGATTATGTTTCAGCTGGTATGCATGAATTATGGAACGTGTAGTTTTGACTTGGTTGTAACCTGTTGTTTATTAATTATGACCGTTTTTAGGTTGAATTTGAGGATGGCTCCTTATTGCAAGCAAGAAGAGATGAACTTTGGGGTGAAAATGAAGAGATACCAAGGCACATTCGCAGCAGAATGGTAAATATATTATTTATATACTGTGTGTTTGCATTAACAGGTTTGCTGGAAGCAGCCAAGTGCATAAATAATTCATTTAATTAAGCAATCAATGTTTAATGGGGCTCTGAGTTGACTTAACTTCACATTATCATTTTCACAAAGACGAGCTTGCCAAAGAAACAGGAATCATCCATGTTGTCCAAAAATGTGAGCAAATAGGGGGTTAATAATCTTGCACAAGAAAAAAAAAAAACAACCTAAAAAAGTGCCTGAAGAGGGGTTTGAACCTGGGACTTTATGGATCACAGTAAAATGTCTTAACTACTTCGTCCATTTCGAAAATTAGTATATTATTGTATTGCATATTTTGATAAGCGATTTTTTTTTTTCTCTCCAAATTACACAAATGTGAGAAGATTATCAAGAACATGAAAAAAAAAACAAAAGTGACCTGATCTGTTGATCTGTTGAATTGTTAGTTTTTCTTGTATTTTGATTATGATGCCTGCAAAGGCTGAGGAAAATACAATTTGAAAACAAAAGAGGTCTTGGTGTTTTTTGGTATTCATTCTTTCCAGTTCTTTGCTCATCCAATCCATTCGTAAAGTAAATTAGCAATTGCGTTTCGAAGTGAGAATGGGAATTTTTATTGGAAATATGAAAAAAATATGCTTTACCCTTGAGTGAACTTGTTAAAAATGGAAGTCTCATGACAATTATTGGTTGGCAAGTTTGCAAAGAGAACAGAAACTGAGATGCTACTTTGACAATAATTATTATTATCTATCTTGAGCTATAGAAACTAGGAAAAACTCAGACCCCACCATGGTACTGTGAGCATTGAAAGATTTTATATATATATATATATATATATTATATATATATATATATATATATATATATATATATATATATATATATATATATATATATATATATATATATAATATATATATACAGTAGAATTACTTTAAACCGAAATTTTGGGGACCTTCTAAACCATTTCGGTTTAAAGACATTTTGGTTTAAAGCAAGTTCCCGTTTTGCGATGTTTTTCAAGGGTAGTAACTATTTTAAAGGAATTTGCTCATTTAATCGTATCATGGGTTTCCCCTTAAATGGAGTTGTTGAATAAATGCCATCGTCGTAACCATTTTTAAAATGATTTTTATTTTAATTTTTTTTTTTTGTTTGTTTTTTGTGTAGGTATTTTAAAAATATTTTTGGGGGTTTTCGTTTTTCATTCAAAATTGTTGAGTTCGGGATGCCGTGTTTTGTTACATATCTCCGTCTTGATCAACTTTTCTTTCATTGACTTCAATTTTAAACTCAAACGTGTAAGCACAGTGCTTTCTTTTAGACATCTTTTAGTAAAATGCAAAGCTAAAATAAGATCGAAAGTTCTTGTGCGATAATTGATAATGAATGATGTGCAGCTACTCAGAGGTGAAGTGAAATGGAAATGAAAAGGAGTGTCAATGCTAACCTGTCTACTACACACCCCTCTTTTGTTGAAAAGCCATTAGGCATTAGGTTCAAAGGCCCAATTACATAGAACCTCCCCCTCCCCTTTAGCCCATCTCACACACACATTTAAACTAAGTGGAAATGAAATGGCATGTCAATGGTAAGTTGGCTAAACCCCCCCCCCCCCCCCCCCATATTGTCATGTGGAAAATTTGTCAGTTCCAAAGCATCAACACATGAGTGAGAACATCTCACTTACGTGATTCTACACCTCAACTCTCTCTCTTTCCTAATTTTTCGCCTGCCAGGCACCCGTTGTCTTCCTTTTCAAGTCTGCGCGATTGTGGTGTTGCCCAAGCCCAAGTGCAGCGATTGAAGTGTTTGCCTACCCCCCCCCCCCCCCCCCCCATTCCACCATTCACCCTCATCTTATACTTACACTCTTTGTTTAATATCGCCGGGCATTATTGCGTGTGGCCATCCTCCTGAATTTTTGAAGAAAAATAGAGAAAGAGAAAAAGGGAAGGTGCTCTCAAGTTGTTTCGGTTTAAAGAAAGTCCTTAGAAGTATTTCGGTTCATCGTAAGAATTCATACAAAGATAACTAAGAAGCTAGTACAATTTATTAAATTCTTTGCGGTTTAAGGTATTTTACGGTTTAGCTTCTTTCGGTTTAAAGTAATTTTACTGTATATATATAATTTATTTATTTTTAATTTTTTTTTTTCATCACTTATCTATTAATTTATTCCAGTCCCAGGCCACAGAGCAGCGATTTGATATGTTTGAGAAAGAGGCTCACAGTGGAAGGAGGAACAAAAAGAAAGTGGACTATTTGAAGATGTTGAGGGATTGAGGAAAATGTTGTCTTTTTAAAAAAAAGTTGATAATCAGATGTTGTTTATGATTTTCAATTAGAGTGAAATCACTTGCAATTTTAATCTTATTGTGTCTGCCTGTCTAGAATAATCAGAAAAGAATTTATGAAGACATTGCCCATTTTTCCTTATGTATTATAAAGTGGAGTTTGGGAAAGTTTACAGGGAGGTAAGGGGAAGGAGAGATTATTTTGCAAAGTTTGTTTTTTACAGAAGTGATCTGTTCATTTTAGGTCATATAAGTTTTACATATTGCTCTGATAGGAATGCATAATTCAAAGAGCATGGGATTACCTTTAATTTGTTAAACCGATTAACCACAATTATAATTTTAATTTATTAAATAATTTTCTTTTTAAATGCGGTGATAAATTTGCTCTTTTTAAGACAAGGACAGATGCCTTTTAACATTATAATTTGTCTGTTGTCGACATGGAATGGAATGGTTTTAGGAAACCATTTCGGTGAACCACATTGTTGAATCTGGAGACATATTTTTGAAGACTCGTTGCACAGCTTTTCTCCAGTGAAATTATCAACAGCAGTATCAATTAGACACGGCATGTTAGGTCATTGAAGTTTTTCCTCATCTTTGTGAATTTGCAATTATCATATTTGTGCATCATAATATATTTTATCTTATGACAGTCTTGTCATATACACTCGTTTTTTTATTATTTTGATCCATTTGTTTTATTCCTTGACCCATTATATATCACGTTTTTGGACACCAATCACATATGGCTTGTTTCGACTGTCAAGTGTTGAACATTTTTTTTGTATTATTGTTCCTGCTGTACAGTTATATGTTTAATATATTTAAGCTATTTCAATTTGTAAATGACTATGTTTGATTAATTTTTTGTTAGTTTTGTTTCACACATTTTATTCTGTAGTCTGAAAAAGTTGTGCATCAAATTGTAAAGAAAAGTATCTCATGATTGGAACGACTTTTTGAAGATACTTCATTCTGATAACATGAAAGCCCTACTTCAAACGAGTTCCATAATAATCATATGCGAATTGTTGTAAATTATTTTTTATCACAGTAAGACTAAGTTTTAAATAATACAGTTTAATTTATTGGAATAAAATTGTAGCCTAAAGAATGAAATTCATGTCATCGTTTATTATTTATTCAGCATGTGTGTGTGTGTTTGTGTAATATGGTTTTTTGGATTTACAATGAGTAGCTGGGTGGGGATCCTGACCTCCCATAGTGGGCAGGGAGGTACATGCTGTGTCTTCTATCCCCCAATACCCGTTTTCCAATTGTTTCCTGTCATTGTCTTGGAATGAGATTAATTAGTTCTGTCCTTACCCTTGGCTGGGAGGGAAACAGTCGAATGTATAGTTATAGTTTTGGGAGATGATATTTTTTTCCTTGTAAATCATCTCTCTGTTATGCATTTTATTATGTTTAGTTTACATATTATATTAAATGATTGGTAAACATTTGAGTGTATCCCTCTTAGTGGGGACCTGTGCTTGTGTCTGGATGAGACTTTTAGGTGATCTCAAACTGAGTACTTTGATAGTGTGCTCTTGGAATCTACATCTTCCGTATTTGAACCAATTCCCCTTTGTCTCACCTTTTCTTTTGTGCTTTACCCTGTAATTCTAGAACTTTCTACTATCCCATTTTCTTCCTTTTTACTGGCGCTGATATGACCTTAATGTGTTGCAAGCGCCGTAAAACCCTTAAAAACAAACAAAACTGTGTAGAGGTTGAGATGCCAATGGTGTTTGGGTTGGGGGCTTTGATTTGTCTATGTGAGCCCGTTTTTGGACTTGGGCGACCGAAGAGTTTCTGCAATGACAGAATTTATGAACAACAGAGCCGAAAGGACTCTGCTGAAAGAAGCTGATAGTGATAAGACATGGAATGAGATAAAAAGTTCGCTCAGGACAGAGAAGGGTGGAAACTGTCTTTGGCCTATACCCTGACTCGGGGTGAATAAGGCAATGATGATGATGAGCCCATTTTCTTAATGAGGGAGATGTTTTTAAATATTTGAACTCCTACTATACAGCTTGCTGTCATTGAACGGGAAAATGGTTTAGTTTTGTCATTGTCCAGACAGATCTTTTGCTGTCAGATTGGGGAGAGACGGTCAAATTTACCTGGGAGACGTTTAAAAAAAATTCATATAGATCAAGTCTTCTACTTCGACATTAGTCATGCCTGTTGACCAACTCCCCCCCCCCCCCTCCCCCAAAAAAAGGTAGGCTTTTATATAGCTAGCGCAGTATCCACTAAATGTGCACAAATCACTTTACAAGGGGATCCAGGCCAGCAGCAACACTCGATATTGTATGACTTGTATTGTTTATATCAGAGAAAACACTAACTGGGCAGGTACTATTTTATACCAGAGTACAGTGAGAGAAAGTGATTAAAGAGTCTCATTTCAAGAACTTAACTTTGTGCCACCAAGGTGTGTACTTGAAGCAGGGATGTACCAGTCTGGTGAGTGGTATCCTTAAAGACCACAGGCTGCAAACCGTGAGGGTGTCTCTCTCCCCCCCCCCCATTTGCTGTCTCTTCTGTCGCAAATCTTCCCTATGGCTTTGAATTCCCATTGGGTATTGCCACACACTCCCAAATTAATAAACCTATAGCATTTGGACTACATGTACTTGAAATTGAAAATTGAGTATGCACGTAAATCAAATCCCACGAGTCATCTCGAGTAGGTGTCTTTTGACATGGCGGAGAGTTCATTCACTGGGTGGGGTTCCCGACCTCCACAGTGGGCAAGGAGGTACTTAGATCTATCCCCTTATACAGTAGCTGTTTTCCAATTTGCTTTTTGTCTTTTTTGTTTGTTTGTTTGTTGCTTTAGGTCTCTTCCAACACAATTGAGGTTATATGAGAGACCGCTGAAACAAAAAAACAAGCAATCTAACAAAAATAGTACAAATGTCAATCAAAATTATAACCTAAAGATATCATAAGCTAAATTATAAATAACCAAGAACAAACAGGCAGAGGATTTACAGAAAAAAAAATATCCCCTGTCAAAAATACAATCACAAACCAAAGAAGCAGGATAGGCTAGTAAAGAGAAGAAGAAACGACATCACTATCGGATCGTACACCCATGCGAACATCATCATAGGTATATGATTCAAGGGTGATGCTCCCATCCAACCACCCGCCTTTTTGTCTTTGTCTTGGTATGAGATTACTTGGTTTTGTCCTGGCCCTGGCCGGAGTCCTTGGCTGGGAGGGAAATAGTCAAATGCATAGTTATTGTTTTGGGAGATGATATTTTTTTCCCCTTGTAAATAATCTCTCTGTTATGTATTGTTATTTTGAATGTATAATGAAAAGTAATCATTTGCGAGTATTCCTCTTTGTTGGATCGTGTGCTTTGTGTCCGGATGAGACTTATAGGAAACGCATGGGGTGGGAAAACAGATATAAGGGATAGAAGATGGTATGAATGTACTTTTTTTTTTTTTTAAGGGTTTTACAAGCGCTTGCAACACATTTAGATTATATCAGCACCAGTAAAAAGGAAGAAAATGGGATAGTCAAATTCTTGAATTACAATTAAAGCACCCAAGAAAAAGTAAGACAAAGGGGAACTGGGAAAGAATAGGGATCAGATTTAGATTCCAAGAGCACACTATCAAAGTACTTAGTTTGAGATCACCTTAGTCTCATCCAGACACAACCACAGATCCCTACTAAGAGGAATACACTCAACAGTTTACAAATCATATATAATATATAAACAAAACATAACACAGTGCATAACAGAGATTATTTACAAGGACAAAAATATAATATCCCAAAACTATACATTTGACTGTTTCCCTCTCAGTCAGGGCATTCGACCAGGGCCAGGACAAAACTAAATAATCTCATTCCAAGACGAAGACAGAAAGCAAGTTGGAAAACAGATATAGGTGAATAGAAGACACAGTAAGTACCTCCCTGCCTCATGTAAGATAGTTCAACTATCAACGACGTGGAACCAAGAACAAAAATATCACTACCGATGTTAAACCAAAAATCATTAGCGAGTTGGAAGCAGAAAGTCAACAAATCTTTGTGAAAGCTGGAGAAATACCGTTTTCAAGATCTGCCATTTCCAGATTATCTATCGATGTCCTTAAAGCCAGTGTGGATTGTCTTCCTTCACATTATATCGAATTACTGCACGGTCAGATAACTGCATGCTTTTCAGCTCTCCTGAGCACCGTGCAGAAAAGCGATGACTGCTGTACCAGGGTGTGAGTCTGTAAGTGTAATTAAATTATCATCACAGAACAGCTGACTCGACAAATGTCAATAAATACTGTAATGATTCACAAAACAAAACAAAGTAAAAAAAAATTTGCAGTATATGTATATTTATTATTAAACATGTATACATAATTATGATAATTATAATCTGTTGCACACTTTTTTTCAAGCACATACTGAGATCACAGTCATAAAAGAGCCCACGAGTCCTTTGGTTTTTTTTCTTCCCTTGTTTTGCATCAAATAAAAAATAAATTATAATTAAACCCATGAAAAATTTCAGTTTTATCAACGCAATTTCAAATCTAATCTTACTCATAATATAGCTCTCTTCATATTTATGATCAAAAATGCACGAGTACACAAGCTTTTTTTTTCAGAGAAAAAAAAATATACAAAAAACAACAAAACAATCTTAATTAAGCTGCTTAAGAAACACGATTGAGAATAGTGCTGATATTAACATACACATCACGGGGCAGTTATTCATTATTCACATTCACACCATCACTGAATGATAATAAATTAATTTCCTATCTTGTGCAATTTATCAAAACATGATACAAACATTTCATTACATTATAATCATAGATGACCGTTATCCTATGGTTATGATTCATTATCACTTTGTACCAACTGAAAATCATGGCGATCAGGATCATTCCCATTCCCACACAACATTGCATTATCTCTCAGCAAAACTTCTGGCAGTAACCAAGTGCAACAAATTAAATGAGTGATTTATAAGGGAAAAAATGTAAAAAAAAAGAAAAAGAAAGATACATTTAATAATACAACAAATGAGATGTTCCCTTTACACAAGAATCAGTGATGATTTTTTTTTTTTGTATAAATAAAGATAAGGCAGAGGGAAAGTCCAGTCAATTAACATAAAATAAGAAGAGCTGTGGGCTGTTGTAATTAAGGATAAGAAATATTTGACTCAACATTCATAAAATTAAAAACAAAACAAAACAAATATTACATCTTTTTAATCAAATAAATTAAAACGAATCTACCAGCTCAATACCATTATAAAGCGGAAGTTTCTTCTTCTAAGGTCTACAGTTTGTACATATATATTCCTTATGTGGAGTGATTACAATTTTTATAAGATCACCAAAATATCCACAGTGCACGATTACTTTCAAATACTGCATTGAGCTATATACTATTAATACTATAAATTTAAATGTTTAAGATGTTACTTTTTAGTGTTGTTACAATACATGCTTACAGAACTAGCGATAAAAATTCCAGTGTGAAACTGATTTCTACAATTAACATAGGGTCAATTGTTCTGATTAAAAAATTTGGCAACTCACTTTTGATAAGGCAGAATCTGAAATCATCATTATGGTATTTGTCAGAAAAGCGAATTAAATAAGTTAGAACGTAAATAAAGCCACAGCATGATCAGATGATAAAGATCCTGTTTAAGTGAACAAAGTCTAGATTACTTGTTTATACCTTCATGAAAATAAAGCCCACGTACATAAAATCACTCATAACTCGCACATAGTTCAGCCATCACAACCATGGTATAAAATATTATTGATGGGCATTTCCTCTCTCACCCTTTTATATGCATACATACATACATTACATACATACATACATACATACATACATACATACATACATACATACGTATGTACGTACGTATGTACATACATACATACATACATACACACATACATACATACATACATATGTACGTACATACATACATACATACATACATACATACATACATACATACGTACGTACATACATACATACACTGCACACATTCAACCAATCGTATAATCTCGCACATAAGCATAAAAACGTACAAACATGACAAAGCTTTCACCAATAAAAAAATTCAACTTACAAGTCAGAACTTTTTATGGAGTCTTTGGAGAGATAGAACTGAATCTCTTTTGAATGAATCTTATATTTGATCTTCCTAGATAGATTACTATAGAAGAAAAGCATTGAGCCAGGAGTAAATCTGTCAAGAGGGAAAAAAATTACTCTTTTAATTTGGTCTGATTCAGTTCTGTCTTCGATTTTGAATAATAACTTCAAAGCTATTTATGCAGACCAGACATACATGCATTCCACTGAAGTAAAAATCCAATATTATATTTATTTTTTTGCAAAGTAAGATATCATTGCAAGACTGTGTAGATAATTATATATAAAAATCCTGACATAAACATTTATTTTGGGTTTTCATCAAATTCGTCGCAGCAATGAGGTCATTAAAATTATATCTACATCATAAATATATATGTAAAAATATATCTACTACTCTGTTCTGAATTTTGGTCACAATTATTTTGGTTTTTAGCCACAGAAATTTGTTGCTGATGACAAATTATGACATGCTGCTGTCAAAAATGGCAAAATGGTCATTGGAGCCTGTTTGTACTGGACATGTAACAATCGAAATAAAAGCACTTTGACAAAACAAAAAAATGAACTTCACAACAACAGATTTCTCGCCTTGAATAAATATCCTGCAAGACACCTTAGCGTCAATTATGGGAATGGCATATATTATATATTTTTCAAGACAGACCGAACAAATGAAAATCTCAATGAGATGGCAAGATGGCGCCATGGGATGCCTATGCTAAGTTAAAAAAGAAGAGATTCGTTTTCAAAACGTTCTTTATCGTTTGTCACATCGGATCTGATTTTACTTTAAACTGACATCATATTTTCCTGTTTTCACCAGGAGAAGAACGGTGTGCAGCAACTCAAGCTCTGATAAAGCCTGAGGGACATCTCAGTTACTGATCTCTTAGTAAAAATAGCAACGAAAGGTTGAAGGTGGAAAAGCTTTGGATGCGAACAGTACAGACATTATTTGTTTCCCATCACAAAAGCCTTTCCATTTTCACCCTTTCATTAGAATTCTTACAATCCCAGGCATCCGGCAGCCCCCACTGCTCTCTAGTAAAAATAGCTAAATCTGCAATTGGATTCAGTAGTCTGATGTCACGCCGCCCGGCAATGGCAGCCATCTTGGTTCTAAACAAAGAAAATCATTACTTTTTAAGAAATGTGTAAAAGTCAAAACACGATCAAATTTATGGATTTTTTTCCCTCTGGATACGCTTTTATGCTCGCCGGAGAAATATTTCATACGGACGTCCGCCATTGTTCCGATAGTTGAGAGCCAGTGTTACTAAGTTACCATGCGTCATTAGGAAGGAAGTGACGTTACGACTGTTGAAGAGTATTATGACTGGACAGAACTAAGAAATTCAGTCTTGAGGTTCAAAGGATAAAAAACTGACCTATAAAGTATGACCATGAAGACAATTTCAATTTCAAGCACATTTTATGATCTGTGCTTCATGCATATATTTATGTGCAGTGTGTGTGTTTTTTTTTTCTTCTTCCTTTCATTCTAGTAAGCATACATATAAAAAAGAGTGAAAATGCTTTTTTTTACAATAGCTTGAGAAAGTGCATATTAAGATACCCAATGTTCAAAGAGTTTGTGATTACATACATCGGCAAGGATTCTCTTTATTAAAATTGCATTTCCTCATAATGATTTATTTAAAACATAAGTAAAATCATAATTTTATTGGATCATAATACTAAGAGCAGAATTTCAATTTAATGAAAAACGGGTTTTTATATTTTAAAAAGAACAAATATTTTGTTTTTATTAGACATAAATAGAGATATCACCTTTACAGTACGACTTGCAAACTCAATGAACAAAATGTTTAATAATAGTCTTTTTTTTTCAATTAAATGAATATCAATACACCTTTATGTACAAAAAATAGAGAAATATTATATTTATAATTGATAATACAATCATTTACAATAAATCTATTTACAATAATCAATGTGATAAAAAGTCAAATTAGCAAACAGCATATCAAAAGATGTCATAAGAAAATATTTAAAAAAAAAACAAAAAAAAAAACAACAAAAAAATAAAAAAACAATGTACATATTTAAGTTCATAATAAAATACTTTTCAACCTTTGCCCTCTGCTGCGATCCTGCCTCTATGTGTTTTGCTTTGTTTTTGTTTTTGCTTTTTTCTATTTTATCATTATTTGTTTTCAAGAAAAAAAAATAATTAAAAAAAAAACAACAACATACAACTCAATATAAAACAACCTGCGAAGTGTGAAATAATAGTAGTGGAACTCAGTGCCAGTTACAAAAACAACATTTGCTGTACAATTTGAATTGAATGTCCAAACAAAGCTCTAAGATAAAAAATAACAATAATGAATAAATGAATGTTTAAAAAAAAAAGAAGAAATTATTCGAAAAGGCAAATGGCCAAGAATTCCCAAATAAAATAAAATAAATAAATAAATTCAAAATTGATTTAGAGAATTCATTTTATTTATTAAATCTATTTGTTCCGATTACGACTGGGTTTTTTAACAAGATATATAATAAATGCAATTTTCTCCCTTGATTGGAATCCTTGATGAGATTTGCGAAGTTTTGAGCAAAATGTCTGCATAGGTGCATAGATGTCCTCTTATGAAACATTTTTAATATAGCACAAGCTACATCACAAGGCCATTCATTTGCTCGGGGGTGTCATTTGGGCTTCCCTGGTAAAATATAAATGCCGCCGCTATGTCTAAATTTCACAATCTTTTTTTCATCAGGTAGGCACAAGGGTAGCTTAGAGTTAAAAAAAAGTCATCGACTTCAACAAAGGGAATATTACATTTGCCATTCTCTCCGGGCAACTCAAATGCAAACACAAACCCATTCATAACATTGCAATGACAGCTTCTTACCTTTAAGCTTTAAACAAACAAAAAAAAAAAAAAAACAAAAAAAAAAACAAAAAAAGAAATAAATGAACAAAAAAGGAAGGAGTAGGAAAAAAAAGTATTTAAAACCTCTGGGCATTTCTGACAATATCATTACGACATTTAAAGAGTGCAAAATCCAATCGTACTTTTTATAAGGAGCAAGATCCCATTTTAGTTCATCAACCATGAGTTAAATGTTAAAAATATGTTTTAAGTAAGGAGTGAACACTTGTAATGAGCCAAAACAACTTATGTTTTTTATGTTTTTAAGGGTTTTACGGCGCTTGCAACACATTTAGGTTATATCAGCGCCAGTAAAAAGGAAGAAAATGCGATAGTAAAAAGTTCTAGAATTACAATTAAAGCACCCAAGAAAAAGTAAGACAAAGGGGAATTGAGAACAAATAGGGCTCAGATGTAGATTCCAAGAGCATACCACCAATGTACTTAGTTTGAAATCACCTACAAGTCTCATCCAGACACAAGCACAAAATCCAACAAAGAGGAACACACTCAAATGCTTACATTATATATTCAAAATAAAAATAATAATACATAACAGAGAGATGATTTACAATGAAAAAAATATCATCTCCCAAAACAATAACTATGCATTTGACTGTTTCCCTCCCAGCTAGGATTCCGGCCAGTGCCAGGACAAAACCAAGTAATCTCATTCCGAGACAAAGACAGAAAGCATGTTGGATAACAGATAAAGGGGGATAGAAGACACAGCTTGTACCTCCCTGCCCGCTATGGGAGGTCAGGATCCCCACCCAGCAAAACAACTTATCGACGCTATACAGAAGATAATGACAATAAGGGATGAGAATGAATAGAAGTTCGAATCGAATGTTCATCATTTTTGCAGCCTAATTTCAAAGTTAAATTAGAAAAAAGAAAAGTAATATTCAAACGAAATAAAATTAAAATTTTTTTTTTAAAAACCCCAAAAAACAGTGTTCTTTTGAATGTTTTTTTTTTCTCTTTAAAAATGCAAATGAAACAATTCAAATCGAGTCAGTAACATTGTTTCATTTTCTAGCCAATTCCTTTAAAACCCAAGGATATGCACACCACAACTAAGCAACTATTTTAAAAAATCAGATTGATGTACTAGAGTAGATAATAATAAAAAATGGGGAAAAAAAACATAAAAATACATCAAAACAAGCACAGAAACATTGTTCATGCTGTTATTGCAAATGTATGTACTGGTCAGAGGCTTATAATAATAATAATAATAATAATAATAATAATAATACTAATAATAATAATAATAATAATAATAATAATAATAATAATAATAATAATAATAATAATAATAATAATAATAATAATAATAATAATAATAATATAATAATAATAATAATAATAATAATAAAGCATCTTGTTCATCTTTATTACAAAATGATAATGACGAGTATCTTAAATACCTAAAAGCTCTGTGTAGTACCATCACAATAAGCTCATAAATACTAAAGGAGATGGAATTGACTGAGCAGATGATATTACATAGGCCAATATCACGGAGGCTCTTGCCAAGAGAGATAACTCTTGTGAGTTTATGATCTGAATCTCATGGCAGGAAAGGCTTGAGGGAAACAAATGGAGGTCCCAAGGTAACCAAAGCAAAACTGTTCCTACAATCACGGCTTGTGGAATCTGGTTTGGAAAAAAAATATTTAAAAAAGGAAAAGAGGTGAAATAAAATTTTGAGCATTGTTGACGTTCTTTGAAACAATGATGAGTGGTTCATTACAATAAAATTGTCCTACACCGGTGTACCCTCATTTGCAGGTCAGATAACCCACTATGTGCATCAATATGGGGTCTTGTGGTATGACTCTAGCCTGTCGGACTGAAAAAGGTCCAGGGTTTAAGTTCCGCTTTGAGCGGTGCAAAGTTGAGTCTTTGGAAAAGACTTTATCTACATTTTATCACCACACTCAGGTGTAAAAAGGAGAACTTGGCCTTGAACAGCATTGTCTCTGTCGGAAATAAAATATAAATTGTAATATCACCTAACAGGCATCATGTCTCATTCTACACATTAAGTGTTACTGTTGGATAGGGACACTTTGTGAAGTGCTTTGAGCCTGTTTAGTGGATATTGTGCTGAATAAATTCGCCAATTTTTTTATGGGCTCATTTTTTTTATTGGAAATACTCTCAAACCAATGCCAAATCCTGTCCATTACATCCATGCTGTGTCAAGCCCACAGTTGGATTCAGGAGTCTGATGTCCCACCGCCCGGCAACGGTGGCCATCTTGGTTCTAAACAAAGAAAATCATTACTTCTTATTCTTCATGCTGGTTAGAACTTTTCATAAAGCTTGTGACCAGAATGTGTAAAAGTCAAAACATGATCAAATTTATGTTTTTTTTTTCCCCCTCTGGATACGCTTTTATGCTCGCTGGAGAAATATTTCATACGGGCGTTCGCGATTGTTCCGATAGTTTAGAGCCAGTGTTACTAAGTTACCATGCGTCATTAGGAAGGAAGTGACGTTACGACTGTTGAAGAGTATTGCAATTGGTAATCAGAAATGAATGGCTAATGAGAAATCAAACGGGTACCTTGTTAGATGTCGACTCTCCTGATGTACATCCATCTCCTTACTCTTAAATTCATTCAGTTCTTTTCGAATAGCCGCCTGTGGACAGATGGGAACATAATTTTCAAATAAACTCTTATGTGTGTGTGTGTGTGAGAGAGATAAAGAGAGAACAGAGAGAGAGAGAAAGAGAGAGAGAGACAGAGAGAGATAGAGAGAGAGAGAGAGAGAGAGAGAGAGAGAGAGAAGAGGAGATAGAAGAGAGAGAGGAGAGAGAGAGAGAGAGAGAGAGAGAGATAGATAGAGAGAGAGAGAGAGAGAGAGAAAGAGAGATAGATAGAGAGAGAGAGAGGGGAGAGAGAGAGAGAGAGGGGAGAGAGAGAGATAGAGAGAGAAAGAGAGAGAGAAAGAGAGAGAAGAGAGAGACAGAGAGAAAGAGAGAGAAGAGAGAGAAGAGAGAGAGAGATAGAGATAGAAGAGAGAAGAGAGAAAGAGAGAGAAGAGAGAGAGAGACAGAGAGAGAGAGAGAGAGAGAGAGAGAGAGAGAGAGAGAGAGAGAGACAGAGAGATGTTACCTTATCCCTAGGAGTGAGTTTGGTCCAGGGTTTCTCAGCCCGTCTGTCATATTCATGGGCATCTGTTACTTCCACATAGTCGCTGAAGTCAATGATTTTTCTTTCTCTCAGCTCTTCTATACTGGGACGGAAGCTTAACTGTAATGATTGCAAAAATAACCCCAAAAAATTATGAATCTCCATGAGGAGCCGTCGCCTCATATCTATAAAAACAAAGACAACAATTCACCTTAATTCATTTTTGCCACACGGTGTTCGAATTTTTAACGCGTAACCGTGGTTTAAATTAAATACTATCTATCTTTTAAATATACACACACAAATTCGGACTAAAGGCCAGAGGTATGGCATATCTCAATTTATCAAATTAATATATTAAGTGTTGCTATTGGTTCTTGGTTCTATATTTTTACAATTTTTGTGCATTGGCATATATATATAAGTATACATTGTCGCCAGAGATTCTCAACTTTGTGTGTATACATTTTCATGCATACCATGTCTGTAAACGGATTTCCATTTTTTTGGCTGAATAAAGTATATATTATTATTATTATTATTATGCTTTAGTGAACACCCAAAACACAAAACATTATCTAACAGTAACAGTATTTAAAGTTGTTCTCACTAACCACCACAAAACTAGCAAATTCTTCAATTGATTTTCCAAACAACATGAGATGAGCTTATGAGGATTTTATCCTGGAATCTGTGGCATTAAACTGACAGTAACGATTGCTTGCTACATTTTGAATTGATTATTCATTGACTGCAAATTACTTTCCACCACCAGATGTAACAACAGACCTAATAAAGCTATCCAATCAGTGATGAGTGGACTGAGAGGTCCGAAAGAAAAAAGACCCTTTACTTGTCAGTCGACCCGTCTGGACCCCCTTTTTAAACATGTTAAAAAATAAAGAAATAAATAGTTTCATGTGATTCTAATTTTATGTATCTTATAACTGATAAATAGATGACAGAGAATTATATAACCATCGGCCATAATGAAATCACATACTTGATCTCAGGATGGGAGAAAAACTACATGGAAAGTATTTTAACAAGAGCAATACACACCTTGCGAATCAAATATCTCCTTTTTCTTTCCTTCTCTGCAAGATGTTCATCTGATGATTGTTCTGTTTGATAAAAATTTGTAATGTTTAATAACAAAAAGCTGTGATACAAATTTTTGTAACAATAAATTATGATTTAAAATTAATGATAATAAGTGAGCTCGAGAATCAAATTTATCTAATAATTGTCCTGCAAGAAAACAATTTTAAAAAGGAAATGTTATTCTTAAACAAGACATTACTATTCAAACCACAACGATGGTGACTGAACTTGAAAACTTAATCATCAAACCCTTTATAAAACATTGGTGGGAATTCAAATCCACGGTTTCAATGAGTAAAGACTCAGATATTGGGGAATCGAAAAGCATGTGGCAGCCTGGCTCAGCAGTATGGGTCTTTGCTTCATACCCGAAAGGTACCAAGTTCCACTACCCGCTGCACCGTGTGGCCTTGAGCAAGTCACCTTGGTTATTCCAACAATCTTCATTTGGAATAGACCCTAAAGACAAATTTTCCCTTGAAGATGAATAAAGGGAATTTATACTTTTATTAATATGCTCCTTTATAAAAATTTAAATATATATAAATTGAATACAAAATTTAAGATAAAATAATACACTCTAGCTCTACAACGAAATCTATGAGTAGCCGCCAAATAAGGACATCTCTGGAAGTTTATCAATTGATTTCAACTGGACTGAAAAACCAGAGAATGAAATTATACCTTCATTATGTCAATACATATTTGTTTTATATGACTAAAATGCATAGACATTTTCAAATAAGGACATCTCTGGGAGCTTATCAATTGATTTCAACTGGACTGAAAAACCAGAGAATGAAATTATACCTTCATTATGTCAATACATATTTGTTTTATATGACTAAAATGCATAGACATTTTCAAATAATAAGTCAAATCAGGAAAAAAAATTAAACGGAACACTTACGATGTAAAATATTTCTATTCTCTAATTCTTCCTGAGTTGGACGCAAACTGAGACGTCGGGTGAGTTTGGAACCGATCGCCTCCCTCAACTCTTTCTTCTCAGAGTCCGATTGGCTTGGAATGATGTTTTTGGCCACGAGGTCGTTTTTGGATGGCCTCGACTCCAGGAAACGGGCCAGGCTGTCGTTTCGAGCCACTTTAGCTGCCAAGGAATCTGGGGGGGAAAATCATTTGAAGTCGGTGATTTAACCATTTTCGGAATCTGCATGATAATAAAATAATGCCCAGTAAAACAGCAAATTCATTTCACTACTTTAATGACGGACAAGCACTAATTTTCAACATACTTATATTTTATTCGCATTGATTTTTAAAAATCAGGATTATCTTGTTTTAAAGATTTAAATAAAATCACATTTATATGAAACTTTCACCCCAAAGTCCAACACTCCTTATTGTCTAATGAGTAGAAACCAGTCAAAGTAATGGACTGATAAGTATTCATTCACAAGACATGAACAATGTTCTAAGAGAAGTTCATCATGCTAAATCAAATATTATCCTTAGTCCCTTAACCATTTTAAAAAAAGATAAAAAGAAGCAAGAAACAGAGGAAGGATGGGATTTAAAAAAAAAAATAAAAAAAAAAAAAAAAGGAGAGAGAGAGAGAGAGAGAGAGAGAGAGAGAGAGAGAGAGAGAGAGAAAGAGAGAGAGAGAGAGAAGAGAGAGAGAGAGAGAGAGAGAGAGAGAGAGAGAGAGAGAGAGAGAGAGAGATACAAAAAAACAAAACAAAAAAAAAACAAACAACCAAAGACAAAATAACATTGCAGTGTAAACTGACTGGGGTCATAATCATCCTTGTATTTGATCTCTTCGTCTTCAGAATCATCTGAGTCACTGGGAGATAACTGATGTTGATTCTGGTGATGATGTTGTTGGTCTGTGCTCTGATAGGGACCTGTTGAACTGGGCACATTTTCCTTGTCACTCTCATTATCTGGACTGTTCAATCAGAATAACATTTTTCAGTTTTCTTTTAAAGACCAAGACATATTATCGAAATACATTTTAAAAAAAAAAAAAAAATGACATGGAAATAATAAAATAGCAAAACTTTGAATGGATAAAAGTCAATAAACATAAATATAAACTATCAAATATTTTACATCAAACTGCTTGAAAAAAAGATGTATTCTCATCTGCCTATATTATTATTTGCAGAAGAATTTTTAGATTCTGGGATCGTGATAAATGGACCAGGGTTGATCTCCGGTGAAATCAACATTCACCCAGCAGTCATTGAGTAGCAATAAAGAGGTGTCCTATCCAAAGGGTAGGAAGCAATTACTATGATCTGTATAACAATATAGAAACCAGGATTGGCTCCTGATCCATGGCTCTAATGAAAAGCTTTATTCTTAGATTTCTATTTATAGGAGGATTTGGTTAAATTATTTTAATTAAGTAAGCATCGATGCTTAGTGCTTCCAAATATTTGACTGGTTGTAAACTTTGTATTTTCAGTTTGCCGAACACCTTATGGAAAGAAAAAAAAAGATCCACAGGCAATGAGGAGAATATACTTACGTCGTGGCCTGTACAGAGACTCTAGGCCTTGGTATGGGCCTGACGGTGCCCACGGGGGGAGTCCCAGAGGGGTGGGGGGCTAAATGGGTGGTGGGAGGCTGATCGCTAAATCTAGGGGTGTGTGGGTTGACAGATCCTGGGGTAGGGCTGGCTCTGCTCGTGTCCAGTGGTCTGGCAAAACTACTGGAGGCTAGAGGAAATAATATATATAATAAGTAGCAATGACTATGAAAAATGTTTTTTTCTCTTTTTGAGGAAAAATTTTGTCTAAAATTAAAGCCCTATCTCCACTGAGTAAAAGTGTTTTTGAATTTTTAAAATCCATTCATAAATAAACAAGTTATGTAGTTTCAAAGGTGTCATTTATTTGGATGACCCGCAAAGAGGAAAAAAACGAGAAAATATGGGACGCTTTTTCGGCATTTTTTTTCGACCTTTGGTTGCATCTTGCGTAATAAGTGGATTAAAAGATTGAAACTTGAAGAGCAAATTAGGATGGTGTTTTGTGAAATACGGGAAAAGTACTCGTCATATTCATATGAAATTTTACAACCAAAAAGAAGAAATGTTCATGTATTACCTTGTCAGCGACAAAACCTCCACGCCGGTAGTTTTAGAAATATTTTACTCCAAAGAGTAAAAATCTATTTTTAACGGTCTTCTGGTAATCGCACGAGTTTTGTCGCTTGACATAATCTAAAATGACCTTTTTTCTAACTGTGTGCCAACTTTTAGTCATATTCATCGATAAACAGCGTCGTAATTAATTTTTTAAAATAGCATATACGAAACGGCTTCGTCCCATATTTTGACGCGAATTCGGGCACTTCGTGAGCGAAAAAGAGGCCCAAAGATTTGTGTGGGATAGTCATTGCTAATAATAAGAGACTGAGAGAGACTGGGAGAGAGATAGATAGATAGATAGATAGAGTTAGAGAGAGAGAGAGAGAGAGAGAGAGAGAGAGAGAGAGAGAGAGAGAGAGAGAGAGAGAAATTTGAATGGATTGAAGTTATTGTTATGCGCCTAGAGCTTTATTGTAAAGAGGAGTGGGCGCAATATAAATAAATTTCATTATTATTATTATTATTATATAAACCTTAATTAATGACTTCAAACAGAATTCTAGATAATGTTTGGATTAATTACCAAACGTGTTGATTGCACCGATTTATCTAAATGTGACCAGTCATTTCAAAACTGTATTATATGTCAGGTTGAACATAACGATAAAAATTTGACAAGAAACTTAACAACTGCCAACTTTGAGTTAAAACGAATGAAGGGGTCAGTTCTACACATGCTCAAGTCCAGTTTAGCTGTTTTTAGAAATTGCAAATGACATTAGGCTTCAACAGTCGTAACATCACTTCTCTCATAATGACGCATGGTAACTTAGTAACTAGCTCTAAACTATCGGAACAATGGCGGACGCCCTTATGAAATATTTCTCCGACGAGCATAAATGCGTATCCGGCGGGGAAAAAAACCATTATAAATCTGATCATGTTTTGACTTTTACACATTCTGATCACAAGACATATGAAAAGTTCTAGCCAGCATGAAGAATAAAAAGTACCGATTTTCTTTGTTTAGAACCACGATGGCCGCCGTTGCTGAGCGACGTGACATCAGACTATTGAATCCACTTATGATGCCAGTGGTCTAAAAAGTCAAATTGATGAATCAATTGTGATATTTCTTTTGTGCCTATATATAAAAGATGCAGGTTTCAGTTGCTGAGCTACAGGATAAGACAAATGATCCACGGCAGTTCAAAACTGTCTCAAACCAAGGCCAAACTGGGCTGTGTATAGAACAAATCCCTTCAAATGCCCTCAATAGAGAGAGTGTGTTTTGTTCATTCCTTGACCTACACAAATCATAAACTTCTTAATTCTGATAATTTTGATTGTGAACTCAATTATTTTTCTCCTTTGGTTCACTCTGACAAAAATAAACATTGAGTGAATGGATCACCAATGATAAAATGGCTTTAACTCACTCAATCCTAGAGTTTTTTTGCTACTTTTCAAAACTGGAAAAAATGTATTAAAAATCAGCATGTACATAGATGGTTTTATTTAACTACCATTAACATGCAAAAACTAAAAACATTTGCTTTGATACTACACCTATAATTTGTCTCAGAAAAAATGTAATAAACAGGCATTGGGTAAAAGTAACCCCGGGTAAACTACAGATATAGTCGGTGTTAGGGCTGAGTGAGTTAAGCACAAGGACAGCAACAAACGAGCTTCCAATAAATTTGAACAGATTTAAAAATTAATAAATTCAACCGTGGCAACAATGAATTTCTCGTAGTCAAAACTTCGAAATTACAAGGTCTTTTATTCCTGAAAATGTCCACACAAGAAGACAAACTAGTCAAATATAACCTGGGTTTCAACCGATGTGAACATATTTGCAGATCTGATTACTGGACACAATTTTGGGCCCGTTTTAACATTGTTGTCATGGAGGATATTTTGCATTGATTTGAGAGCATTTCTTTTATAACAATTTGGGTCATCAGACCTGTATATAAGCGTATGTTGGTTTCAACCCATCTTAAGGAAATTTCAATTATTTTTTAAAGGCAAGATTAGAGTAGTCCCTTTGGACAACATGGATGATTCCTTTATAATTATACATTTAGTCAATCGATTAAAGATATTCCTATATGATAGCAGTTTGTCATACCATGTGAAAAAGCTAAATTTAATGTTAGCATGTTCAGTTTGACAATTAGAAAGTCTGAAGTTCTATCCCAAATTGAGGAATCTGAGTGTTGGAGGATTTTACATTCTTTTAATTTGTATGTTTCTATCTATTATGACAATCTAATATAAATATATATGAATTCTGTGTTTTCTTGATAAAGGCCAAGGGCAGAAACATCGTTTGTTTTGTGTTGTTCATTCACGAGTCAGATTTACTCCCTTTATCTTTATCTCCATTTTATTGACTCATTTAGGCACCTCTAATTATTAATTTTTAAAATTTTCTATCTGCTTTACGTGTAGAAAAAACAAAACAAAAAAAAAGCCCCACCCCATTTATATTCTTTATTCTTATCCGTTTATCGTTCTAATTAATTTGTTTATTTCTGCACTGAGGAAGTGAGGTATTTCTTTCTTTAACACAGATAAAAGAAAACAAAAAAAACCCAAACAAACCAAACTGAGAAGGCATGACTAACCAGGTGAGGCAATATTTGGTTTCTTGAGGGCTGATTTATATGGCCTTTTGTTCAAATCAGGCTCACTGGCAAGGACCGCTTCATACGGCGACTGCTGAGGGACTAGTGATGGATCGGTCACATATTTATTGAGCTGGGCACTATCCTCATCATCGTCATCATCATCTTCATCATCATCTTTATCATCTGGGTGGATCTCTTGAGGTGCTGGCATAAAATGAAATGACATTATCATGACTTACTATTACAACAAGTGCAATGATGCATATATTTTCTTTAAAAATGCCGTTTACAATACATAGGCTCATAAAAAATATGAATCATATAAAATATTCAGCTTGAAGCTTGGTCAAATATCCTCTTTAAATGACAAATACTTTTACATTAAAACCTGGGCAAATGGATTTTAAGAAGAAGAAAAAAAATCCTCAAAACAAAAACAACGTAAACATGTTTACATCATTAACAAAGAGAAACAAAACTTTGGGGGGAAAAAATACAATCGGTCAACTGATCATCAATCCACATCTTCAGCTTATTACAATTAATCAACACTTCCAAAATTTTGTGAATATTCAACGATATGTGTTGCAATGTCTTGTAATGTCAACTGTAATCCAACTTTAAAAATTATTTTTTTTTATATGTAAATGCACATTATTGGTTTTTGCATTTGATAAAGAACTAAATTCTTCAAATACACAACCCAAAACAATTTCTCTCTCAGCTAACCAAAACTTTAGGAAAGTAAAAGTTGTAAAAATCCAAAAAATATAATTTCGATGTATCTCACCGACTATGGCCACCCTTTTGACGCCGTCACCGGCAATGCCAGGTTGGAATGAGTAAGCGTTGACGGTGGAGTTGCCTCCCATTCGCATGTCAGACATGGCCTGGGACACAGCTTCATTATAATTGGGAGGGGGTGGGTGTTCCCTGGGTTGGGGAGCTTGCACCGTGGGGCTGGGACAACCAGCGGGGATGATGATGGGACGAGCATGTGTGGAGGAGGAAACACCTGAGTTGGAAGACAGACAGATGGGGGAAAGAAGCGCGAGAGTAATAATAAGTATACTCATACAATTAGGAGTTACAGCAGCCTAAGACAAATGAAGGATAGAAAGTTCCTTTAACTCACTCAATCCTAGAGTTTTTCGCTACTTTTCAAAATTGGAAAATTTGTATTAAAAATGAACAAAAACATGTGCATAAACAGTTTTATTCAGCTACCATTAACATGTAAAAACTAAAAAGCACCTTTGAAGACATCAAGCAGACTTCCAAACTAGATTTTTTTAACAGAGTTGCTACATTAACCCTGGCTCTTACTTCATGAGGAGGTCACCATCCTAATTGTTTCACGTGTTTGAAAGGTTAATGGATCCTTCCGATGGTAATTTACACAGTACTAAGACTGCTCAATGCCACCCCCCCCCCCCCCACCCCCAATGGGAATTACGGATTAAAAAGAATTCCAAGTTAAAAGGTCTTTAATATTCCTTGATTGTACATTCTAACAGAATACACATAAAGAATATAAATCGAAACGAGGAAGGGCGGGATGTAAGGATAATTCTGAACAGTTCACATTAATTCATTCCCTAAAGAATTTCTCCAACCTGGACTTTAAGATTGATGTCTACAAGCCATAAGACAATTACAAAAAGTTGTAAATAATGACTTACTGTTGGGTTGAACACATGAAGGGGGAGCATCAGAGGGTTGCTGGGGGGAGGGGTGCAATGACATGGCAACAGGGTGTTGTGGAGGAAGAGTGGCAGTCGCCATTGAACTGTTGTTGGCGGCCGCTGGCAAAGTGGCGTTTCCCTCCGTTCCGTTGGTGGAGTTATTACAGTAACCACCGGCGGTTATGTTGGAGTTGGAGTTGGTGGTGGTGGAGGTGATGCAGGTGGCCGAGGTGGTGGCTTGGATTCGGTTCCTTTCACCGTCCACGACCGGGGAGGTTTCACTGGTGTCTCCGGACTCATCGCACTCTTTCAGCATCTCTGGATGAGACAAGAGTAAAACAATAGAACAATAAATTTGTCAGCTTGAAATGGATTATTATAGAGTGACACTGTGTATCTTAGAATTGTGGTCTGGAACACACGATTGAAATTGGGTCAGAAGATCTGAGCCCACAATTAACCTCCACACTCTACGCTCTAAAGGAAAAACATTTTACACACATTTTATTGAGAATGTCAACGAGGCAAACAAATTCCGGAGCGGGCACTGGTGTGAGATAAAGATATGGAAAAAAAGTGTGAATGAAACAGTTCTAGACAAAGGAAGAACAAAAAAAAAAAAAAGAAAGAAAAAAAGGTCTTCTTAAAAATCATCTGCCTCACTGCCCCATTATTATTATTATTATTATTATTATTATTATTATTATTATTATTATTATTATTATTATTCATTATTATTATTATTATTATTATTATTATTTTCATTATTATTATTATTATTATTATTTTATTATTATTATTATTATTATTATTATTATTATTATTATTATTATTATTATTATTATTATCATTATTTTTAAAAAAAATTAATTATTTATTATTATTATTATTTTTTAAAATTTATTTATGTATTTTTATTAATTTTTTTTGAAATTTTTCTTGCCGTGCCTGGCACTGATTCATATCAGAACTTTAAATTACACACTAGTTAAACTTGAAAGTCTTTCTGCAAAAAGCAGCATTGTCTTAGACAATAAAAAATGTAAATATTTGTGCCTAAATATCGCTTGCATGTCTTACCCTTCCAGTTAAAATGTGTACTCTTTTTATACTCCAATTTTAAACTGTACAGCGTTCAGCATATAATAACGATGTTTAGAAAGGGGATATGTTACCAAAATTCAATCCTATATATTTCAAAAAGTTACAACACACAACACTTTTCAGTCATCTCGGTGTGTTGAAAAAAAAAAGAGAAGTATAATATAAACAAAACAGGACAAAAAGACAGTATGTCCGACTCAGCCAATGGGGAAAAGTAAGACGAATGAGAGTGGTCCAGGAAAAGTATAAAAGAAAAGAGGCCAGCAGTGATCTACCCTCTTGTTCTCAACCAAAAAAACCCCTTATCAATGACGCTTAAGTTACATCCCACTTCGATTACTTCAGAACGACCAAATGACATCAGATTGAGAATCAATATATATATAATATATATATATATATATATATAAATATATAATAATACATATATAATATATATATATATATATATATATATATATAATATATATACATAATATATATATATATATATATATATATATATATATATATAAATATATATATATATAGACTTCCATATATATGATATATGATCAACGTGTACATATATAGGTCTGACATCCGAACCCACTTTTTGGGCCTAGTTTAACATTGTTGTAATGGACAATATTTTGCGTCATTTTTTTTAGATTTCCATTACAACAATGAACCCATTGGGAATTGGGTTATCAGACCTGCAAATAAGTGCACGTCGATATAAAATAAATGAATAAATAAATAAAATAAAGGTACAGGTCAGAAAATATGGGGTCTGTGCCAAGAATAAGTTCATGTTTATTTTCATTCTAATTACTCTCACAGTCGTTAAAACTTGTCTATTTTTCACAAATCAACGAGCATGAGCCAAGATAATGAGACACGCAGAGTGAACCGAGACAAATCTGCCAAACACCGATGAAACGCCTTATTTTACGTTTTGGCCAGAAAACGGAAGACTTGAATTATCGATGGATTAATCCAACCCTCAACTCGTCTCAAGTCTCAAACCTGAGACCTCAAACACGTCTCAGGTTTGAGATTTTTTTGACCAGTTGAGATTACCTTTATCGATCTATAATCCATTCTTAAACAAAAAGAGTTTTGGGGGTCAAAATTGTTCAGTGCAGTCCATGTTAAATTTTCGCCAGCGAGCACAGAATTACTGGCAAATCTAAAAATTTATAAAACTATTTTTAAAAAAAGGATTTATTGATATAATATACAAGTAACTGCAGACCTGCCAAATTGAAAACTTCACAAAGTAATTTTTATGTCAATTTTTAGTAATTTGACAAGGAAATTTGTAATTTCTGAAATTGTGTACCAACAACCACAATACTATTATTATTATTATTATTATTATTATTATTATTATTATTATTATTATTATTATTATTATTATTATTATTATTATTATTATAATAATAATAATAGTAGTCGTAGTAGTCGTAGTAGTAGTAGTAGTAGTAGTAGTAGTAGTAGTAGTAGTAGTAGTAGTAGTAGTAGTAGCAGTAGTAGTTCGCTTCTTCTTCTTATCATTATTATTATTATTATTATTATTATTATTATTATTATTACTACTACTACTAAGGATTAGAAATTCGTAATTTTCCATAAAATTTCGTATTTGGCCATGAAATTTGTCTAAAATTCGTAAAATTACGAAAAATTCGTAAGACTTGGCAGGAATGTAACTGGCCGTCTTGTTGCCAGATTCATTTGTGCGCACCTACAGACTTTATTACTGGCTCGATTTTGATCGTAGATTCGATTTTATGTTAATTTCCAAAATGCAGTGGTATAATAATTAAAATAGATGAGTGCCTGTTCGTTATAGATAGTATGCACTTGGCTAAGAAGCTCACAACATTGCCAACCGGAAGTATAACGGACCAATACACAGAACTATGTGTAACCTTGAACATTTATAGACTGTTTAATACAAGACAGTTTAGTGAGATTACTCATAAAAGCGGATGGCCAAAAAACAACAAATGCCCGAATGACGTCATCTTCGTTCTATCTATAGCCTTTATTTCCCTTTAAATATTGTAAGTTCTCCACTAGTTGAAGTAAAACATTCTGGCCTAAAATTTCGGTGGGTAAAAGAGAAGAAAAAAAAAATAATTAAAAGAACTTTTGTCAGTATACGGCAAACAAATTTAATGACCAGCCAAGTCTGGTCTGGATGAAGCATTCTAGAAAATAGGATTTGTAAAATGCACAGAAAACGAGAAGGGTAGAATTAGAAGTTAAATAGAATCAATAATGAGATGAGAAACAACCCCCCCCCCCCCACACCCGCTTTTTCCACCTCGCTGAGATGCCTGCCATCCATCCTCTCTCTCTCTCTCTCTCTCTCTCTCTCTCTCTCTCTCTCTCTCTCTCTCTTTGACAAACACGAAATCGATAAGCACATCTAATTTGTAAAGACAAAAACAAACAAAAAAAAAACAACAACAAATAAATAAATAAAATAAAAACCAACCTAGACGTCTTAATCATTAATTAGAGAAATATCGGTTTTACTGCGTAGATAATTCAATTCGCAATGCAACAACTTCCATCTTTGTGTTCTTTTCATATCTACAGTTCGAGACACAAAGACGCAAAACTTACAAAGTTCGGCAGATGTTAAAACACTTGAGACGAAGTTGTGGGATTGTGACATTAATTTGTAGTTTTATCGTGTTTTGTACTGGAGTGTATTAATCCGTCCCACCCATAACTGACAAAACACCCCCTTTGCACTTTGATCAGAAGAAAACATTTCCTTCATATCGTCATTAAATATGGAAGGAACGAAATTGACGCCACTCAGCTCTTTGTTATTGTTTTTAGACAGCCATTTTAATGATTTGTTCTCACTAAATCCTACCAATCAGACTATAAAATGTTCGAGGGTACACGTTGGTACGTTATATCTGACTGCCAGATGTTGTATTTTACCTAAACGCATAAAATCAACATTAAAATGACCACCCCTGGCTTGTCACAATACGTACTTTAACCGATGACTTCTATAAGATGCTATATATGACCATCTGGGAGTTATTCATTCTAATCCATCGACAAAATAAAAATATGTAGAATAGTGTTTTGTCAGTTTGTGACGGCGTTTACCTTGGGAGCAGGTAAAACAAAATTGAAAAGAAAAAAGTTTTCTTTCTTTTTTCTTCTTTATCATTGTGAGTGGAGGGGGAAAAAATCCAAATGAGAACGAACAAGATATAAGGGGAGGTAAATGGAGTGCATGCAATGAGATTGAAAGGAACCGACGGAACTTTTTAGTCAGAGAATAAATACATACAGGTAGGGAAGGCATGGGAACAAGATCATGTTCTCTCTCTCTCTCTCTCTCTCTCTCTCTCTCTCTCTCTCTCTCTCTCTCTCTCTCTCCCCTCCCCTCCCCCACATACAAACAAATACAGTTACAAACTACCCCACAGGCGAAAACATATACAAAATCTATATTCACTCTCCTTCTTCTTCTCCTCCTCCTCCCCCCCCCCCCCACCCCTTCTCAGAGATTTAATAATCTGTTCTCGCAGACTTCAGAGCATCAACTAGTATAATTTCATGCCTGAAACACAGATCTCCAAAGGGTAAGGCATTATGAAAATAGAATACACCTGTCAAAGTTTCCCCATCAAACGACCATCCCAATCAACTAAGAGAGTTCCATTATTTAGTGGACAGATGGTACGGTGTAGTGATTAAAATCTACGTACGAGTTCCTTATGATGGATTCAGATCTTACTTATCGAATGGGGTGGATATGGATAGTTTTAAAAACCAAGTCTCGTTGTGCTCTGAGATTATATATATATATATAAATCATCATTGTCTAATGCTGGAAGGTCGCTATTCTCATCCTATACACACGAGTATGAGATAAATAGATAGATAGATAGATAGATAGATAGATAGATAGATAGATAGATAAATAGATAGATAGATAG
>NC_088360.1:18426841-18476841 GCF_034508935.2 Berghia stephanieae | reverse complement strand
TTGAGTATGAAGATGTATGAGGATTGCGTATCATAGTAACAAACGATAGCACACGTGACTACAGTAAAGAAACTCAAAAAACCAGTATACAAATAGACAATACAATCAACGTCCGCTTATCCCATGCTCCAACACTTTTACTCATCCAACAGTCCGTCGAGTGTATCGAGTACATTCTAAAAGATGAATCTCTTTCTCGTGGCACCGTGATTGAGACCAATTTACTTTTAACAAGTATCGATACAGTTCAACACCACCACTACCACGACCCACAACAACGACGACGAGGACAGTAAGAAAATCAACAACAGAAACGAAATAGATCAAAGAACAATAGAACAATAGAACAAAAGACGTGCATCCCTATCTTCCGTAAAAATATCACTAATTTATTTTTTGGCAAATGACCCGACTATTCAGATTTCCAACAGGCAAAACTCCTTTAAAAAAAAAGTATTTTCCTATTGCTAAAAATAGAAAGAAAAAAGAAAAGAATACAAAACAAAAACAAAATAAATTTGAGTCATACAATTTTTATCTATTAAATATCTTGACCCAAGCAAATACATGTCTTTTGAAACCAAATGTCTATATATATATAGGATTTGAGTCGTACCGCAGTCACGTTTGGTCAAACACAAATTTAAGAGTCGATGACAATCACTTCAAAATTTTTAGTTGAATTAATTATAAGAATAGGAAAGAAACGCCAAACACGTTTAATCCACAAACATCTCTATACAAACCAATCAAATGTGCATAACCGGCAAGTGTGAGTGTGAGCAGCGGCGGTTGACTGTATTTTACCTATGAGAACAATCAATACACTAATCTCCTTGGCCACAGCCTCCCCCCCCCCCCCCTCCCCCACCCCCTTTACGGTTGTATCAATGCAACAGATGTCAATTATTATGGCGTACCCGGGGCATTGTGATCGAACTGTTAAAATGAATCACACGCCCCACTGCGTCTTTTTATACTGATCTTTAGGAAACAACAACAGAAAGTAATAATTAATTGGCAAAACAAACATAATTCAGATCAAAGGAATAAAACTATCATGCATATTATTATGTAATTAAATTATTAGAAAAACAACGCAAATTAATAAATAGGTCAAAACAAAAAGCGACGAATGACTAAACGAAATCCTTTTAAATATTAAAACAAACATTTCTTTAATTTCGAATTTGGAGAGGAAAGTAACTGTGGTCGTTGAAGAAGAAGAAGAAGAAGAAGAAGAAGAAGAAGAAGAAGAAGAAGAAGAAGAAGAAGAAGAAGAAGAAGAAGAAGAAGAAGAAGAAGAAGAAGAAGAAGAAGAAGAAGAAGAAGAAGAAGAAAATGATGATGACGATGTTGTCCATGGGCTCGAATCCTGGAAACGGTAGCTACTCTATTCGCCTCACATTTCATCGGAGCACCGACCCTTCCAGACCCGTAAACTTAAATTGATGATTGAGGCAGTCACAATGCGTCATAAAGACTAAGAGGACAATATTCTAATATTTGAAGTGACAACCCCCCCCCCCCCACATTTTTTTTAAATTAAAAAAAAAATTAAATTAAAAAATGAAGAAAGCTAACAAAGAAAAGAAAGTAAGAAAGAAAAGAATTCTATCCATAAAATTGCAATACTGGATGAGATCAAAGTCAATAGTTTACCTCGATATACCCATAAGATGGTGCTGGAGGAAGTAGGCATGATTGTCGACATTCCAAAAACGAGTATCGATTACGAATTGAATTCGATACCTCTCGATAATCCGATTGCCGGTCAATGGCAGGGGCAGTGATGTTTGCGTCTGTTTATGTTCAGTATGTCCAAGAATCGAACACTTCAATATACGAGAGCTCATATCGCTCTGGAAAATGGCGATTAAGCACCAGTCAGGTTAGGGTTCAGTAAAATCTATGTTATGTCTCGTAGCCTGCTAAACTCATACCTCTTACAGTTCACATTCCATTTAATTTACCACCACAGACATTTCTTCGCCTCTGCCACTCAGAAATAGTAAACATATAGTTTGCTGAAAATACACAGATGGTTGTTGGTACGATGCCATGGGAAGAAAAAAAAATACCCCATAGAGAGTTGGCAACGATGGGATTCGAACCCACATCCTATATTGGCGAGGGTTATAATTTACGCCAATGCAATTTTCTTGACGGCACTGCCCAATATAACCTACTCTTTAACCCTGTATTTTAAAACGTCTGGCTCCAGCCAAACGTTTTAAAAAACAGAAAATTGTTCAAGTAAGATAGCGTTGAACATCCAACCTTTTTAAAGAAAATGCCTGACGGACCACTAAAATACACGTGTCAGAAGGTTGAAATAATAATTTTAAAAATATCAGGTAAGAGAAATATGTGCCCCCCATCGGGCTGCGAAGAAGTGCAGATAAAGGTAAACAAACAAAGTCAAGGCGTTATCAAAAAGGTGAAAAGCGTAAAAAGTGCCGCTCTCACGGAATGGCAACCATCAAAAGGGTGGGAAAATCACAAGGAATTTTCGTGTTCCAGAACGTCATAACATAGATATACCAAGTATTTTGTCTTGAGCCAGTGTTTGGTATGTATTAAGTATTTAGTAGTCTAAATAAAGTGGATTGACTGGCGGGTAGTCGAAAGAGAGTGTGGCCTTTTGAGATGAATAGTATTAGAATTTCCAACGCTTCTACTGAGATTTGAAGTCAAACATCGAAAAGTCGTAATCAATAACAAGAGGTGCGATGTACAGTAAGTAGGGGAGAGAAGTATGAAACGAAACAAAATACCTTGGTAGGATAATCGAAGTTTGAGAAAACTAGTGATAACAGAGAAGCAACGCCTGAAAAGTATCCTCTCTCTCTCTCTCTTTCTCTCTCTCTCTCTCTCTCTCTCACACACACACACACACAGCAAACAAGAAGGAATCAAACAAGACATAAAAGGTGAATTTAAGTGTAGAAATACATTAAGAAAATATCAGGCCGTTTATCAATAACACGGGCAATCTGTTAAGTTCACAAGAGAAATGCAATATATATATAATATATATTGGTCAGAAGTTGCGACAACGCTTAAATGAAGGAAAAAAATAATAATGAAATTAATATCAGGGATGCCAAACAAAAAAAAAAAAACAAAAAACAAAAAACAAAAAATAACAAAAAAAAAAAAACACACACACAAAAACAACAAAACAAACAACAACAAAAACAAAAAAACAAAACAAAACAAAACAAGCAGACGAAAAAACTGACAAAAAAAACTAAAAATGAGCAGAACATCAAATCTCGCCTAAAACGAACTTTAAAGATAAGCAAACAAAAACATCTCTCTTAACTCTTCCCTTTCCTTTGCAAGTGTATGGGCATTTGTTGCATTCATTTCAATAATACTATTATTTCTGTCTTGAGAAGGACCTTCAGTAGCCTCCTTCTTGGAGACAAGAAAGGGTGTTGAGGTGTGAGCTAAGGTGTTGTGCGGCTATGTGGTCTTGTGGTATGACACTCGCTTTCGGATCGGAAGGTCCTGGGTTCGAGCCTCGCGCTCGGCGCATAGTTGAGTCCTTGGGAAAGGCTCTTTACTCACTTTCTCTCACCGTACTCAGGTGTAAAATGAGTACCTGGCCGCTAACAGCGTTGTTATTGTCCGAAAAATTGTAATATCGCCTAACAGGCGTCATGTCCCGTCCTACATGTTAAATGTTGCGTTGACCAGGGACCCCTTGTAAAGCGCTTTGAGCACATTTAGTGGATATTGCGCTATATAAAGCTCTTTTTTTTCTTTTTTTTTTTTAAAACCGTGAAAAGCCGGGGGAAAAAACCCAGAGACATGGCATCCCTGTAATATGAATCAAGACACTTAAGGACATATAACAAAAACCAGCTGATACAGTCAGGGCGAATAAAGTGGGTATTTTTTTAAAATCCCAAATTATTGCGAACATCCGCACGTAAACAAACAAACAAACACACAATGCACAAATAAAACTTAATTTAAAAAACCAAAACAAGACAGAAAAAAACCCCCCAAAAAATATAACAACAAAACGGTAGAAAATTAAGAAATAAAACACGCACACACACACATACATACATCATACATATAAAAACACTGGCAGAGAGAGAGAGAGAGAGAGAGAGAGAGAGAGAGAGAGAGAGAGAGAGAGAGAGAGAGAGAGAAAGAGCGAGAGACAAAGAGACACACAGAGAGAGAGAGAGAGGCGGAGAGAGACAGAGAGAGAGAGAAAGGCACACACACACACACACACACAGAGAAAGACAGAGAGAGAGAGAAAGAGAGAGAGAGAGAGAGAGAGAGAGAGAGAGAGAGAAAGACAGAGAGAGAGAGGGATAGAGAAACAGGCACACACACACACACACAGAAAGAGAGAGAGAGAGAGAGAGACACAGAAAAAGAGAGAGAGAGAGAGAGAGACAGAGAGAGAGAGAGAGAATTCGAAGGGAAATAACCGAATGGATTATCTATAATATCATGCGCCACGAGAAGAGGGAAGAGAATTAAAGATACGACAAATTTGAAAGATGACGTATAAAGACTATGAGAAAACGGGTACCAGATGAAGATGGATGAAAATGGGAGAAAATACATATATTATTTGAAACATTCTCACCTGGGAAAATAACAAATAACATTGGGAAAGTCAGACATAAACTGATGAAAGAATCAAGTAAACAAAAGGGCAGAGAAGCAGACCTAGAATCTTGTAAACTCGGATTTAATAATATAAGCCAGAAGCACTGAAACCAAGCACAATTCTTTAACAGATATTTTTACATTAATATCAGAATCACCATCATCACTGACCAATAACAAATCAAAAAAAATAAATGAAATATTAAAATATTATATGTATAGCAATCTTTCTGGATATTTTGTTGTTTTTAAAAAAAAATTATTTAAAGAAAAACAAAAAAACACCCCCCCCCACCCCCAACCCAAAAAACAAAAACAACCCCAAACAAACAATAAAAAAACAAACAACTCAACCACCCCCCTAAAAATAAAACAAAACAAAAAAAAAAACAAAAAACAAAAATAAACAACAAAAACAAACAAACCCCCCCCCCAAAAAAAAAAAACAAAACAAAACAAAACAAAAAAAAAACAAAATCAAAACTAAACAAAACCAGATCTCTTTGCAACTGCTTGTGTGGCCTTGAAGAATGAAATGGAATCCATAACAACCCGTAGTCATGACTACAATTACACACACACACACACACACACACACACACGCACACACACACACCTCACTATTCATCAATATCCCAGTATCTTTTTTTAAAGTTAGTATTATGGAACCAGCTGAGAATAATAATAATAATATAAGAAAAATTTATTGAATAAACAATCAGCCCTGCCTTAGTTATTTTATTTTATAAATAGATATCTTTTAAATTCTATTTGATCTATTTCCCTAATCATTCACCGTTTTACTTATTGACATACCTACTATTTCGAGTCATTTACTCTAACCTGTTTTTTTTTCTGACACTGATTTACTGATTTACTCGTTCGTGTGTTTTTAATTACATCATGTAGGAGCAAAATCTATCCTTCTTGGTTACGAACATTCTAGACATAAATAAGAGCAAAAGAACGGAATTTATCTTGGAATCTCATCAAGAAAGAATCAATATTGCACTGAATTACGTACTTTAAACGAAAACATATTTAAAGATCTTTAAAAGCAGTTACATACAAAATCGACCAACGAAGAGTATAGTAGTTTTCTCCCCTTTATACACACAACGAATTTTACACAATGAAATCTTGAGATAATTTATCACAACGGTACAAGTAATTTAATCTTGACCACAGAATTCCAATTCAAAAACAAACAACAACAAAAAAAGATCAATACCAAAGAATCATTTACACATTCGACACAATAACATAAGAGCCACAAAACATATGTATTGAAGGTATGCGAACGTGAGCGTATGGAGCATACTTTTCCCCTCCCCCGAGGGGTAGCCACCGCTACCTTTCCTCACCTGCCCACATCCCACCTCCTTCAATCATCTTATCCAAGACACACCGCCATGGATTTACCGCTCACTCGTCACAGAGCCAGAAAAGAAAGAAAAAAAGAAAGAAAAGAAAGAGAGAGAGAGAGAGAGAGAGAGAGAGAGAGAGAGAGAGAGAGAGAGAGAGAGAGAGAGAGAGAGAGAGAGAGAGAGAGAGAGAGAGAGGGGAAAGAAATTCAGATCTATAATTATCCCAGCGTTTCCCATCCATTTAAAACGGGGTGCAGCTAGCATTCGGGTTTGGTGATACCTAAACGGTCCAAAGACCAGACAGTTTTTTGCTCACAGAACGCGCGTGCGAAGGGAAGCGAAGGCAGTGATCGCAGCACTGTTAGTGTTGGTGGGTGCTGTCTAATATCAGAGCCTGTTGTGGCATTTGACTTGATGAGGCGCAGGTATTCTTTGACACCTTGAGAAAGAGAGAGTGAGAGAAAGAGAACGAGAGAGAGAGAGAGAGAGAGAGAGAGAGAGAGAGAGAGAGAGAGAGGGAGGGGAGAAAGTGTGTGTGTGTGTGTCTGTGTGTGTGAGAGTGAGTGAGAGAGAGAGAGAGAGAGAGAGAGAGAGAGAGAGAGAGAGAGAGAGAGAGAGAGAGAGAGAGATTCATCTTAAACATCCGTCTGCGATAGCAATACGTTATTCGCCAGTCTTCACCAATCCAATTTGCCAAATGTATACACCTGGAGTCATCCTTTTAACTTATGGTCAAGCAAATGATAAGCCATTGTTTGGTATGGGAGATAAGTAAATGGAAGAATGGATGGATGGGATTGATGGATGGGGTGGATGTATTGGATGGATGGATGGGATGGATGAATAGATGAGATGGGATGGATGGGATGGATGGGGTGGATGTATTGGATGGATGGATGGGATGGATGAATAGATGAGATGGGATGGATGAATAGATGAGATGGGATGGATGGGATGTTGGATGGAGGATGGATGGTGAATGTGGGATGGATGGATGGGATGGATGAATAGATGAGATGGGATGGATGGGATGGATGGATGGATGGATGGATGGCTGGGATGAATAGATGAGATGGGATGGATGGATGATGGATGGGATGGATGGATGGATGAGATGGGTGGATGGATGGATGGATAGAGATATGATAGATGGGATGGATAGATGGGCGGATGGATGGATGATGATATGGGTATAATGGATGGGATGGACAGGATAGAATGATTGATGGTATGATTAGCTGGACAGACAGACAAATTGACTATCAGAACACACACACACACACACACACACACATATATATATATATATATACATATATATATATATATATATATATTAGAGATAGAGAGAGAGAGAGAGAGAGAGAGAGAGAGAGAGAGAGAGAGAGAGAGAGAGAGAGAGAGAGAGAGAGGGGGGGAGAGAGAGATAGAGTGAGAATTAATGGCCAATGAGTAGACAAGACTATTACCACCACCAACCACCACCACTTATTACATACGTACTGTACTAAGGAAGAGCATTACGCGACCCCAGGCAAGAGCTCACACATACTTATACTTATTTAACCACTTTGATGGAATTATTGTGATGACGATTCTGTGGCTGTTTTGACATGGCCTACTCATCGCCTTTACATATAATTTATTTGGCTTCTATTGATGTGCACATTTTTTGCACCCGTCTGATAACTTAACTGAACGCAATCATTTTATGGGCTCGATTTAACATTAAATAAATAAATAAATAAAATTCCCTTTATTCATTCCAAAGAGGAATTTTTCTCTGGGGTCTATTCCAAGGGAAGACTGGAATAACCCAGGCGCCAGCCGCAGTGCAGCGCCGCAAATCGAGCTAGGGCGAGGTGAGTTGCTCAAGGCCTACTGTGCCGCCAAGCTCCAACCTTATCTTAACAAGATTCAGCAGTTTCAAATTCACTCCGTCGTTGATGAACGCGGATAAACAGCAAACAAACAAACAAACAAATAAACAATCAAAACCAAATAACAGCATTTGTCACATTGCACCGTGATCTATTATATATATATATATATATATATATATATATATATATATATATATATATATATATATATATATATCATATATATTATATATATATATATATATATATTATATTTATATATATATATGTATATATTATATTATATATATATTTTTTTTTTTTTAAATATTTTTTATTATTTTTTATTTATTTATTTGTAAATTATTTTTTAATTTATTATTATTATTTTTATTTTTTTTTTTCAAAACTATCAACTTCAATGCAGGATCCGACGGCTCCATAACTCCAAAAAAATAAAAAATAAAAATATAAACAAATGCAAGTTGCATAAGAATGTCCCTTAGTTAACACCCAGAACGTAAATAACATGTAAATTAATCCGATCGATAAGGCTTTTGCATGCCGTATGGGGAAGGAAAGAAATACAATAGCATGAGTTATAATTCATAGGTTTATTTTGAAAAATTATGCTTTTCAAAAATTTTCATTGATAAAAAAAAGACTTCCAAATTATCAGTCATAACTTATAATTATTATTTCCCCCTCACTATCACGCCAGTGATGTTATTGATTTTTTTTTAACATAAAAAGAACAATAATAGGTTGCCCATAAAAGCGAATTCGTATTTAGAGGAAACGCGAGAGAGGGGATGTGGGAAGTTAATAAAAATAAACAGGATCTCTCGCTGGAAGATAACTTGGTTTAGAAAAAAACGACCCAAAAATGCCCCCCCCCCCCCCCTTATTTTTTTGGGTGTTCCCTTTTAGTTGAGTTCGTTGAGTTCGATGTTATTTATTTATTACTTTAATTTCCCCACCAACACTCATAAATTAATATTACGCTCCGTACAGTTGAGCACTCTCGATACCGGTAGCCAACACACCGCTCACAACATGACAACAACAATAAAGTTTTAAAAAAACCCCGTAGACTACTCGATGAAAGACGTCCCCAACCCAAAGTATGCTCTAACCAACATTATCGAGCACTCTCGTACCCACAAGGAGCTACACACACTCATCTATATATATATATATATATATATATATATATATATATATATATATATATATATATATATATATATATATATATATATATATATATATATATATTACAATTGCTCTTGTCACGGTTTGTGTACAGCACAAACGCGGGATGAAATGAATTGTAAATTGATACAATTTGTGTGTCACATAGACAGACTGGTGAGAAACAACAGTTAAAAATGATACCGACCTTCTCATGTCAATGATAGGTGCGATGAGTGCATGCATGTGTTTTGGGAAGTCAGAGAGCAAAGAGAACAAAAGCAGTATTCAAAAACCTAAAAACTAATAAGTTCAGCTCCATTAAGCAGCATTTTCTTCCAACCATTTGGATAGGATACTTGTCCACTTGAGTCTTGGGAAGTCAGAGAGCGGATAGAGCAAAACCAAAAGCTAGAGGTGCCTTAATGAGCCATTAACTCACTCAACCCTAACACCGACCATATCCGCAGTATACTTGAGCTTTTGTATAGCGCAATATCCACTAAACGTGCTCAAAGCGCTTTACAAGGGGTCCCTGGCCAACAGCAACACATAACATGTAGGACGAGACATGACGCCTGTCAGGCGATATTACAATTTTTTGGGACAGAGACAACGCTGTTAACGGCCAGATACTCATTTTACACCTGAGTACGGTGAGAGAATGTGAGTAAAGAGCCTTCTCCATGGACTCAACTATGCGCCGAGCGAGGCTCGAACCCAGGACCTTCCGATCCGAAAGCGAGTGTCATACCACTAGACCACATAGCCGCACATCAGGGTTACTTTTACCCCAAGCCTATTTATTATTACACTTTTCTCAGACAAATTATAGGCGTAGTATCAAAGCTAATGTTTTTAGTTTTTACATGTTTATGGTAGTTGAATAAAACTAGACTAGATATGTGGATGATGCCAAGTCTGCAAAGATAGATCATCATCAAGCCCTACTGCAACCTCCTCGTGGTGTCGAACGGTAACAGGTCAAGCTGGCCAACTGCAGAGGGCGACAAGAATAGGCAATGGCAAACCATTCTTGTAACTTTGCCGAGTTAACTGCATGAATAAGTCCAAAAAGTTAAACGGTGACAGCGTAAAGGGGAGCATGTTTTCACGGAAGACTGCTGCCTCGCTCGGTTGGGAGCGTGATGTTCGTCAGGTCACACCGAACCGTCAGCCAATTACTAGGCGAAATAAATTTAACAAATGTGACAAAACCAAAATTGGGACATGGAATGTCAGGACCTGTGCCCAAAAAGGAAAACTAAACAACATTCTAAAAGAAATGAAACGGCTCCAAATAAATATTCTTGGCCTGGCAGAGATGAGATGGAAAGAGCAGGGAACCATGTCAAAACAAGAAAACAACACGACATATAAGATCATATGGAGTGGTGGAACCTCTTTCCAAAAAGGAGTAGGGATGATCTTAGACCAAAAATCAACCAAATTTTACAAAGGGCACGTAGCAATCTCAGACAGAGTTTTGCTGGTTAAGCTAAGAGGACCTGTAGTTGACACCAATATTATTCAAGTTTATGCACCAACAGAAGAGGCGACAGATGCAGATATGACATAGTTTTACCATTCACTAGACAAAGCAAAACGAATGTGTAAATCACAAGAAGTCCTTATGGTAATGGGGGACCTAAATGCTAAGATTGGCAGAGGCAGAGATGGTGACATAATCGGACCACATGGACTCGGAGACAGAAATGAACGAGGAAACATCTGGGCAGATTGGTGTAGAACAAATAAATTAATGATTTCAAACACCTGGTTTCAACAACACCCAAGAAGAACCTGGACATGGCAATCACCAGGGGACAGAGCAAGGAACCAGATAGACTTTATAGCAGTATCATCAAGATTCAGAAATGGCATATTAAATTGCAAAACCTATCCAGGCGCCGATGTAGACAGTGACCATGTCCCAGTTGTTTGTACAGTAAGGATAAAGTTTAAAGCTATTCAGAGAACAGCTGGTAGAATAAAGAGGGATTACAGGTTATGCAAAGACAATGGCATACAAACAAAAATGAGAGAAGAATTTGAAAATGCACTCATGATACAAAGCCAAAGTGAACCTGATAACGAAAAATGTGAAAAACAATTTGATATATTCCAAAAGTGTGTCAAAGCAACTGCAGAAAAGCATTTACCAATAGCTCAAATAAACAGCAAAAAGGAATGGATGACAAATGAAATTCTAAACCTATTTGAAGAAAGACGAAAATGCAACAGAGGGTCTGCAGAATACCAAACATTGAACAACCACATTAAATCCAAATGCATCGAGGCACACGAGAACTATCTAGACTGGAAATGCTGCGAAATCGAAAGAGAATACAAACCCAACCCCCAACAAGCTCACCAAAGAATAAAAGAACTATCAGGGAAAAGGAAAAGCAAAGCAGCAGGAAGTTGTATCCAAAACAAACAAGGGGAACTGCTATTTGAAGAACAACATATAGAAAGCCGATGGGTAGAATACATAGGCGAACTGTACAATGATCCAAATAGAAATGAACCACCACTGAAATTCAAAGAACCATTAAGCGGACCAAACATCACCAAAAGTGAAATTGAACATGCCATGGAACGAATGAGGGATGGTAAAGCAACAGGCCCTGATGAAATATCTGTAGAGGTATTAAAAAGCCTAGGAGATCTAGCAATTGATGAACTTCACATATTATTCAACAATATATACAATACTGGGAAAATTCCAGAAGATCTCTGTAACTCTATTTTCATAGCAATACCAAAGAAAGCAGGTGCAGTCAGATGCGAAAATTTTAGAACTATAAGTTTAATAAGTCACATCAACAAAATACTGTTGCGTATAATTATCAACAGGCTAAGGAATAAGATTAACCCCGAAATCGCAGAAGAACAATATGGATTCCAACCTGACAGAGGGACAAGGAACGCAATATACCTCCTCCGTGTTTTAAGTGAAAGAGCTATACAGGTTCAGACCCCACTATACCTCTGTTTTGTCGACTACAAAAAAGCTTTTGATAGAGTACGCCACGAAGAAATACTAAAACAACTGCACTCCATTGGCGCTGATGAGAAAGACCTCAGACTCATGCAAACATTATACTACACCCAGCAGGCATCTATCAAAATCGGAAACTCTACAGGAAATTCCATTCCTATTAAGAAAGGAGTCCGTCAAGGGTGTGTTGCCTCACCAGATCTGTTTAATCTATACCAAGAAACAATCATGAGGGGCATAAATAATATGGAGGGAATAAAAGTAGGAGGTCACAACATAAATAATATAAGATACGCAGACGATACGGTACTCATTGCAACATCAGAAATCCAACTTCAAAAGATTGTTGACAAAGTGGTAGTAGATAGTGAAGCCAAGGGAATGGAAGTGAATATCACCAAAACGGAATGCATGGTAATACAGAAAAACCCCGAAAACAACAACACCTGCAATATAACGATTCACGGCGAGCAACTTACCAACGTAGAAAATTTTAAATACCTAGGTTCAATAGATGGAAGATGTAACCGAGACATACGAGCAAGAATAACTCAAGCCAAACAGGCCTTCATGGACCTGGGAAACATTTTGAAAAACAAACAGATGTCGTTCGGGATTAGATTCCGAGTCTTGAAGTGCTACGTGTGGCCAATCTTGTTATACGGATGCGAAAGCTGGACTACAAATGCAGAAACACAAAAGAACATTGAAGCTTTTGAAATGTGGTGCTTGAGAAGGATGCAGAGAATATCGTATACTGCACACAAAACGAACGAAGAAGTGCTAAAACAAACATACCAACAAAGGAAACTAATGCCCTTAATAGTGGATCGACAACTATCCTTTTTCGGACACATAGTAAGGAAAGATAAGAATGAATACCTGGCAAGTTGTGGAAAAATACCTGGTAAACGCGCCCGGGGGAGACAAAGAAAAACACTCATAGACCAACTGAAGGGCTTCACCAACCTAACAATCCAAGAGCTGTTTGAAAAAGCAAGAGACAGGGAGGAATGGAGAGAGATAATTCATGCAGTATCCGAAGCCTGGACCAGGCATGGAACCTAGAAGAAGAAGATATGTACATACTCATTTGAAATATTTTTTTTCCTCCAGTTTTGAAAAGTAGCAGCAAATCTCTTGGATTGAGTGAGTTAAGACGGAGAAAAAAAAATAAAGTGAGTGAATGCGACTCATAAAAAAAAGGGGACAATGCAATACAATACAAACAACGTTTCAGTCTTTGACCTTCCTCAGGTTACACACAAAACACGAAGGTCATGACGAGAGAGCAAACGTGGTATTAAAAAAAAAAAATAAAAGCCAATTAAGACCCGTTTCAGCAGAACGTTGGGAAAAGTGACGATTTCTTTCAATCATTTGGATAGGATGCTTATCGATCGCCTCACGAGGTCCCAGGTGTAAGAGTTTTTGCCAGGATGATGCCAAGTCATTTAAATCGATCGACATTATTTAAAGGACGAGTTTTCTGGTCAAATGTTTAAATATCTACGTGTCTTTTCAGAGTACGACAGTTCACAGGTTAAAATGATCCCACTGGTTGAACTATTGAATACAACTGACTCCTTATTCACTTTCTTTTAGTAGCAGACATGCCAAATGGAAAACTTCAAATTTAGTCATTTCTGAAATTGTGTATGAACAACCACAATATTATTATTATTATCATTATTATAGTAGTAGTAGTAGTAGTAGTAGTAGTAGTAGTAGTAGTAGTAGTAGTAGTAGTAGTAGTAGTAGTAGTAGTTGTTCTTCTTTTTCTTCTTATCATTATTATTATTGTTATTATTATATTATTATTATTATTATTATTATTATTATTATTATTATTATTATTATTATTATTATTATTATTATTATTATATTATTATTATTATAACAGTAGTAGTTGTTGCTCTTCTTTTTATCATTATCATTATTATTATTATTATTATTATTATTATTATTATTATTATTATTATTATTATTATTATTATTATTAAGTATCACTAAGAATTAAAAATTCGTAATTTTCCATTAAATTTAGTATTTGGCCATGAAATGTGTCGGCATGTATGTAATAGTCGCCAGTGTTAGGCTACGAGAAAAAAATAAAATTTTATTCATCCCCAAGGGGAAATTTGTCTTTAGGGTCCATTCCAAGGGAAGACTGGAATAACCCAGGCGTCAGCCGCACAGCAGCACCGCAAAGTGAGCTAGGGTGAGGTGACTTGCTAAAGGCCACACAACGCAGCGGCGGGTGATTGAACGCGGTACCTTTCGGGTAAGAAGCAAAGACCGTACTACTGAGCCACATGCTGCCCCCATTTGAGTTTACGAAGGCTACCTTCTAACTCACCTCGTTCGCATGGCATGGTAGTTTGACTAGTCATACATTCAAACAACCGGGCCTTTGAAAACTGGTGCAAGGGAGAAAGAATCCGATCATTATCTCTGTTCCAACCTGTTTACATTTTGCTGTGGAAGTCGGACGGTATGCCTTGCCGTCTGAGAACATGCAGGTCTATTTTTTGCAATGACATTCAAAGCAGCGGAGATAAAAAGGTCACCTTCGAGTGTTATTTATTTCTTTATCCATACATTACGTATGTGATAGAACTGTAAAAAACAAACCTGTAACGCCACTTAAATGTGAATGTTAATGAGTACTTCCCCCAGAAACAGTGACAGGAATTGAAGGGTCCTGGCACATAAAAAAAAAATACAATACCCCCCCCCCCCCTTAACACACACACACACACACACACACACACACACACACACACACACACCGAAAAACATACACCAATCAAATACACAAAAGCAGATCAAAAATTTAAAACAAAACCCTTTTACTTGGTAAGACATAAAGACACACACACACACAAAAATACAATACCCCCTCCCCCTTTTAACACACACACACACACACACACAAACACACTGAAAAACATACACCAAACAAATAAACAAAATAGATCAAAAATTTAAAACAAAACCCTCTTACTTGGTAAGACATAAAGTTCAATCTTGATGGCATGTTGTCGGTTTGAAACAGGAGCGGTTCCGAAAACGGTCGACAGTGGCGCTTTGTCATTCCGTATCTGGCAAATTTTGGCTTTAAAAACAAACCTATTTTACTACACCGATTAAATGAGTTCCGCGAGGACGAGAGACGCATGCGCACAACCAACATGACGTTCTCTCTGTAATAACTTTTCCGCCGGTGACGTCACAGACTATGGGTGACGTCTAATCAAGGGACGCTACTCTTACGCTAATCTCATTCCCTATAAGGGCAGGTATATCTAGTAATAAGGGCGGCTCAGAACGTTACAAATAGCTCTAAAAATGTGTTTATTTTCTATCCATCGTTAAAAAAAAAAAAAAAAAAAAAATAGAAGCTATTGCCATTGTAAGGCAATGGGTCTAAGCCCACCTGTTAACAAGTCTGAAACTATCAAAATATTTGCCTGTAATTACCACTGTTATTATTGCAATATTATGATAACTAGACTTTGGAGCTTATACCAATCGACATGGAATTCTATTAATAACAAAATATTAATTAATTAATTGACAAGTAATGTAGCAATGACTATGAAAAATGTTTTTTTTTTCTCTTTTTGAGGAAAATTTTTGTCTTAAATCCACGCCCTATCTCCACTGAGTAAAATTGCTTTTGAATTTTGAAAATCCATTCATAAATAAACAAGTTATGCAGTTTCAAAGGTGTCATTTATTTGGATGACCCGCAAAGAGGAAAAAGACGCGAAAATATGGGACGCTTTTTCGGCATTTTTTTTTCGACCTTTGGTTGTATCTTGCGTAATAAGTGGATTAAAAGATTGAAACTTGAAGAGCAAATTAGGATGGTGTTTTGTAAAATACGGGAAAAGTACTCGTCATACTAATATGAAATTTTACAACCAAAAAGAAGAAATGTTCATGTATTACCTTGTCAGCGACAAAACCTCCACGCCGGTAGTTTTAGAAATATTTTACTCCAAAGAGTAAAAATCTATTTTTAACGGTCTTCTGGTAATTGCACGAGTTTTGTCGCTTGACATAATCTAAAATGACCTTTTTTCTAACTGTGTGCCAACTTTCAGTCATATTCATCGATAAACAGCGTCGTAATTAATTTTTAAAAATAGCATATACGAAACGACTTCGTCCCATATTTTGACGCGAATTCGGGCACTTCGTGAGCGAAAAAGAGGCCCAAAGATTTGTGCGGGATAGTCATTGCTAAGTAATGAATCAATCAATCGAGAAATCAAGCAATCAACGATTACGTCATCGAAAGGGGACTGTTTTTGTTTTCACTGCGTCACAAAATATTGCGTTAAAACAATAATGCCATAACATGAAAACGGGACTGATTGATGACCTATGTAGAATCACTATAAGATATAACTCTAAATTATATCTTAATAAACATCACTAGATACATTTACTCGTAATTTATTTAAAAAATCTATCGAAATATTCTGAAAAGCGTTTTAGACAGTTTAAGTTAAGCAGTCTATCACTGAAAAGCCCACTGTGTAGGTCTTTTCGTATCAACAATATATTATTGCTAACTTTAGGGCGAAAACGTCATTATCTAATCATCATAATCATCATCATTATCATCATTGCATCATCATCATCATCATTGTTACTCACCACAAAAGCGAATCCAACAACACCCCATGTCCCCGAGAACCAATCACGCCTGTCAGGTCAACGGGCGGGGAGGGGGCGTCAGATATATCAATAAAAATCTTATTTATTTTTAAAACTTTATCCACAATTTTGAATCACATTAACAGTTTTCTTCCAACACATTATTGTCATTTTATCCACAGCGGCGACTTCTTATCATCATCATTTTCTAAAACACAGGTGGTGGTGGTGATGGTGTTGGTGGTGGTGGTGATGGGGATGGTGGTGGTGGTGGTGATGGTGGTGGTGATGGTGGTGGTGGTGGATGTGGTGGTGAAGGTATCAAAACATATGGGAAAGCCTGACGTAAATCGATGTGTATCTATAATAACACATCCACACAGTTACACAAGGAGCACGAATCATAAAGGTTGCCGAAAGACAGGCCAGGCCCTCTTACAGTACCGTGCGTCTCCATTGCCTCACGATTAAGTCATGTCAATGTTGCTACTCGAAGCTCCAAGAAATAAATAATAATGTGAAATTGAATGTAAGCTTCAATTTAATTACAAAAACAGATCCAATGAAAGTTTCGGGTTTTGTTTATTCGTCTTAACCACGCCTCTACCACATTATGCCCAGAGCTTGTGTTTTACACGAGAATGAGCGCTATATAAATGTGTATTATTATTATTATTATTATTATTATTATTATTATTATTATTATTATTATCTCATTCATCTGTGGTGTTTCATTCATCCTGTTTTGTTGATTAAGGGGAAACCCGAAACGTTCATTTGATCTGTTTTTGTAATTAAATTGAAACGTACATTCAATTTCACATTATTATCTATAACGAATAGTCACAATATCAATAACAAATAGAACACACAGAGTTATGCACTATAATTCGAATTTGTAATTAAAGAAATGATTCACAAAGCCCTGACGGTAAAGATCAACTGATTACATATATCGAGATGAAAATCTCCCGAAGAAAAAATTTCCCAGATCACATTTTAAGTATGCGGATACAGATGTTAAGCCGGCTATGAACTTTGAAGTTAAAGGAGAGAGAACGCTCACTTCAACAGATGAATAATAATAATAATAATAATAATAATAATAATAATAATAATAATAATAATAATAATAATAATAATAATAAAGACATGTATGATGATGATGATGATGACGACGACGGCAATGATGATGATGATGATGATGATAACGACGACGACGACGACGACGACTACTACTACTACTACTACTACTACTACTACTACTACTACTACTACTACTACTACTACTACTACTACTACTATTATTATTATTATTATTATTATTTTTATTATTATTATTACTATTATCATTATTATCATCATCATCATCATCATCATTACTATTAATATTTCTATTATCATTTCAAGAATTAAAAACAAAAATGCATCTTGACTAATGCCAATGTCAGTTGATAACAGAACTAACCAAAAAAATAGGAGAAAAGAAGCCCCATTGACTCACGGGGCTTTTAATTCCAACCACAGCATACAATACAAGCACAAAACTACAATAATAGCACCGAAGTGTACGAACTAAATGAACGGGAATACCACCACCACCACTACCACCAATAACCAATAACCACGCACACATTCACCACTAAACTACTCCCATGTTATTTTTCTCTTCTATCCATCTCTACAGTCAGTCTATCATCTCTACTCACGCGTACATAACAGTACGTAAGAAAGACACTTGCATGCAACAGTTTTATAGAGTGTAGGGGGGCGAGTACATAACAATGTTATTACTCCTCCACCACCACCACCACCACCACCACCACTCATTCACTCAATCGCATGGTATTGCATGAGAAGAGAAGAGAATCGAAGCATCGATAAATAAGACAAAAGATGAACGTTTCATCCTCGCACCAGCAAAGGAAAAGTTGTTTTAAAAGACGGGGGGAGGGGGTCTGTAAAACAAAGAATTAACAAACACACACGACCATACAAACATACACACACACACACACACACACACAATCATTTTTTAAATAAACAAAAGACAAAACACGTCCCCCCCAAAAAAAAAACAAAAAAACAAAAAACAAAAACAAAACAAATATTAAAAATAGACAATGATACAAACAATTGAAACATGTTTTCCGTATTAATTTTAGTATGCATTGCAACATGTACACCTCGTTATATAAGTATCCTATTGGAAAACACACCGAAACGGATTTCTAAATGTTTTGTTATCTTTATCATTATTTAAAAAAAAAAAAACCCAAAAAAACCCTCAGCCATTTTCCCTTCTCTCGTTTTGTTCTGTTTTACTACGTTGTAATTAATTATTTAAAACTTTCTACTTCATCTTTAATTTAAACCAATTGTTTTTTCATTCTCATCTTCAACACAACTCCCCCCCCCCCTCCCCTCCCCTCACCTCACCTACCCCAACACACACGCACACATCCAAACCCTCCGTGCATCCACGCCAAAATAAACCCTTTCAACCATTCTCTGTTTTACAGGGGAATCAGAGAACTGTTTACAGTAATGAAAACGATAAATGGAAAGCGAAGGAAATGAGAGGACAGGGAGGGCGTCCGTCCAGCACAAGGTTGGTGCCGAACCCGATTGGTAGCCGTGATGAGGTAATTGGTCATCGGCCAGACATAATTCTAACGCACTTTATCTGAAAAAAAAACCCCACCACGTTTAAAAATACAAAATTGCCCAGAAAACTCGCCCTTTAAATATCGATTGATTAAAATGACCCTCATCTTGGAAAAAAAATTCTGAAACCTGGGTCTTTCGGAAGTCTCAGGATTGAAAGCTTTTTGACAAGATAGGGATTGATTAGGTAACCAGCTCATTTTACCGTTCTCAGCCAAATCACAATTTTTTTAAAAATATTTTTTAACGGCCAGAATATTTTTTCACTTTGATATCGATGGCATATGATGACCCCTCAACTGTATAATAGTCTGAAACCTGACATAATTTTTGAACATTCTCAGCTTTAACTCACTCAATCCTAGAGATTTTTGCTACTTTTCAAAATGGGAAAAAATGTATTAAAAATGAGAATGTACATAGATAGTTTTATTCAACTAACATTAACATGTAAAAACTAACAACATTAGCTTTGATACTACGCCTATAATTTGTCTCAGAAAAATGTAATAAATAGGCTTGGGGTAAAAGTAACCCGGGTAAACTACGGATATAGTCGGTGTTAGGGTTGAGTGAGTTAAGAGTTTTTGAGTGAGTTGAGAAGTCATCTTAAACGATGGGTATTCCTTATTCATCCTCATAATAATAATAATAATAATAATAATAATAATAATAATAATAATAATAATAATAATAATAATAATGACGACGACGAAGATGATGATGGTGATGATGATAAAAATCACACCAATTCATATTTGTTCTACTACTAGTCGTAGTCAGAGATGATAACTACAAATTGCTTAAATCTTTTAAATTATCAATAAATTATATTGTTGTCAAGCAGTTTATTGAACCTGTCAAAAATAAATAAAGAATAAAGAGAGAGAGAGAGAGAGAGAGAGAGAGAGAGAGAGGGGGGGGGGGAAGGAGAGAGATAGAGAGAGGGGGGGGGGGAGGAGAGAGATAGATAGATAGATAGATAGATAGATAGATAGATAGATAGATAGATAGATAGATAGATAGAGAGAGAGGGGGGGGGATAGAGAGAGATATGTTTGTTTGTTTGTTTGTTGCATTAGGTCTCTTCCAACACAATTGAGGTTATATGAGAGACCGCTGAAACAAAAAACCAAGCAATCTAACAAAAATAGTACAAATGTAAATCAAAATCATAACCTAAAGATATCATAAGCTAAATTATAAATAACCAAGAACAAACAGGCAGAAGATTTACAGAAAAAAAATATCCCCTGTCAAAAATACAACCACAAACCAAAGAAGTAGTAAAGAGAAGAAGAAACGACATCACTATCGGATCGTACACCCATGCGAACATCATAGGTATATGATTCAAGGGTGATGCTCCCATCCAACCACCCGCAGAGAGAGAGAGAGAGAGAGAGAGAGAGAGAGAGAGAGAGAGAGAGAGAGAGAGAGAGAGAGAGAGAGAGAGAGAGAGAGAGAGAGAGAGAGAGAGAAAACGTAATAGAAATAAATGAAAAAAAAACAAACTGGAACATCCCCCAGTAAATAATAACCCCACAATAACAACAAACACACAAACAAACCGAAAAGTTTACATCCGTACGTTCTTGTCCAAAGGGTCACTTTATATTCCAATGAAATGTTCAACTCATCTATTTATTGTCAGCGGATGAAGAAAAATAAATCTGGCACAAATCAAGTATTCAATTAAAGAGAAAATAACAGCTAAAAAAAAAAAAAAAAAAAAAAAAAAAAATATATATATATATATATATATATATATATATATATATATATATATATATTATATATATATATATATATATATATATATATTATATATATATTAGAAATCAAAAACAAAAAAATAACAATGAAAAGCAGAAGGAAACAAAAAAAAAAAAAAATCCAACAAATTAAATAATCAAAATAAAACGTTTTGAGCTCAAAACCCTTCTTCGGCAAATAAACCGTTTTATTATTTAATTTATTGTTGATACTAGATAGTTGAAAAAAGACTTTTGAGGCCAAAATGTTTGGTGTGCACGTATTTAGATCTTTTTCTTTTTTTATTTATTTTTAAACTGTCATTTTCCCTTTTGGTCATTGCATACAGTTTACAACGCATAGCATAGCATAGCTAGCTTACTACTCACTTCGACATCCATCCGCACATATCATGACACCGCCGATCGATTTCTGGTTCTAGCAAAATATATTATAATTGTTAACGGGAAGAGATGAGGATGAGGGTGAAGTGGTTATATCATCTTTAAAACATTACCACACCATGGGTTGTTCCTTCATAAATATTTCATAACTCATTCCGTTAAGGAAACACCATATAATAAAAAAGAGTGAAAACGCTAAATTTACCCCCCCCCCCCCCCCCCCAAAAAAAAAAAAAAAAAAAAAAGAAGAAAGAAAGAAAAAGGAAGAAAAAAATTATTATCTATAGGGACCTGGATAAAAACATAATATTATATGGGTGTCTCAAAAAGAGGAGGGCTGGAGACTTGGGCGGGGAGAGAATAAAAAAATCAATGGGCAATTCATGGAGGATAGGAAGACAAATTCAACGGTTACTGTAGAAAATAATAGTATAAATGTTGCTGCTTGAGGCTCGAAGAAATATTATAAATCACACAATAATAAAAAATGGAACTGAAGAGCTTTAAATTTAATTGACAAAGACAGAGAGATGATTACGACGTTTCGGGTTTCCACTTTGACAACAAGACAAGATGGAGAATCATAGGCATGATGAGTACCAGATGTGTTATCTATTTATATCGTGGTGCGTACTTGCAGAAGAGATAATAATCTATGAACAAACGTTGCGGTTTCGATGATGATGATGATGATGATGATGATGATGATGATGAAGGAGAATAATAATAATAATAATAACAATAATAATAATAACAATAATAATAATAATAATAATAATAATAATAATAATAATAATAATCATAATAATAAATAATAATAATAATAATAATAATAATAATAATAATAATAATAATAATAATAAGAAGAAGAAGAAGAAGGAGAAGAAGAAGGAGAAGAAGAAGGAGAAGGAGAAGAAGAAGAGAAGAAGAAGAAGAAGAAGAAGAAGAAGAAGAAGAAGAAGAAGAAGAAGAAGAAGAAGAAGAAGAAGAAGAAGAAGAAGAAGAAGAAAAAGAAGAAGAAGATGAAGAAGAAAAAAAAAGACAGCAACGATAATGATTAAAATCCTCAATGATATGGGAAAGGAGAAATAATAAGCAAGGTGTGGAAAGAAAGAGGAAGGTATGCAGTATGTAGACATTCCAGATTCCACGATACGACATGGCGACAACAATCAACACCGGTGTCACTGTGTGTAAATCATGAAATACAATTTTGTATTCATGTAATATGACGTAACACATGTTGATATCTTATTACAACTTGGACATTGAGAGCTGCTCTTGGAGATGAGAAAGAGTGGCTGGCCGTTCCATCTGTACTGATCTGACTGGATGGAACAAGGACATCTTCCTCAACAGAAAAGGGAACACAAGTGTGAATTCCTTATGGTTAGCCAAAAAATAGCCAAATGGAACGACAAGATGTAAAAATCTGGATGTCGCTGGGACTGGTAACAATTCATTGATGTTTAGTAAGACAATTACAGATCCCTACGTGCTTTATGGCCCATCAAAGGTAGACCCATATGTTCGTTAATTCAGGTTAGGTGTGGGGAAGAGAGAGAGAGAGAGAGAGAGAGAGAGAGAGAGAGAGAGAGAGACAGAGAGAGAGTGTGTGTGTGTGAGAGAGAGAGAGAGGAGAGAGAGAGAGAGAGAGAGAGAGAGAGAGAGAGAGAGAGAGGGGTGGGTGGGGGGGGGGGGGGGCTGCAACCTTTCACATTTATAAATGGACTGTATTAAAGACAAAATGACGATCACACATCTTTTTTTCCCCCTCAAAAAACTCATCACATTCCCTCACTTTTAAAAACAAAAAATATGCCCAAGCCAACCACGGTTCGACCCGTGCACCACGTCACTGTTTCAGATTAACAATTGTCATATTTCAACAACAAAAAATGAATGAACTTTAAACAAAGGAGGGTTAATTTGGTAAAAAGAAGTAGATATGCGAGTGATTTTTTTTCCAAAACCTTTTCATAATGCGGAATAACCCACTTGAAAAACATAAATCGGCCTTTTTGTCCGATCATTTTAGACCGAAGGGCTGGAGCTCAGGTGGTCGCTGGTTCGGATAATTAAGTAAGTAAGTAAGTACGATCATTTAACAAAATTGTCAAGGTGGCGGATTTGAAGTTTTCCGTAAGTAATTAACATTTGAATAGACTTCACGATTAAACAACAAAATCTCAACCAAATGAATCACAATGCCGTCATCCCCATTACTCACGGGTTCACGTTAAATAAGGGAAAGCAAGATAGAAATAATTGCTTTAATTAAATTTAAAGCTACCATCTTAACAAGATTCTCGACTTGTTTACGTAAGGGATACCTGGTATGTATAGCTCAGCCCCCGCACCACTCTCTCTCTCTCTCTCTCTCTCTCTCTCTCTCCTCAATTCCTCCATACCCCTTCTCCACATCTCCCTTACTCTTTCACCCTCAGTCCCTCCATCCTCCTTCACTCTCAGCCCCCCCCCCCCCTCTCTCTCTCTCTATCCCTCCCTCCTCAATTCCTCCATACGCCTTCTCCACATCTCCCTTACTCTCTCTTCACCCTCAGTCCCTCCATCCTCCTTCACTCTCAGCCCCCCCCCCCCCCCTCTCTCTCTCTCACCCCCCCCCCCCCCCTCAACAACAACAACACACACACACGGCACACACTTTCACATACACTAAAAGAACTGCCACCCACCCTCTTCCCGTCAACTCCGTAACCAGCCTCCGCAGTCCTCTTCTTTTGGTTTGAGATAAAAGAAATTATTCAGATGAAAATAAGAGACAATAAAAGAATATTGGGTTTAATCAAGCTGGTCTAACTCATTGTATTTTTATTATAGGTAAAACATCCAGCCTACGAAATGTGTGCATTGGGAAAAGACAGGTAACTGTGGGGAGGAAGCAATCAGGGGTGGGAGAGAGAGAGAGAGAGAGAGAGAGAGAGAGAGAGAGAGAGAGAGAGAGAGAGAGAGAGAGAGAGAGAGGGAGAGAGAAGAGAGAGAGGGGGGAGGGAGAGAGAGAGAGAGAGAGAGAGAGAGAAGGAGAGGAGAGGGAGAGAGAGAGAGAGAGAAAGAAGAGAGAGAGAGAGAGAAAGAAGAGAGAGAGAGAGAGAGAGGAAGGAGAGGGGTGGGGAGAGAGAGGAGAGAGGGAGAAAGAAAGAAAAGAGAGAGATAGAGAGAGGAAGGAGAGAGAGGGGAGAGAGAAGAGAAAGAAAGAAAGAGAGAAGAGAGAGAGAGAGAGAGAGAGAGAGAGAGAGAGAGAGAGGAGAGGAGAGGGAGGGGGGAGAGAGGAGAGGGGAGGAGAAGAAAGAAGAAAGAAGAGAGAGAGAGAGAGAGAGAGAGAGAGGGGGAGAGGGGAGAGAGGGAGGGGAGAAGAGAGAGAGGGAGAGAGAGGAGAGAGAGAGAGAGAGAGAGAGAGAGAGAGAGAGAGAGAGAGAGAGAGCTAATATGTTGTGTAAATACAGATTAGTTTCTAGTATGGAGATGCATCGGTGTTTATAATTGATATGATTTGGCCACGGGACAACGCGAGATGAACCTGATCTCAATGATTAACTCGGGTGTCAGGGGTCAAATGTGAAGCAATCTATATGTATAAGCCTTCGCTAATTTCATTCCAGTTCAGGTAATCACATTGTCATTGAGCAGAGGTTAATGCATATTTACTAATTATTTCCCTTTCTGGCCTGCCAACTGCCAACCCCCTACTTTGCACTAAAATGAGGTCTAAAATAAAATTTCCTTTATTCCATCCCAATACGCTTCAACAGTCGTAACGTCACTTCCCTCGTAATGACGCATGGTCACTTTGTAACTGGCTCTAAACTATCGGAACAGTGGCGGACGCCCTTATGAAACATTTCTCCGACGAGCATAAAAGTGTATCCAGAGGAGAAAAACACTATTAAATATGATCAATGATTTGACTTTTATACATTCTGATCACATGACATTTGAAAAGTTCTAGCCAGCATGAAGAATAAAAAGTACCGATTTTCTTTGTCTAGAACCACGCTACTCGCCGTTGCTGGGCGACGTGACAACATATCAGACTATTGAATCCAATCGTGACGAAAGAAAAAGCCATTTACAAACTAGACCGAAAGAGGGGTGGGGGTAGAAAGAATTTTTTTTTTAAAGGGGGAAATAAATCAAGGAAGAAAGAAAGAAAACCCAGCGCCCTTGGCCTCTCACATTTTAAAAGAACAAAAAATAATAACTACCTAATTGGATAAATCGGCTAACAGGTGTCTTAACGAAACCGTCCAGGTAACAGACAAAGCTGTTTGGTAATCAACACAGTGGTTTGTAACCCCCGTTCAAGTAGACTAAGCCGGCAAGAGTAGAAATAATGCATCCGAAATTATCACACGGGTGAGAGTCGGCCTCGATAAATCTCTTAAATTATTATTTAGTTTTAGATAAAGAACATCGGCCAGGTTATTTCATTGTCAAGATAATATATCTATCATATTATATAAAGATGTTAAAAACTGGTCTCAAATTTGTTAAGCATTCACTGAGACAGTAGTAGCATATTCTTCGCTAAAGGTACCTATGTATGCGTTCGGTACGGTGTGTGGCCTTGAGCACAGCATTGAAAAAATCGTTTAGTTTATTTAGTTTCACCACTTAAACACTTCAACTTTTAAGTGAGGCTATGTTTTCTTGTGATATGACACTTGCTTCCGGATCGGAAGATCCTGAGTTCGAGTCCCGCTTTGAGCATAGTTTAGTCCTTGGAAAACGCTCTTTAGTTACATTCTCTCATCGTAAAAATATGCACCTGACCGTTAATAAGCTTTGTCTCTGTCGGAAAGAAATTGCAATATCGCCTAACAGGCGTCATGTTTCGACCTATACGTGTTGCTGTTGGTCAGAGACCTTTTGTAAAGCGCTTTGAGTGGATATTGCGCTATATAAAAGCTCAAGGTTTTTTTTTTAAAAGGTCATATCGTCATCCGCATAGTATCATATGAGAAGAGCTACGAGTCATCATCATCCATCATGGCTTGCGCTCTTGAGCACGTTGCCGGTCAACTGTCTCCACGAATCACGATCCTCTGAGGTGCGCATGAAATTTGTGTTACTTTTAAAGTCACATTTGGCCATTCTTAGGTTATTTAGATAAGATAATTTAGAGCTACGAGTAAGAGTAAATAAATAAAAATAAAAAAGGTACTCACCGATCTTCGGGACGTGGTTTTGGGATCCGTCAGGTTCTTTCAGGACCCCTTTACGTATCAACTCCTCCCTGGATGTCCTCATGGATATCTTACGCTCGATTTCTGTCAGTGAATTGAAGAGATTGAATGGATGAGTGAGTTCATGACGGGTTTTAGGGAAAGAATGAAAGGATGAATGAATGATTGAATGAATGAATAATTGAATGAAGGATAAATGAATAGTTTAAAATAATATATAAATATGTTAGAAATGGTAAAAGTAATAATAATAAAAATAGCAACAACAACAACAATAATAATAATAATAATAATAATAATAATAATAATAATAATAATAATAATAATAATAATAATAATAATAATAATAATAATAATAATAATAATAATAATAACTGCTACGTTTTGTGTTTTATTTACAAAAGATAATAGTTGCTATCCTCCAAACCAAAGTGGCATAGTCGTTCCTACACAATATGTTCAAAATCAAAAACTATAACAATAAACAATAGAGAGGTGTTTGTTGTTTTTAAGGGTTTTATGGCGCTTGCAACACATTTAGGTTATATCAGCGCCAGTAAAAAGGAAGAAAATGGGACAGTAAAAAGGAAGAAAATGGGATAGTAAAAAGTTCTAGAATTATAATTAAAGCACGCAAGAAAAAGTAAGACATAGGGGTACTGGGAACAAATAGGGATCAGATGTAGATTCCAAGAGCATACCACCAATGTACTTAGTTTGAGATCACCTATGAGTCTCATCCGGACAAAACGCAAAATCCAACAAAGAGGAATACACTCAAATGCTTACATTATACATTCAAAATAACATATGTAATAATACATAACAGAGAGATGATTTACAAGGAAAAAAATATAATCTCCCAAAACAATAACTATGCATTTGACTGTTTCCCTCCCAGCTAGGACTCCGGCCAGGGCCAGGACAAAACCAAGTAATCTCATTCCAAGACAAAGACTAAAGCATGTTGGAAAACAGATATAAGGGGATAGAAGACACAGTATGTACCCCTCTGCTCACTATGGGAGGTCAGGAACCCCACCCAGAATAGAGACATGATATACAAGGAGGGAAAATATCATAACCCAAAACTAACACTACAGATTTGACTGTTTGCCAAGGATTCCAGCCAGGGCCAGTACAAAACATAATAATTTTATTCCAAGACAAAGACGGAAAGCAACCTGAAAAATCGAATAGGGGGAAGGGGGCTACAAGATACGGCAACAGTGACCTCCTCGCCCACCATGGGAGGTCAAGATCACACCCAAAACGTCTAAAAAACCACGAATCCACAGGTTCGGTATCAACTCACCCACTGCTGCCTTTTCAATCTTCTCACTCTTCTTCTTCCGCTTCCACTTCCAGGGTTTGAAGATCCTCCCCAGGGTGGATAGTTTGCTTTTCCTTTCGGCGGGAGGAGTGCTGTTGTTGCCAGGCGAGGCGCCGGACGATGTCTTGTTCTCACCATTCCGACGGGCATCTGGAAGGTAGAAAAAAAAAAAAAAAACAAAAAAAAAAACATTACAGAATCAAGTTACCTTGTTTCGTTATCGTACATTTGTTTTCATAGTCATTGCCAGTTGCTTTTGCAGCTATTATTGTTTATGGTGTAGCTGTTGTGTTGTTGTTGATAGATTAGGAGTGTGTTCCAACACTAGTGTCTCTTTCTCTGGTGTTATCACTCACATCACATCAAAAACCAAAACTATACTGATGAAAACCACTCAAAAGTTAGTTAAGTTGGAACGATTTTTTCACCTAATAGTAAATAAAACCCTCTCGCCCTTAAGCCTTTACAGGCGGGGCTAGAGTTTACTCTAACCTGATCAGACAATAATGTCTTGCATTATGTTCTTTATTACAACCAAAGAGCAAACCATCTTTGTTAAGAGAAAAGCAAAATCTATGCGAGGAGCCAGGCTTCATTGATGTCATTGAGTTGCGCTGCAGATACGGCCCCGTGGTGAAAACGGTTAGGAAACTGGCTTATTAAAACAAATTAATGGAATACATCATTGGTGTCTGTTTTGTTATGCTTTCAATTCTTTAAAAAAAAAAAAAAAAAAAAAAAAAAAGGTTCGCAATTTAAATGTTAACTTTATATAGATATGACAAATGGTGAGATACAAATTTTTTCTGCAAGGTCTTTTTTGTTTATCACTTTGTGAAAATGCTCTATATAAGTTCCATGAATTTATTTATCATCATCATCGTTATCATCATCATCATCATCATCATCATCGTCATCATCATCATCATCATCATCATCATCCCCATTCTTTCCAATGCAAGCTCGAGAAACGAATGTCAAGTGCATTCCCTCTAGATCGCTGCATGGAATTCAATGATCACAAAGAGCATCGCTTACCTGGCTTATTCATCATTACTTCATAGAGCTATTAACTCACTCAACCCTAACACCGACTATATCCGTAGTATACCCGGGGCAACTTTTACCCCATGCCTATTTATTACATTTTTCAGAGACAAATTATAGGCGAAGTGTCAAATGTTACGTTTTTAGTTTTTACATGACAATGGTAGTTGAATAAAACTATCTCTTTACATGCTCACTTTTAATAGATTTTTTTCCAATTTTGAAAAGTAGCAAAAATCTCTAGGATTGGAGTGAGTTAACCAGTTAACTGCCGTACTCGGGGGGAAAAACTCGTATAGGGAATGAGATTAGCGGAAGAGTAGCGTCCCTTGATTGGACGTCACCCATAGTCTGTGACGTCACCGCGGAAAAGTTATAAGAGAGAGAACGTCATGTTGGCTGTGAGCATGCGTCTCTCGTCCTCGGTCCGCGAGGACGAGAGACGCATGCTCACAACCAACATGACGTTCTCTCTCTAATAACTTTTCCGCGGTGACGTCACAGACTATGGGTGACGTCCAATCAAGAGACGCTACTCTTCCGCTAATATCATTCCCTATTGGCAAAAACTCTGGTTTGAGAGTTGATGCCAAGATGAGGGTCATTTAAATCGATCGGTATTTGAAGGACGAGTTTTCTGGCCAGTTTTTTTTTTTTTTTAAATACGAGTTTTTTCCCCTGAGTACAGTAGTTAACTGGTCAAGAATATTGGAATTATATTTTTCACATTTCCTTGTATGGATGAAATTATGTCATTTCACCTAGAAGTGATTTTGCAAAGTCAAAATGAACAAATTCGACCTTGGATAATAGTTTACGTGAAATGGATCGACGTTTTTAATATGGTGGTACTCCTGTATTGCATCTTGTAACTCTACTGAATGAATGGAAGAGCCCTGGATACACTAGAGCTATGTCGTTGGTCAAATTCAATGAAGTAATGAATACTGTCACCATCATCGTCGTCATACTTATTATGATTACTATCATCATCACCTCCATCATCATCATTCTTATAATTATTATAATAATTATTATTATTATTATTATTATTATTATTATTATTATTATTATTATTATTATTATTATTATTATTATTATTATTATTATTATTATTATTATTATTATTATTATTATTATTATCATCATTATTATCTTCACCAATGTTACAATGAGACGAAACAGAGTACACGGGTGACACTGTGTTATTATTGTTATTACAGGGTAGGCAATTAAAAGGGTAGGGGAAATCATATCATCCATATCAGTTTTTGTTAATTAAAATATATGCAGTGTATCATACAATAACGTGTCTCAATTAAAAAGAAAGAAAAATAATAAACATACAAAAAAGACTGGGTACAATTGGAAAAATAAATAATTCATTATAACCGTAAACAAAGAAAATGGATTATAAATTAAAGTAGTTGAGAAACTTACAAATCATAAAAAAATACATAAATAAATACATTAAAAAAAAAATAAAAAAATATATACAAAACAAATAAAATAATACTGATATATGAATTAAACGATAATTGATGTCAATTAACAACAATAAGCATGTATAAGGAGGGTACAGATTTTTGTAAACAGGTGCATGCGTAAGCTACTCAGAATAAAATGGATGGATAGAATAAAAAATGAAGAAGTATGGAAAAGAACACAGCAGAAACCAGTAGGAGAGGATATAGGAAGAAGACGATGGAGGTGGATTGGACACACGCTTAGAAAGAATGACTCAACTATAACAAAGAAAGTATTGGACTGGAACCCTCAGGGCAGAAGATCAAGGGAAGGCCACGAGGAACATGGAGAAGAATTAAAGAAGCTGATATACAGAGAAGTGGTAAGACCTGGAATGAGATAAAAAAGTTGGCTCAGGATAGAGAAGGATGGAAACTGTTTGTCTGTGGCCTATACCCTGACCCAGGTGAAAAAGGCAATGATGATTAACAACAATAATATATGATTATCATCTGGAAATTAACGTAAAAACTAAATGTCTGTCCCTGTCCCTATTCCACCGTCGCCGCTTTGTATCTGTTCATCACCAAGTCTGACAAAGAAATCGACACCATCGGTACAGAAAATAAATATTACGGTAATAAGAGCTGTGTGTAATCTAGCATCACTCAACAAGACTCGCGGATTAACTATGTAAACTACGGGCTGGAACCCTCTTTTCTTCTACGTTTGTTTAAAAGGTTTACATTTTCAGATCAAACATGTTTTCAACAGTATAGGCTAGTTAACTTATTAAAAATCGGCTTAAAAAGTCAACCCACGAATGGGACCAGCTATATAATATTATAGAGCCATTAAAACGAAAATGCTGATGAGGTAGCAAGATATCATAAGAATTTCCTCTGGTATTTGATCCCGAAAGCTTCAGTTCTAACTAGTGTTAGTCGGCTAAATCCATCAGCACAGGACTGCAGGGGGGGGGGGGGGGGGGGGGGATAGTAAAAACAACAACCACAAAAAAGCGCCCCTTGCTGACTATCATATGGTCAAGCGGACATATTAAAAATAGATTAGGGGGAGGGGGGGGGGGGTGTATGAAGGGAGGAGGTCTCGTCTTATTCGATATATTGTGAGGAAACAGGATTCTTGATTAACAAGTCTAACCTACGTTTAAATCACCTCTTCTTAAGTCCACCAAGAATTACATTTTACGGTCTCATCAAATTCTATACACGATAGGATGCGGTGAGGAAAAATGATTCTTGGTTCTTAACGGGTTTACTTTATATTACCTCTGAAGTCCAAATGAAATTGAAATTGCATTGTGAGGGTTTGAAGGAAAGTAAAGATCGGAATAGTGAAACATATGAAAAAGGTCTTGATGATAGAATAAATAGGTGGCGTGTGGCACCGTGCAAATAAATTGTAGAAAAAGATTAATCAAAAATTATCATCATTGCCATTGTTATTATTATTATTATTATTATTATTATTATTATTATTATTATTATTATTATTATTATTATTATTATTATTATATTATTATTATTATTATTATTATTATTATTATTATTATTATTATTATTATTATTATTATTATTATTATTATTATTATTATTATTATTATTAAACGGACATAAAAATTAACTCGATATCTTTTATATAGTACACTTATCTACCCCAAGGCACTTTTAACAAGATCTCGAAAGCACAACTGTCCAACAACACTTATGGAAGCAAGCAAATCCTAACCTAGTGCGGAGCAGATACATGCACGTTTGTTGAGCTTAAATTGCAACTGTAGATCCTGAACATCAAAAGATATAAACTCCCGTGACAAAATAGAGAAATACCAAAAACCAAATAAGGGCAAAACCCGAATTCTTTATTCAAAGCAGACGATGACATTAATATTAATATAAATATTAGACATTCCAGTTATCGGTATACGGCTCTTCACAGTGCTTTCCCCCACAAAAACACCTGATACGTTGGGCGTGGAAAGGAATCTTAGTTGTTTTAGATTCTAAAGTCATGAGGGTGAAAAATCTGCTTTAAACGAGAACTTTCAATTTAAAAGTAAATGTCTCGGTCACCACGCGTAGCCTGTCGTTTAGCATCTTACTAAATAAAACGAGCTTAGATTGGGCCTAAATTTGAAATGAGTGCCGACTTTTTTAAAATATTGCTTTGGCCATATAATTTCAGAAAGTTCGGAAACGAGCAGGTCTGACATTTCTTACTGTCCCCGTCTTGCATTCAGTTAGCCCCCTTTGTGCGTAAACATGATGAGTGGCCGAGCGGAATAGAACAGAAGGCGGGACATTGTCATTCTGTCTGAAAACGGACAGACAGTACATGAGAGAACCAGACAAGATTGAAGGGATCAACGACCGACCGACTGCCGGATGGCGATGACGATGATGATGGACAACAACCGGAAATGACCTGCAATGACGTGTGGAACCCATCGAGCTGTGCCGACCACGAAATAATAAGAAACCAACTTCGCTATCGTTAAACACGAACACTTTCAACGTTGAATGTTATTATGAATGTAATTTAACTTTACCAGGGACAACAACTTTTTTGCAAATGTGTGCACGCCATGACGTCAACGAGCAGTCCATGAGTATTATTAGGAAATTATTTCGTTCTCTTCTTTTCAGATCAGACACTAAACAAACAATAAGAAAATGATTTATATTTCATTTTTTTTTTCCACACAACTTATATTTATGAAACAGTAACTTTTCTAATAAAACATGGACAAGATTTGATGTCAGAGTAACTAACGGAGCTCACCCGATAGTTATGATGATATTAATTGAGTAAATTTTATTTATGAATCTCAAAAATTAAAAATATGGCAGATATGAATGTAGATTGGTGAATAGCGTGGATTGTCTTAAAACGTCGCTTAAATATAAACCGTTTCTTCAATTAGCCCTATTTGGCACGTCGTTTTTTGTTGTTGTTTTTTTTTTTTTGTTTTAAAGTAACATTTGAAAACTTATTATAATAAACAAAATTGTGATTTAGATCAAAATTTAAACAAGTAGATACGTCCTTCAATGATACAACACTGTATTTCTTTGACAAAGAACTGGCTTTTTTAAAACAGCAGATGAATGTATGTAATTTTCTTTCAACTGCCTTATCGATCGTTTAGAATTTTATACAAATGATCAGTCCCCGTGAAAAAGTAATAACTATACCCCCCCCCCCCCCCCCCCCTAACTAAACTACCTTACTTCCTCCTTTCTCTCGTTTTTAACTCGTCCGCATGTTTTTTTTTTATGTCAAAGGCGGCTGTTGACGACATGGTTCTGTCAAACCTGTTTGTTAGAACTGACGTGATTACCACAACCCAGTCTTACCTTTTCGTCAAGCCTCCAGTTTATATTCTATCTTCTATGAAAAAAATGAAGTTGTTTGAATAACAAATCTAACATTCCACAGCCTACACAGCACATATATATATATATATATATATATATATATATATAATATATATATATATATATATATATAATATATATATATATATATATATTATAATAAGTAAATAATAAGTAAATAAAAATAAATCTAAAAAGAAAAAAAAAGCAAACAATTAAAAAAAACAATAAACAAACAAACAAACAATTAAAAATAAAAAACAATACAAAAATCACACACACACACACACACAAAAACAACAAAATATTTAAATAATTACGAAAATAAATTCAATCCATTAAATCAAATTAAACAAAAGAGGAATAAAAGTTTTCAAAGGTTTAAATCAAGAACAAAAATAAAAAATCTAAGTTGAGAATAGCTGGTAATTTCTATATTTAAAACACTAAAGATCAGTTATCGAAGGACGTGACAGTGACACAATAGTCTTTTTCATATATAAAATATGAAATATAAAATACAGATTATTATTTAAATGAATATGGCTTATAATAAAAATAATAATAACAACAACAACAACAACAACAACAATAATAATAATAATAATAATAATAATAATAATAATAATATAAACATTACAGTGTGCTCGCTGCATTTCTTAAATCCAGATTTTTAAACTTGATCTACAATCTTGTTTAAATTTCTACATTTTTATCCTTTGTATGTTTTTAAATTTAACATTTATTGTACTATGAGGTCATCGGTCACCAACTGAGATAAAAAGAATTCTACTTCTAATAGGAATGCAGTGCTTTAAAAAAAAAAAAACAAAAAAAAAACACACATATACAGCTTCTGTAACAAGGGGTAACTAGGAAGGAGGTGTGCGGAAATTAGAATGTAAGAACAAACTAGTCATTATAGTCATTCGCTACATTACACCGACTTTGTCATCGTCATACACCATCACAGATCAAATGAAGCACAATCTTTTCTTACAGACATAATCAGAGGGAGTGAGAAAGAAGAGCTATCTGGTCAGAACTAATTCAATGATTTCCTATTCTATTTCTTTTGGCAAAAGTTGCCTGGTTGTTTTTTCTTTCTTTCTTTCTCTCTGGGCATTTACCCCTTGAGCCTTTGGCAAACGGCCTGTTTCATAATCCATCCGTATCAATCCCCTTTTCTACCCACCCACCCTCCCCCCTTTTCCCCTTCAAAAAAAAAAAAAAAGAAAAGAAAAAAGGTTTGTTATCACCAATGCTTATCCTAAATACACTATGTCAAAAGAACATACACATTCAGTAAATAAAATGTCGCACCTAATGAGTACAAAATATATAATCTCCTCCCCCCCCTCCCCCCCCCCCCCCCCCCCCCCCCAGTCTTTTTTACGAGTCAGATACAAGCAAGTATCCAGGGTTGTTGTATCATTTTAAGGTCAACATCAAATTTCCAGGATTATCCGATTACAGTTTATTACCAAAAAAAAAAAAAAGTAAGAAAAATCAAACAAACAATAAACTCCACAAAATTAAAAAAAAAAAACAACAAAAAAAAAACAAAGAAAAAAACAACAACAAAAACAGAACTGGACAAACAAGCATTGAATCTAATATCTTTAATTGACGATGAAACGCAACGTGATAATTTGGTAGGACAATAATATATTTCTAATCAGTTCCTTTGTTACCAATCCTACCACACCCTATTACATAATTCGTATGCCACCTTTATCTCATTTTCGAAACTATTCCTTTGGAATTATTTCATTTTAAGTACTATCACTGAACTAACTGGTTCCTCACATCAGATGCTACTCAGACGACAACAAATTGACAGGTTGCACAACACATAACATTATCATTATGCTAACCGTGCTAATTCTGGTAGTAATCGGTGGGTACAAATGGGATTAGAATGTTAAGGACGTGTAAGTTACGATACAAAAAGGACAGACAGCCAATGGAAAAGTATCAGTGGATGATGAATCAAGCTGAAAGTCCTCTGGGGAGCTCTTGTAATTCAGATTGTTGGTAATATGAGATAATATGGTCGATGTTCGCTATAGAAAAAAAAACAAACAAAACAAAAACGCTTTTTGGTTGAGAAAAAAAAAAAAAAAAAAAAAAAAAAAAAAAAAAAAACACACAAAAAGACTAGCGCTGCTCTGATGACTTTCAGCTATTAATGGTTAGATTATGTACACAGTAGTTTTAGACACATCGATTGCACACAGCAGCACATGGATGGAAACGCTAACAATAAATATAATGACGACATGCAATGAGGTTTACGAACAGACATAGATGCGTTCCATAAGCGAGAGTTCGAGTGGTTTTATATCTCCCTTTTAAATTTTAAACTAGACCACGGCTAATTCATTGCCTACCAAAAACACCGCATGACTTCTTTTGCAGTGTAAGGGGTAGGTTCATAAAATGAAAGTAGATCATAAAGTCACCCGAGCGCTCGCTTTCAGACCACTTGTTTGTATAAAATACAATGTCGAATCATTCAATTAATGGTTATCTACGATAGACAGAGTTACTGTCCGGGATAGAATACACCAGATACCACTTGGATCGTGCAAGGTTATTTGGGGGGAGTATTGGGTTTTTTTTATTTTTTTTATTTGGTTTTGATTACGCCAATGACCATCACTCACCAACGTCTTTTCGCTTCCGTCGGAATCGGGCGAGCCAAAACCACTTCCGTCGAGCCGGGCTGGAAGCCGAGGCGGGCCTGTCCTCAGAAGATTTATCCAATTCGTCACCAGACGATGCGCTGTCGTCCGTCTCCGACGTTATCGAGTAATCTCCACTAAAACCGACAGGACTTCCACAGTCGCCGTTTGTCACGACCGGTTCCTCTTTTTCAACTGCGTCCACCTCTCTCTGAATCTCCGTATCATCCTTGGCGATGGTGGACACTTCCTGCTTAAGCTCTAGCTCCTCAGGACAGTCGATGGCGGCTTCATTGTAAACTTCTGGACTTTCGACCTCGATCACCGAGCCAGACATGGCTCACTGAGGTCAGTGAATATTGTCTCCTTCAAATGACACAAATCGCTTTCTTTACACGGGAAACATCTCAACATGAAATAATAATATATTTATTCTCTTCGGTTAAAGATTATATTTTTGCTCTTTATTTCCCATCCGTCATTTTGTGAAAGCTACTGAAAGAGGAATGGGTTTTCCTCTATCCGATAAAAGTGTTTATCCATTACAATTAATCTTAATCCATCTGTTATATTATTATCATCCTTTAACTGAAATCAGAAAGCACACAATACATCCCATGCGTTCATAATGAAAGGAATACAAAAGTGTTCTCAGATGAAGTCGCGGATGACAGCTTACATACAGCAGGTTCTTTCAAATCACATCCTTGTCAGCAACTATGCCACCATCACTGTCGGGGAAACAAGCACGTCATATTTACAAACAAACAAATTAAAAAAAAAATAATAATAAATCGCACGACAACACACTAAGCAAAATTCGGATAATTACCATCACACTATATCTATACACACAGCACGCTGTCTGTTGAAAGACACCTCCCTTTAATTAGCACGCGAGGTATTCATTATCTACAGAATTGAATAGGTTATCTAAATGATCGTAATATAAACTAGCTAAACTAAGATGTTGACACAACGCAAACATCAAGCATAACTTGAATCACGCAGACATATACCAAATAAGATAACATTGTTTTGATGTAGTTCGTCCTGCCTATTCAATCCATAACACTACCATTTATAATTGAATTCCAACTTTGCCATTGCTCGATGGATAAACACACAATATAATTAGACGTATTATGATGCAACACAGACATGAAAAAAAACCCCAACTAATTTTTGCTTCGAACAATATCGAAGTTGTTCTAACGATTTATTAGAAACATATTTCAAATTGAAGCGATAGATAAATCAATAGACAGAAACATAAATAGATAGACGGATAGAAAGAGAGAATAATTATGATTTTAAAAAAAACATGGCGCAGAATTTTCTAAGCACATGGTACATTGAATCTCTACGAAATTTGAAAATGGACCCAACAATTTTATTTTTTTTTACAAAACAAGAACTTAAAAGAAATCAAACAAATAAATATTTGTTACAATCACTTAATCTTATAATAGAATAATAGTCCAGTTAAACACAAAGCTGAATCAAATCAAAGACCACTTTACTATAATTAAGGAATTGTTTCAATTCACAGAAACGTAACTCGGTGCGGTCTTTTGCTGACGAAGGGTAGCGGAATCCCCAAACATTTTGACTCCAGATCATAGCACACTAGAGACGGGTATATTATGGGCTAAGCTCCAGAGCAATATCAATGGGCTCCAAAAGAATTTTGTAATCTGCAATACTATCACAGACCCTATCATCAAACAACATTATATCCTGTCTTTGAATGAAACAACGCGCACTGTATAATTTGTGGACAGTTCGGTTCAGCATTGACACGTACTTCCATTGCAGGTGACCAAAGGTTTGGGTCTTCGTTGACTCAGTGACTAATAATTAAAATAAAACTAAGCGAGTTGTTGCTGAAAACATTCCAGTCTCCCATCATTGTAAGCGGCTAGTAAGTAAAAGCGACCAACCTTCCCCATAACCGCATGAACAAGCCGCTCCATCTAAACATAACATTGGCGTAAAACGACAAAACACGTATCAAATTTTTGCAGTATGACCAGAAAAATTTTTTACATTATATTTCGATACAAGTCAAAATGCCATAAACCGAAGACTTTTAAAGAATTATACAAGGTTTAACGACTTTTTAACAAGCTGGGAAGTGGAAAGGGGGGGGGGGGGGGGGGGGGTCATCTTAATTTATTGTGTTATGAATATGATATAAAACTTTACTGGCCGACATAGAAACAGGCGTTTTGTCGTTGTTTGATAGAATGGCCAGTTGATATGTCGTCAAGATACCACACAAACTTATAACACCTTTCCTGGGTGAAGGTGTGTATGTTATGTGGTACACTCTCGCATCTCCACGTATTATCTATTCACACCGACAAACATTCCATCCAGTGACATTATACACAACATGGGTGATAGTGATGCAAAACCCCCTTCAACGACACAACGTAAAATAAAACTGACCTCGAAAAGTCGAAGTTTAAATTTACACAGAAAAGACCGACCACTTTGCGACAAAAAAACTTTATAATTCCAATGAGATTCGAAATAGAAAAAAAAAAACAAAAAAAAACAAAAACAACACCCCCCCCCCCCCCCCCCCCAAACAAAACAAAACAACAAAAAACAAAATCAGGTTCATAAAACGTTTCTGTGATAATTTAGAAGACAACTTCTCTGTCGTGATGATTAAGATAATAACCTGTAAAAGGTGTGTACGAAAATGCCAGACAGACAACTCAGAGAAAAAAATCCAAGATTAAAACATCCCGAAATACCAGTATGCCTCGAACCTCAGACTTCCTGATTATCAGTCAGATGTGCTACCACTACAACACCATAGAGGTTATCCGATAGTTGGGACGACGGTAATGCTTATAGTAATATTCTTCACAATAATAATAATAATAATAATAATAATAATAATAATAATAATAATAATAATAATAATAATAATAATAATAATAATAATAATAATAATAATGCACATTTATATTGCGCCTATCCCCCAACACAAGGGCAAATATGCGTTTCTGCTGTGAAGCCTCGAGGGAAACGCGTAACTTGTGCAAAAAATATAAGCATTAAATCGTCCCAATTAAATATAGGGTAATAACCTACTCTGTGGTGTAACGAAAGCACATCTGACCAGTAATCGGGTCTGAGGTTCGATCCCCAGTCAAAGCAGACTGATTTTTTGTTGGGTTGATTTATTTCTTATGCTTTGTCTGGAACTGTTTCGTGTACCTACACCTTTTCATCTTTTTGAGCTCTCTAATTTGTTACTTTGATTAATCTGAAACTATTAATAATGTGAAATTGAATCATATTTTTAGTTCTCAGAGTGGTCGGTCCTTCGTATCTAACTGACATGAAAATATCCTCTTGCCACATATTTATATTTAAATTCAAGTTTCAGATTTACGTAAATGTTGCTGCTCGAAGCTCGAAGAAATAAATAATAATGTGAAATTGAATGTAAGCTTCAATTTAATTACAAAAACAGATCAAACGAACGTTTCGGGTTTCCCCTTTATCAACAAAACAGGATGAATGAAACACTACAAATGAATGAGATCTCATCCTGTTTTGTTGATAAAGGGAAAATCCGAAACGTTCATTTGATCTGTTTAAAAAAATTTAAATTGAAACTTACATTCAATTTCATATTATCATTTATTTCTTCGAGCTTCGAGCAGCAACATTTACATTAATCTGAAACTTGAATTTAAATAGAAATATGTGGCAAGAGGATATTTTCATGTCAGTTAGAAACGAAGGACCGTAAGAGTCTTTTCTTTCTCTTCTAAAAGAAAAAGGAACCTGTACTTCTGCACTCTGACAAATAAAAATATGAAAACTTAAGGTACAGGGCATTTCCATTGGTTTGCCTTGCTTAACACGCATCACATTATTTCATTTTTTTTTTTTTTACTCAACAAGCCTTATGAGAGTATCATTTCTATTTTATACCGCGGAAGTCGCCAATTAGGCGTCCTTTTTGTACTGGTATTATTTTTTTTTAAAACATCCGCCTCTGCCTATAATCAAAGTCCCATTCACACCAGAGTAGATTGAGGTAATATTATGTGTAAAGCCCATTGCCGTTGGGACCAGACTTTTTTTTAAAATCAGTTAAATGCAAAAACTCGTATTTAAAATTTGGCCAGAAAACTCGTCCTTCGAATAGATATCGATCGATTTAAATGACCCTCATCTAGGCATTTTTTTACTTTATCAACCAGGTAGGTAGAGGCATTTTCTGTTAACAAGCTGAGAACCATCTTCCTTCCCTGATATTTGACGTAAAAAGGGGGTCCCGTTAGCTCAATTGGTAGAGCATGCACTTTCCACGCAAGGTAAAGGAACCGAGAACGATCCCGGGTGCAACTGCCCCCCCCCCCCCCCCCCCCCCCCCTTGTCAACTTAGCAGTTAATGGGTAGCTGGGCCTGTTAGATTTTGGCAGAAAGAACTTTGCGATAGACTTGCGTCCAATCTGAAAGATAGCAAACAATTGCTATTGTCCGTTCCACGTTACAGACACCGGGATTTAACTCCGGCAACCATGGGCCTTATGACTCTGAAGGACTACTTTTGACGTAAGAAAAAACAAAATCGGCCAATAAAAGGCGTTTTGTCAGTTAGTAAAATCTGCTCACGTGACTTTATGTCCTGCCATGCTTGGACATTCATGCAGCTTGATGTAGCAATGACTATGAAAAATGTTTTTTTCTCTTTTTGAGGAAAATTTTTGTCTAAAATCAAAACCCTATCTCCACTGAGTAAAATTGCTTTTTAATTTTGAAAATCCATTCATAAATAAACAAGTTATGCAGTTTCAAAGGTGTCATTTATTTGGATGACCCGCAAAGAGGAAAAAAAAAACGCGAAAATATGGGACGCTTTTTCGGCATTTTTTTCGACCTTTGGTTGTATCTTGCGTAATAAGTGGATTAAAATATTGAAACTTGAAGAGCAAATTAGGATGGTGTTTTGTAAAATACGGGAAAAGTACTCGTCATATTCATATGAAATTTTACAACCAAAAAGAAGAAATGTTCATGTATTGCCTTGTCAGCGACAAAACCTCCACGCCCGGTAGTTTTAGAAATATTTTACTCCAAAGAGTGAACATCGATTTTTAACGGTCTTCTGGTAATTGCACGAGTTTTGTCGCTTGACATAATCTAAAATGACCTTTTTTCTAAATGTGTGCCAACTTTCAGTCATATTCATCGATAAACAGCGTCGTAATTAATTTTTTAAAATAGGATATACGAAACGGCTTCGTCCCATATTTTGACGCGAATTCGGGCACTTCGTAAGCGAAAAAGAGGACCAAAGATTTGTGCGGGATAGTCATTGCTACTTGATGTCTATCATCAACTTTACAAGGTGTTAAGATAAAACCAAGAACTACACACACACACACACACACACACACACACACACACACACTACATATATAGGAAGTTTATAAAAGAATGCCATAACAATATTATAACAAAGTAAAGGCAATCATAATTACTCTCGTCATCGCAAGCCATATCGGTATCAATAATATCCAGGCAACAGGTGCCCATTTGGCAAACCAACTAATTTGTACACACACACACACACACACACACACACACACACACACACACACACACACACACACACGCTTATACCATTTACACACCAAGATAGAAAAGGTGATGAACTCTGTCAATCCACGAGATACTCGTTGACACATCAGTCAGCTGACATTTCCCTTCCGTTTCTATGGGGGTTTTTCTCTGACCCGTCACCAAAGTTATTTCTTTCAGACGTTCAGTTTTAGTTGTTTTTTGTTTGTTTGTTTTTTAAAGTTATAAAGAAATGAAAAGACATAAAGGAAAATGAACAGGCTCGAAATAAAATGAACATGATGAACATCGAGGTATGTGTCTCATGTAGGTATTTGTATCATGCTAGAACATATAATAAAATGTGGAGAGAGAGAGAGAGAGAGAGGAGAGAGGAGAGAGAGAAGAGAGAGAGAGAGAGAGAGAGAGAAGAAGAGAAAGAAAGAAAGAGAGAAAAGAGAGAAAGAAAGAAAGAAAGAGAGAGAGAGAGAGAGAGAGAGAGAGAGAGAGAAAGAGAAAGAGAGAGAGAAAGAGAAAGAGAGAGAGAGAAAGAAAGAAAAGAAAGAAAGAAAGAGAGAGAGAGAGAGAGAGAGAGAGAGAAGGAAAGAGAGAGAGAGAGAGAGAGAGAGAGAGAGAGAGAGATAGAGAGAGAGAGAGAGAGCTCTTAATTAAATTAGATTCAGTAGTCTGACGTCACGCAGCCCGGCAACGGCGGCCATCTTGGTTCTAAACAAAGAAATCATACTTTTATTCTTCAAGCTGGCTAGAATTTCATATGTCTTGTGACCAGAATGTGTAAAAGTCAAACATGATCACATTTATGGGTTTTATTTCCCTCTGGAAACGCTTTTATGCTCGCCGGATAAATATTTCATACTGCGTCCGCCATTGTTCCGATAGTTTAGAGCCAGTGTTGCTAAGTTACCATGCGTCATTAGGAAGGAAGTGACGTTACGACTATTGAATCCTATTCCAGTACAGTAATATCTGGCGCAATCTCACATTCTTCAAAAGGGGGATCAAGAAGCTCTAACTCTGAATATGACTGAAACTTGAGCATGACAAAGTCGACTGTCATCATGTTCTCTTACTATGATAAATATACTACAAGACTGAAGAATGTACCTACATGGACACGCCTTGTGCACGGCACTTCTAAACTCTTTTTGAACATCTCTAAAATGAAACATTGTGCACTAACACTCTCCTTACTGACTGACAGTATGAAAATGTCAAACATGTTACGAAACAAACCACATAATTTTTTTTCTAGAAAACGGTAAGGGCTGCCTAAAGCCGGTGATCGTAAAATACTAACGAAAGAGTGAGTACTCAAATTGAGTACAGACGATACAAGTTATTTTTCGTTATATTTTATTTGTTTTCCACGTTTATTTGTGTATTGTTAAGCTGACGAAGGGTTTGTACCCGAAACGTCCATTGTCTGTTTTGTTCCCATACAAAGCCTTTCCATTTTCACTCTATCGTTATAATATTTTCTATTAACTCACTCAATCCAAGAGATTTTTGCTTCTTTTCAAAATTGGAATAAAAAAAAGTATTAAAAATGAGCATGTATATAGATAGTTTTATTCAACTATCATTAACATGCAAAGACTAAAAACATTAGCTTTGATACTAAGCCTATAATTTGTCTCAGAAAAATGTAATAAATAGGCATGGGGTAAAAGCATCGAGCCCTTACTGTCTGTACACGCTGGTTAAAGTAATCCGGGTAAACTACAGATATAGTCGGTGTTAGGGTTGAGTGAGTTAAGATTCGTTTTATAAATCACAATATTATTTGAAGAAAATGCTTTGTTATATTTACAGATCTTAATCCTGTTTTGTAAAGCTTGTTTTGCTCAACAAAATTATAAGTAAGTAGGTTATTGCTTTTGAATTTGAGTTGAAAAATTAATATTGTGTGTTGTATCGGTATGACATATCAGTTAATTATCAGTTGTGCGGCTATGTGGTCTAGTGGTATGACACTCGCTTTCGGATCGGAAGGTCCTGGGTTCGAGCCTCGCGCTCGGCGCATAGTTGAGTCCTTGGAAAAGGCTCTTTACTCACATTCTCTCACCGTACTCAGGTGTAAAATGAGTACCTGGTCGTTAACAGCGTTGTCTTTGTCCGAAAAATTGTAATATCGCCTAACAGACGTCATGTCCCGTCCTACATGTTAAATGTTGCTGTTGACCAGGGACCCCTTGTAAAGCGCTTTGAGCACATTTAGTGGATATTGCGCTATATAAGAGCTCAATTTATTATTTATTTATTATTTAAGTAAGTAATTTATTGCTTTTGAATTTGAGTTGAAAAATGAATATTGTGTGTTGTATCGGGGGTACGCCATATCAGTTAATATCTTGATAATTATCTGTAAGGAGAGAGTTAAAAACAAACCAAACCAAAACAAAACAAAACAACACCCCACGATGGTTTGTGTAATATATTATAAACGCCATTGTATTGACCTAATTATTATGGGATTCGATACCACATAATAATAATAATAATAATAATAATAATAATAATAATAATAATAATAATAATAATAATAATAATAATAATAATAATAATAATAATAATAATAACATAACAAGACAAAATAAAATAAAATAAGGCAGGACATCACGGAATGGACAGGCTTGACGTGATACGAGCTGATACCAGTGACATATATGAAGTCCTAGGCTGATACTGATAGAGAAGAAGGTCGATGACCGAGATGAGCGGCACCAGATTGTGGAGACTGCGTCCTGCAAGTCCACCCCCCCCCCCCGCCCCACGACGAACATCTGGTCATGGGAATGAGTTAAGAGTGAAACATGTAACACAATTCGTGGGGAAACTTGAGGTAAATAATGAGCTTAACTAGACACGAGTCCAAATAATTATCATTGGGAGCCCAGGAAAAAAAAAAAAAAAAAAAAAAAAGGTCCCATTTTGATGTTCACAGGGATTTCCCTCATAATTCGTACAGACGATTATTTAATATTATTTCGATACTTCCTCATGTCTAGGGGCTATATTTGGAATGAACTACCACGTGGTCTGAGGGAATGCAAGTCTTTACCTGCCTTTAAAAAGAATCTCAAGACACATCTTTACTGTATTTGCTTTTATTGACGGTATGAATCATTGATTTGGCTATGAATTCAATGCATTGCATATTTCCCCCCCCCCCCCCACTCAAAATTGATAATTTATATTGTAAAGTGCCCAGAGCTTGTGTTTTACACGAGACTGAGCGCTATATAAATGTGTATTATTATTATTATTATTATTATTATCATCATTATTATTAATATTATATCTACATATAATTCAACACCCTATCCTTCTAGCACCTTTTAAAAGAAACGCCATGATGTCTAGATGAATTGAACTTGAAAAGTGAATTTAGAATTAAGATGATAAAAAATACGAACTTTGAGAGATTTTCTTATTATTAATTTATAATAATTATTATTTTTGAGAGTTTTAATCATTAATCATTTTAAATAGTAATTATTTTTAGAGGTTTTTTTTATTATTCATATTTAATTATTACTATTATTAGTATTGACGGAATTCTTATTATTCATTTAAAATTATTATTGTGTTTGAAAGTTGCTTTTTTTAAATATTCATTAAAAATTATTATTGTTTTTGATATTTTTTTATCATTCATATTAAATTATTATTATTTTTATCACTTAAAAAAACCCGGTATATTTCACCACCATAATGAAAAGAAGCTATTCCCAAATTCGACATGTTTGACTATGAATTCCATTTACAGCAGCACCCAATCCACCCCGACAAAATAGCGCTTTGAGACGGTGGGTGGGTGGGTCACGCCCAACGTGTACATATAATAGGTCTGACATCCGAATCCACTTAACATCGTTGAACAATATTTTCCGCCATATTTTTTGTTTGTTGAGATTTCCATCTCAACAATGAGCCCATAATGAGTTGGGTTATCAGACCTGCAATAAGTGCACGTCGGCACATCATATTCAGTACCATCTTAAAACTGTTATCTCCAATTAGTCCAATATATGATTTTTTTAATTCCAAAAGGTGCTGAGGCGTTCATAATTTTATTGTTTCTTACTCTTTTTTTTTTGGGGGGGGGGGGGGGGGGGGGGGGGGGGGGGGGGGGGGGTTGGTGGGGGGGGGGTGGGGGGGGGGGGGGGGGGGGGGGGGGGGGGGGGGGGGGGGGGGGGGGCATTTTACCCCATGTCTCTTTATTTGAGGGATCATTTATGAATGCTTGTATGTCCGTACGTATGTATGTATGTATGTCCGTACGTATGTATGTATGTATGTATGTATGTATGTTATGTATGTATGTATGTAATGTATGTATTATGTATGTATGTATGTATGTATGTATGTATCTATTTCTTCTCTCTCTCTCTCTCTCTCTCTCTTATATATATATATATATATATATATATATATATATATATATATATATATATATATATTAATTTATTTAACTTTCTATTTATTTATTAATTCACTTTGCCATTCAAAACAAAAATAAATTGAAAAAATAAATAACAAAGTTAAAAACCCAAGATGTTTATCCGAGCCCTCTGTCAGGCACCAACGTCTCGCCATGCCACTCATTTTCAATATGTTTTACGAAAATCATGCTTTAACTCACTCAACCCTAACACCGACTATATCCGTAGTGTACCCGTGGTTACTTTTACCCATGCCTATTTATTACATTTTTCGGAGACAAATTATAGGCATAACATCACAGCTAATGTTCTTAATTTTTACATGTTAATGGTAGTGAATAAAACTATCTATGCACATGCTCATTTTTAATACATTTTTTTTTTCAATTTTGAAAAGTAGCAAAAATCTCTAGGCTTGAGTGAGTTAAGACTTTAGATCATAGCTGGCATTATGGTATTATATTATATCTCCCCCTTTGTATTATCACGAAACACTTGAAATAAAATATCCACTCGGAGTGATAAAACGATTCACTGAATTCTATCAAGACAAGGTAAAGTAAACAATTTTCATTCTGAAGAGAAAACCAGAAAAAACATGATAAGCTGTACTGCGATGTAAGTAAATACAAAATGGTTCTAGTTCACTTTGTTTTTTGAATGATGCGCGTTTTCGACAAGACAGAAGGAATAGAATCAAACCATGACTAACAGATAGCAGTACCTAGTAGACATGTTTTCAACGGGACATTTCTAGAAGAGAGGGGGCATTGTCATAATAAGGTTCAGAGGTCTATATGGAAAAGAAAAATTGAACAAAAAACACTTAACTAAATTTAAGACGAATATGAACACACTGTTTAGACTATATATATATATATTTTTTTAATTGAAAAGATATACATTTCCTTTCGTCGAACACTGAACTTATCAGAGAGAATAATATAATATTTGCAATCACACACTAAACCATGAGAAATAAACACTTTCTTGCATAGATATCAATTTTTGGTTCGTAGGAACTGACGAGTCAAAGGATAAATTAATCCCACATCGAAATAGTACCCAAAGAAAGAAAGAAAAAAAACACAACAAAAAACATTGTTCATTACAAATCAGAGAAAAGCGACCTTAATACACATTTAAAATCTAAAACTAAAACTTTTGCATCAACATACGATTTAATAACACGAATTCACTCCCATCTACCCTAACATCCAGTAAAACATGAGGCATATTACTATAATATTATAATATTGTTTGGAAATCTCAAAAACTATGACCCATTTTAACACACAAGACAACGATGACACGACAGGTAAAAATCTAAGTGTGGATTCTAAAACGCTAAACAAACATCCATCCACTGAAGAAAATAGAATTTTAATTTTCACAATCCAACACAACCATGATGAGTTCAATGAATTGAATGACTTTTAAAAATGAAAGAAAGAAAAAGAAAGAAAGGAAAACAAAAAGAACCTATTTAACGTACGTATCCATACGCGCCTTTAAAGATCGTGTTGACTGGCTTTAATTACCGAGCTTATCACCTTACGCAAATCAAGACTGAAAGCTGAATGAAATATTTTCCACGTCGCACAGGGATTATAACAGTAGTAGTATAGCACTGTCATAAGGAAAGTCAGTGTAACTCTCTCTCCATGTGTGTGTGTGGATAGATACAGAAATAATATAATAATAAAGCTCTATGTGCAGTCAGGTGTATTCTTCCACCTCCTCGTCGTCGTTGTCGTCGTCGACATTAATATCGTCATCGTCGTTCGACTCCGATAGCAAATTAAATGTTTTGCAAGATGCCCTAGTTCTCTACTTTTTCACAATCACTTCATAACATGACACACATTAAGAAAGAGAGAGGGAGAGGTGAGAGGGAGAGAGAGAGGGAGAGAGAGAGAGAGAGAGAGAGAGAGAGAGAGAGAGAGAGAGAGAGAGAGAGAGTGAGAGAGAGAGTCCAGGCAAAGACATAAGACATAATAAAAATGAAGCCGTCGTCTTCGCCACATTCCGAACTATGTCACGGTAAAATGCACACACACACACACACACACATACACACGCACACACACATTATATATACACACCCACACACAGACGACTTGAATTGAAAAAAAAAGAAAAAGAGAAAAAGGACGAACACAGACACATACATACATATTATGTACATACAGGGAAAACACACACACACACACACACACACACACACACACACAAATACACATCTTTATTATTGTGATAGTGACAGGTATACAACAGGTTGGAAGAGTTGATGTGGGGGGGGGGGGGGGGGGGGGGGGGGGGGGGGGGAAGAACGAGGAGGCTGTTGTTGATGAGCGGGATGATTATGACGATGTTGGTTATGAAGGTTTGTTTGTTTGTTTGTTTGTTGCTTTAGGTCTCTTCCAACACAATTGAGGTTATATGAGAGACCGCTGAAACAAAAAAACAAGCAATCTAACAAAAATAGTACAAATGTAAATCAAAATCATAACCTAAAGATTCATAAGCTAAATTATAAATAACCAAGAACAAACAGGCAGAAGATTTACAGAAAAAAAATTCCCCTGTCAAAAATACAATCACAAACCAAAGAAGCAGGATAGGCTAGTAAAGAGAAGAAGAAACGACATCACTATCGGATCGTACACCCATGCGAACATCATAGGTATATGATTCAAGGGTGATGCTCCCATCCAACCACCCGCTGGTTATGGAGGCAATAAGCTATAATATTGCAATAATCATCGGCTTAATCTGTACACTACACATTTCAATTTTAAAAGCAGTTACAATAAAAATAACTAAATAAATAAACAAATAAATAGATAAAGACATGAAAATGAACAAATATGAATAAAAATAAATAAATAAAACAATCATATAAGACCAGAAATAGTAAAAGAGGCTACTAAAGTAATAATTAATTGGGGGATAAAGAGATCCTTTACAGCTGGCAGTGCCAGGAAAAAGAGAGGGAGAGAGGCCATGTGGTCTTGTGGTATGACACTCGCTTTCGGATTGGAAGGTCCTGCGTTCGAGCCTCGATCGGCGCCTAGGTGAGTCCTTGGAAAAGGCTCTTTACTCACATGCTCTCACCGTACTCAGGCGTAAAATGAGTAACTGCCTATATATATAATGTTATTCTCACCTCGTGTTTTTCCACAGATTCGAAACAACGCTGTGTTGAAAAACTAGGTGGCAAGAAAAT
>NC_088360.1:18414183-18424241 GCF_034508935.2 Berghia stephanieae | reverse complement strand
TTGAAATAAAAATAATAATAAAAGGAAAAAAATGCAACCCTTCCCCGTGAAATATATCTATGTAAATTTACCCTTTTTTCTTTAAAAATAATTGACTTTTAAAATACTCCTTTCCCTTTTAAGATACAATATAGGTTTTTTTTTTCCCCCCCCCCCCCCCCCCCCCCCCCCCCCCCCCCCCCCCATCCTTTCTTCATCTTTTTAAAAACAAATGAAGTAAAAGGGGAGGTAGGCACCACTTCTGGTATCAGAAAATAATAAAGATAAGGTTTATTATGGAGCATTGCCAGAAATATTTTTTAAAAAAAAATAAAGAAGGAAAATAAGAAGGAAAAAATTAGGTGGTTGGCGAGAAGAAAAATGGACAAATTTCGGACCCTTGTCACAAGAGCTGACAGGAGGAAATTGTAAAAAATTAAAATACCTCTGTGCCAAAAGACGGTAAAACAAATATCTCATTGAAGCAACGTACTGAAGTATTTTGAATTATGCAATTTAAAAAGCATTGTAAACTTGTCATTCGGAGTCACAAAGCCCATTGGAACGGGGGAAATCAATCCACTCCCAAATTTTAAGACCCCAAGCATTCAAACGCTCAAATTTCAAGACCCCCAAAGCTTCAAGACGCTAAAAAACTTCAAGACGGCCCCCCAAAGCATTCAAGACGCTCCAAAGCATTCAAGACGCTCCAAAGCATTCAAGACGCTCCAAAGCATTCAAGACGCTCCAAAACATTCAAGACGCTCCAAAGCATTCAAGACGCTCCAAAGCATTCAAGACGCTCCAAAGCATTCAAGAAGCTCCAAAGCATTCAAGACGCTCCAAATCTTCAAGACGCTCCAAAGCATTCAAGACGCTAAAAGCATTAAAGACGCCCAAAGTTTTAAGGGGCCCCCAAAAAAACATTCAAGCGCTCCAAAGCATTCAAGACGCCCCAAAGTTTCAAGACGCTCCAAAGATTCAAGAGCTAAAAGCATTCGACGCAGTAACAATTGCTTGTTGTCCTTATGATTTAACGCTAATTTACTGTAAATATATTTCCGTCAGATCTAACATATTAAAATAACCAAAAAAAAATTCTTCGTGAGTTTTTTTCAATAATTAAATTTCCCGGGAAAAGTACAAAAGAAAGAGAAAAAAAGAAAGTTTAGAATTTTTAAACCCCCAGATAATTCATTTAGGGGAAAGGAGGACGTCAAAATTAGGAAAAAATTCAGGCAATTCCTATGCGTTGATTTATCAGAAAAGTATAAATTTCCCCGCAACACACACACACACACAACCAAACCACACACACAAGACAGACAAGTTATTTCCAACAAACAATGTAACAACAGTGTCGTTATTTTATATAGTACTAATATAGAGATCTGTAAGAAGATGCAAATGTAAAAAAAAAAATTAATAAATAAACAACAAAACAAAACAAAAATTTTAAAAACTTAGAAAACCCCCCCCCAACAATACAAGACAAATAACTGAACAAAACAAAACAAAACAAAAAACAAGTAAGCAAAACACATAAACACTGAACAGAAGGGACAAGTTTTAACTCCAACTCCCCTGTTGAGCAGACTATCCACAGAGTTGCGCACACCGTCCGCTCATAAAACATACGTGTAGTGCATTTGAAACGAATAATTTTGCATTGGAAACAGAAGAATGGGTGCTCCATTTTCTTTTGTCCCATCCCTTCCCCGTGGAAGAATATCAATAAGAGATGAAGTGAGTAGGAAAGTGCCAGAAGACGAATCGCGTATCCAAGGCCACGATATTCTTCCAGAAAAGTGAGTGAAGCAGGCACTTTCACTTATGGTGATAACAACAAGAGTTGAAGTGAGTAGGAAAGTGCCAAAAGACAAAATAGAGAATAAAAATTTCGCGACGGTGATAGGGGGTTTGAACCCGCGACCTTACTGGTATGACAACTCCGCCTGGCCGGGGAGAGCGTGACTCTACCGTATGAGCTATCCACGATCCCCCCACGAACCCCCATCACCGTCGCGAAATTTTGATTCTCTATTGTCTTCTGGTACTTTCCTACTCACTTCATCTCTTGTTGTTATCAACATAAGTGCCTGCTCCACTCACTTTTCTGGAAGAATATCATGGCCTTCGGTACGCGATTCCATGGTGTACAATCTTTCGTAACCCTGAGATAACTAGATGGTATTCAGCTCACTTTCCAGGGCCTCCGCGAAAACTGTTGCTCGGTTTCATTACACTCCTTGCATGCTTGGAATGTTATCTTAGCCTTTATTTTGAGAATGTCAAATCTACGTTCAAATAATTCAACCCATTATGCTTAATTATTTTGCTTTCTCGTTCTTCTCCCCCCGCGATTTTTAATCAAAGATATAGTAAAGCGAATTAAACCGATAGGGTGAAAGGGGGGGGGGGGGGGGCAACAACATCTGTAAATTCTGATTAAATCTGCTCGGGCAGTTTAAACAAATTTAAGGGAGAGAGGGAGGGAGAGAGAGAGAGAGAGAGAGAGAGAGAGAGAGAGAGAGAGAACACGAGAGAGAGAGAACACGAGAGAGAGAGAGAGAGAGAGAGAGAGAGAGAGAGAGAGAGAGAGAGAGAGAGAGAGAGAGAGAGAATGAATGTTGGTACCAAAAAAAATAATAAACCATTACATTTACGTAGAGTCATTGAAATACAGTTTAACCAATGTCTCACTAAGTTTCATTTCTATAATTTCAGCTGGCTTTTGATGGAGATCTGATAAACTAATCCCCAACAAAAATACAACAGTGGCTACGAAATGCAACACTACCTATTATCTTGCAATACAGTTAGTTCTGTTGCCGATGCCATTTATTATTTGTTGAGACTCAAAAGTAAAGCACTGATTCGGGGGTCCAGGCCAGACAGAGGAGGAACATCGTCGTCACGGTTCGAAAGCAACAACAGTGTCGGGGGACGATGAATGGGTCATGGACTGTCACTGTCACGAGGTCTGGTCGGACCCACTCCGTGACAAGTCACCGTGGAAATGTCCCTTGACTCGACTGTCACTCGGCAGAAATGGGAACACAACGACTATGAAACGCTGACAAGAGAATTCGGTAATTTGGGAAAAAGCGGCAAATGAATAGAAATTAATTTTTTTTTTAAGTGCGCGCGCGCGTTTGTGTGTGTGTGTGTGTGGGGGGGGGGGGGGGGGGGGGGAAGGTTCCAGCCTTGTTATACAGACAATACAGTACAGTAAGTCACTGGTTATAGAGCTTATAATTTAAGAATTACTCGGAGATTAGGAAAAAGGAGGATAGATAAGGAGGAGAAGAGGCGGTCGGAGAAAAATGAGACCAGAGATGAGTAGAGCATGTGCCAAAGGAAAGGGGTGAATGATCTATATATTGACCATCTATCTCGGTTATATACAACAGATAGGCGGGGGGGGGGGGGGGGGGGGGGGGGGGGGGGTTATGGCATTGAGCGATGCAGTGATTTGAATCAGAGTATGTAATGAATAACACATAATTAACACAAGGATTCGCACCTTTCGCACACTATGAAATAATAAGTATGCTCTAGTTCTAAAGCGAGCTCCATTTTCTTGCTATTCCATCTGACTATGAAAGGTCATTAAATTATTTGGGGATTCTTTTTTTTTTTTCCTCATATCTTTTTCTCTCCCCTTTGTCTGGCACTGCAACAATCACAATACGTCTCTTTTCATATTTTTATCTATCACCACGCCTTTTCCCCAATAATTTCACCTTCTTATCTATCGATAAATAAACACACACATATATCTATCTATCTATCTATATATATATATATATATATATATATATATATAAGTATCAATCCACTATTAAGGTGACCACTGTGAAATGCACCAATTGGAGGACCAAGCATATGTCTTGTTCAAATTGATTAAACTGTTCAATCTTTGTTCAAATGAGTATAGTTTGATTCCCTACAATGATTTATGAACACAATTCTGATGCTTGATGATCACAATGGTATATAGAAAATTACTCGGTCCCCCTAATGTTTTACTAAGTGTTTCTGTAGCTTTAAGGAGACATTTGGTAAAAACATGTTTTTAGGGAGACCACATTAAAAAACCTTTTAGGGAGCCCAGTATATGTTTATATATGTGTATACCTAAGAGTGCATTTTCAAGTGAGCTACCACCAAATTGTCTAAAATAAAGTAAGTCCTTAAGATTAAGAGCTTCATGGCCATAGTGTCGAAGCTTATCCCAGTGTGCGTAGAGTGAAGTGGCCGAGCAAACGCATTTACTAACTCCTGGGAAGGTCCATCCCTCAGAAGGGGCGCTCAGGGAAATAACCTGGGACTCAAACACGGCAAAAAATATTCCCAGTTGCTCCGTGCGCCATTGTTTTTGCAGTCCCCGACCCCTTTAGAAACCTGACGACCCAGGTTAAGATCAGAGATAGAAGGGACCAGGCAGAGGAGTTTATTTGTTGTTGTTGTATACCACTGAATGGACTTGGTTTGTTTTGTTTTGTTTGTAAGGGTTTTACGGCGCTTGCAACACATTAAGGTCATATCAGCGCCAGTTAAAAAGGAAGAAAATGGGATAGTAAAAAGTTCTGGAACTACAATTAGAGCACCCAAGAAAAAGTAAGGCAAAGGGGATTTGTTTCAAATAGGAAACAGTAGATTCCAAGAGCCCACTATCAAGTACTTAGTTTGAGATCACCTAAACGTCTCATTCAGACACAAGCACAGGTCCCAACAAAGAGGGATACACTCAAATGTTTACAAAGCATAAATAATATGTAAAACAAAACAATAAAGAGCATAACAGACAGATGATTTACAAGGGAAAAATATAATCTCCCAAAACTCGAACTATACATTTGACTGTTTCCCTCCCAGCAGGTCCTGGACAAAACCAAGTAATCCCATCCCATCCCGAGACAAAGACAGAAAACAAGTTGGGAAAACAGACATAGGGGGATAGAAGACGCAACGAGTACGTCCCTGCCCATTATGGGAAGTCGGGAACCCCACCCAGTGAGTGAATGGGTTGGATGGATAGGACAGCAGATCTGATGGACACAATGAACGGCTTCAATCAACATCTCATTCACTTTAACTTGCACAATGCTTGCTTTGGTTTCGTGGTAGACAGTTCGTCTGACGCCCGAGTTGCCAGGGTTCGAATCCATATTTGTGGCGATGCAGAGTCATTGTAAAAGTCTCATTTACAGTCTCACTTGTGTTAATTGGAGTACGTTACTGAATTGTAACAACGTTGTTCGTGTCCATATAATCTACTACCAGCTGCACGTTGAGCTCATTGTGGGTTTTATGATACATCAAGCTCGTGTAAAATTACATTTACATTTGACCGAAAAATGATACATAACGATAGAAGTCTACAAATCATATTGCAGGTTTATTTCAGTTCCAAAAGCCATCACAAACATTCATCCACTGTATCACATAAGTCTTTGGTCACCAATAAAAGCATGAAGTTTGCTATGTGTACAGTGCAACATAAAAGGATAGAAACAGTTTTATGATAAAACCTCAAATGATAACAAACCAATATGTTGTTGCTGGTAAGTTGCTTAATTGCATTTGTTAAAAAGCATAAACTGTGAAGCAAAAGTGTTGAAAATCGTTTTGAATAAAGTTTAATGCAAAAAAAATAATTCTTAAGCACTTTATGCCGTTCTAAGCTGTCGTTGCTGCATTTTTTTTCATTATTAATTATTATTATTTGATTAAGGATGAGGGGATAAAGAAAGAATGAAATTAAATGCACAGAGGTGTCATTTCTTGACAGTCACCTCTAAAGATTGCAACTCTTAAAACTATCATAAAAAGAATAGTGAAAATTTACATTAGGTATCTAGAAAATGCTGAACATAAAGCTACATTGGCCAATTAAGTTAGGGTTAGTAGAAAGACTTTTTATTCTGCCATATCTGATTCTTTCAGATAGTTCTACATAGCTGCCAACTTTTCAAAAATAAAATAAGGAACGCTCATTTTGCCCGGGATGAGGGGCGATGTGTGCCGAAGCCCCCCCCCCCCCCCCCCCCCCCCCCCCCCCCTTCATCGAATCGCAACATATAAAAGTCAGCCTTTTTAATTACTATTACTAACACTAACAAGTTTGAGATGACAGAGGCTAGTCCAAATGTTGTCAATTATCGGGTTTAGTACCAGCACATTTGAATCGTTAAAATGACACTTTCCACAATGATTGTTGTTTTGTTTTTAAGGGTTTTTACGGCGCTTGCAAACAATTTAGGTTATATCAGCGCCAGTAAAAAGGAAGAAAATTGGATAGTAAAAAGTTCTAGAATTACAGTTGAAGCATCCAAGAGAAAGTAAGACATAGGGGAACTGGGAACAAATAGGGATCAGATGTAGATTCCAAGAGCGTATCACCAATGTACTAAGTTTGAGATCACTATAAGTTTATCCGGACACAAGAACAAAATCCAACAAAGAGGAACACACTCAAATGCTTACATTATACATTAAAAAATAACAAATATAGTAATAATAACATAACAGAGAGATGATTTACAAGGAAAAAAATATCATCTCCCAAAACAATAAATATGCATTTGACTGTTCCCTCCCAGCTAGGGACTCCGGCGAGGGCCAGGAAAAAAACAAGTAATTTTCATTCCAAGACAAAGACTGAAAGCATGTTGGAAAAAAAGATAAAGGGGATAGAAGACACAGTGTGTACCTCCCTGCCCGCTATGGGAGCTTTCCACAATGAGATCAAAATTCAGAACGGACAATATAAAGAAAGAATTCAACTGCCTAAACTTTGATAAGGACCATACACAAGAAGCACGATTGTAAAATAAATGAAATAACTTAAGATGGTTAGAAATGCATAACTACCAACCTGGTACATCACTTGAGAGGGCGTTTTGGGGTAAAAATTAGTGTGAGTTCAGATAAAAAGTAGACGATTGCATATATGTTTTCTTTATGCAAACATAATGGTCTTTAAGTAGTATACTATAATAGTAGTTATAGTAAAATGCACCTCTAAATATTAGAGAATTCCTACTTCTTTACTTTGACAAGATAAACACACCTAAAAATGGAGTATACTTATTTTTCTTGAACCTAAACCGTTACAAAAGCTTGCTTGAAAAAAAAAAAATTAAAATCAGATGAAGTTTGTTTTAAAGGGATTAAATTTATATATTTCATAAATTAATAAAGGGAAATATCATTGTCATCTGTAATCAATATAAGCAATTGATTTTTTATTGAATACCTTCCAATCAAAAAGGTGGATTAATTTTATTCTTAATTAAAATAATATTTGTAACAAATAGTGAAAGTATCAATACTGTCTTAGAATATTCAAAGTATATCGAGGCTAACATCCATATCTATGCAAATCTCCAATACATTATGAAAGGTTTGGAGTAAAATACAGGCGTCATATAAACGAATGGAACTTTTTTAATTGTTGAAAATCATTTATGTTAGAGGCATAATTCAAATTAAAGAGCTACACAAATGGAGATTATGCTCTCACTGGACACCAATAATAATGATAATAATAATAACACAATTGTAGTAGTAGTATATAGTAATAATAATGGATCAATAATAATAATTCATTAGGCTCACATGGCTTTTTTACCACAATTAGTCAAAAATTACAAAATACGGATTTTGAACTAAAAAAAGCAACTTACGGACTCAGGAAGTCAAATACGGAACAAATCCGTTTTAACAGAACGGTTGGCAGCTATGGTTCAAACAAAGCATTTGTCTCTCAAGCTGAGCAAAATGAATGTTCATATAATATAAAAAAGGATATTGCCAATGATGAACAGATTGTACTATATAAAGATAAAACGTTTTTGTAAACCCCCAAATATGTCAATAAACTATACAATACAATGAATGTAATAAAATCAAATTCATGATGTCATTTACACCGATTGAAACGCTCTTTCCTTCTATATTTATTTCTTTCATTAAAAATCTTTGTCTTCACCAAACTAATTAGTGTACCTTCAGGGATTCCTTTTTGTGAAAATACCCTGTGGTGTTTTAAGAACAGAATAATTTCAGACTTTCTAGTAATGATCCCCTTGAACCATGTGCTGAAAAATCTTCGACAATTTTTTTAAAATATGACTTGACTCTATCGTATCCTCATCTGACCATGACTGTATCTCCGATTTTTGCTTGAATTCTCTTGGGTTTCAGTTGTTTTGAAAACACGTAAGCTGATTTGGCACTCCTGCTTCACCATCAAATATTTCTTCTTGATTTGCAGCTGTTACTATGGATGTTCCAAAATTTGCATTTGAGTCTCTATTCACTACAGAGTCATTTTTTCAATGTTACAATTTCCTTCCCCAGTGACCGATGCTGAGTTATCAATTTGACCCAAAAAATGACCAACTTCTGTTATTTCTGTATTGCAGTGGACACTGATAATATGTTTTGATTGATTGATTCACTGTGTCCATTGATCGATTAGAAGACATCTCTCTCGTGTTGTGGGACATCAAGTAAGGCAAATAATGTCGAAGCTCGGTGCCTGAATTTATCAGCTATTAACAACTGGGGTTTCTCTAAATCCTTTACTAAGGAAGTGACATATTTGATGGCAATGTAACCACTTACATGATCTTTGGATATTCCTGTATTTGGAAAAAGAATGGGTTGTCTGAAATATAAACAGCTTTACGCTCTGTGCAAGTTTCCTTAAAGGCTGAATTGTGTCATTGGGTATCAACACAGGGACCAACATCTTGCTTCCCTTTCCAGACTGATAGGCCAGCTTATACTTCTCAAGTAACGCTTTTTCCAGAGGATCAGTGGACAGTGTTGTACAAGCTGGGGATCACCCATACACCTGAATCTGCATCATTCCAGTCTTTTAACAACCTCCTTGCGGGGTTTCTCGCCTCTCCTCGCATTAACTTGGTAAGCCTTAGCTACGATGACATTGCGAAGCCTAACAAACATATGTGAATCAAATAATTGATAATCATCCTCACAAATACAGACCATCTCTTCAGTAATAAATTGCCGTAGCTTCTTTATATCATTTCTCTAAGGCATCTCTTTGGGTTTTCTCAAATTTGTTCTCTTTGCTTCACATTGAACTTCTGGCTGTAAAAAAATACTATCCCAATTATAATCCAGGACAGCTTTGAACAAATTATTCTCTGCGGATTCTTCCATTTTGTTTTGCATTATATATTCCCCTTTTAAGAAAATTAATTAACTTTTTCAATATAAATCCAATTGAAAGCTTCAAGCCTGCTTTCAATGTCCCATCCTCTTTCAAAGTCATTTCATGAAATGGTTGCGATATTTCATTAAAGTTACAAACGCTTTTCACCCGGTCCTCTCCAGAGAAAGAAGGTTGATTCGTTCTTTCCTTGTTTTTAAAATCAAATTCCTAAGATGCGTAAATCACTCATTTAACTTTTCTCTCCTTCTTTGAACTTTTACTCCACAATTTTGTTCCTAACAATACATAGCTTTGTCTGATCGACACAAATTTCCCATTCATCATTCCGAAATTGGTCAGAATTTTTCCTTTATTTCTTTACTTGCATTGGGAGCCAGGGATAAAAAATTTTACAACCCCAGTACACAGAGCATGCTCAGTATACAATTTCTTTTTGTGTTCATAAACCCTTCGTCCAGAGTAAAACCCCTTACAGCCAGCACACATAACAACTTCTTGTGACCCTTGTGCTCTTCACGCATAACTATTGAATTGTTTCTAGTGTTTGAATAAAAAATGCTTTTCTTGAGATATCATTGTTCTATCCCTTTCCTTTAAGGCTGTTTCCATGCCTCTGTACATTCTGTCTTATCTTTGTGTTTCCTCATCAAATGCCTTGAGAGTTTTGTTTGCAACTGTCCACAGTATGGACAGGGTCTCCTTGGCTTTTTGTATTTCTCTGGAAAAAAAAGAAGAAAATAAAGCCATCATGCTTATGAACTATGAAAATAAATCAATAGACAGATCATATGCACATCAGCTACATGACAGCGATAGAGAGGAATAGCATTCCAATATTTAGGCCTGGACAAGTAACTGTATAATT
>NC_088360.1:18402352-18414083 GCF_034508935.2 Berghia stephanieae | reverse complement strand
TTTTTACTTTTAGATTTTAGCTTTTAGGCCTACTCCATAAGGTGTTATATTCCTTGCATCACAATAGCGTAATGCATCGACGGGGAGAAGCGTCTTTGTTTCGGCCAGCTGGATAGATAGCCTGTGATTGGTCGAAGACTTTGAGATGCTTGATTCACAATTCTACATGAACGGACCCCGGCGGTCTATCAAAGAGGTGTAACAAATTTATTTACCGACTATTTTTCTTGGTGCTAAAATGACAAAGTAATAATTTCGCATCAGAAAAAATATTTCTGAAGTTCCAATCTCTTTATTACAATAAAATTGATACCTCGAATGACAAAATCGACCCACAAATAAGGGAGTTATAAATTATTCATAATATTTTTAAAAGTTTACAATAATGGTCTTCAAAGTCATTTTTCATCACCAAAGTCGTAATTTTTTACCGATTTTTACCAAACAAAGTGCAATGTCAATGATTTTCACCCGCAAATAAAATAGGATTTAAATCGCAATTTCTGAAACGTATTTTCTTTTCTGTCGGCAAATTTAATAAAAATCAAAGCTGAAAACACCCTGCGGCAGTGACAGGGCCTGTCATTTCCTTCACAACGATTGGATTTTACTTACTGAGGCCGGTCTTGACTACCCCGCCCATGAATATTATGCCGTTGTCGGTTTTTGTCGGTTGAATCTTAAAGAGTTAACCAAAGTTGATTTATTTACTTATAATACTTATAACAAAAATGGTAAAATCTTTAAACTTATCCCTGTAAAAAAAAAATAAAAAAAAAATAAAAATTAATTAATCCAACAAAAAGATAAACTATCTTACTTGTGATGGAACAACTTGCATTTCTTGCATCATTTGTGGGGTGAACTGCATCCCCATGTATTCATCGAGAGTTGGGTAGAGTGTGCTAGGCCCTTGTGGCTGTGGGGCAGCTTCATATGGAGGGGAGTTTGTTGTGGATAGACCAATGGTGCACTGGGTTGGCTTGGGGCTGCTCCAGCTATAGCATTCTCATGGGTATGTTGTGCCTGAAATTTAAAAAAAAAATAAAAAAAAAAATTAAGCTTTTATATAGTGCAATATCCACTAAATGTGCTCAAAGTACTTTACAAGAGGTCCCTGGTAAACAGCAACATTTAACATGTAGGACGGGACATGCCGGGACATGAGAATTTCATAACTTTATTACAAATAATTACCTCATACAACAAATGAATACACATGTGACAAATTATTTCAAATCAAATAAAATTCAATGAGTGGGAATGTCATTTAAATTGCCACTGCGAATTTTCCAAATTTCATACTGTTAAAGATTGGTTCTGATGCAAAAAATCAATATTTCAATGAATTTTAATTGGATGTTGTAGTAATATTGTGGGGAGAAAATCAAATCAAATTTAAACCATGGCCACAGCTGAGATTTTTTAAAAACTTTACGCCCCAGTCAGCCAAAACTGTTATTGCACCCTTGGGAACTGGGCACGTATCAAAATTAACAATTTGCATGACATTCTAAAATTCTTACCCTCTGCAGCTGGTCGACTTTCATATCTTCTAGACTTGGATATAAGGCAGACATTTTTGATGCTTTGTTGTGTTATTACGTTAATAAACACTAGTTTCAAATATCTGGGGAGAATACAGAGAATATGCAAAAGAAAAACGAATTACAAGGGATATAGTCAAATGAGAAAAAAGAGAAAATGAAAGAAAGAAAGAAAGAAAGAGAGAGAGAGAGAGAGAGAGAGAGAGAGAGAGAGAGAGAGAGAGAAAGAGAGAGAGAGAGAGAGAGAGAGAGAGAGAGAGAGAGAGAGAGAGAGAGAGAGAGAGAGAGAGAGAAAAGAAAGTGTGATGATTGTGTTGAGGTGGTGGTTAGGATTGATGGTTTGTTGCTGGTAGTAGTAGTGATAGTAGTTATGATGCTGCGGTGGCTGTTGTAATAGTGGTAGTAGTCATGATGATGATGGTGATGATAAGGATACACTAGTGATGATAGTAAGAGCAACAATTGATAATATTATTAATCATAAATAATATGGTTGTGGCTGTAGCAATGTGAGTAAAGATGATGATGTATTGGTGGTTTTAGTAGTAGTATCTAGTAGTAGTAGTAGTAGTAGTAGTAGTAGTAGTAGTAGTAGTAGTTAGTAGGAGTAGTAGTAATAGTAGTAGTGGTGGTGGTGAAAATTGCTTACCAAGATATCACTGTACAGTGAAAATAGCCTACCACAATAATTATTATCGCCCTACGGTGAAAATCGCCTACCAAGATATCACCTTACAATGAAAATAGCATCTATCAATACCAAGCTATTTTCACCCAGCTTCCAAAACTAAAAGCAATGTTCAGTTGACTCAATTATGAAACTGAAACTCATTGTGCTCGGACTTGAAGCTGTTCAGGTTTGAAATCACGTTAACTGGTGTTGTGAGTCGGCTAACCAGGATGTTAATGTAAGTTGAAAGTAAAACGCTGCCAAAGTAAAAAGAGAGAATGGAAACAGACCCAGACTCAGAGGCAGTCAAAAATGACAACATTCTCTGAATCTTGGCCTGGAAACTGGGTATCATCTCACGACTCACGTCACAAACAAATTAATTAAGGTTACGTCACAATTCCCTCTGACATTGCTTAAATTTACCACCTATAGAAGTCATTAGTTTCTTACAAATTAAAGCTTAAGTCAGGGATGGGAAGGGGTGTTGACAGCTTCAAGTTCCTAGAAATCCTTGCAAAAACAACGAACACAACATGAGAAAGAAAGAGAGTAAACAAGTGATGACAATGACAACACTAGAACTTAGGAACGAAAAATTTAGAAATCCTTACCGATCAATAATAATCAATCAATGCTGTATTCTTAATGAAATGAACTTATAAGTAACTGTGGATGCCTTTAAATGTCTCTTTCACAATCGATTTGCTCAACGTCACTTGACAAGGATTTTTTCCTCGACTATTTATAGACTGCTATCATTACTGACGTCATTGTCATATGGTCTTGACATCATCACAGTTAATTTCGCAAATGTTATTCGAAAATAAATATGATTATTTAAACTTTACTATCGATAAAGGTTATGTTTTATATCATATATAATATACATTTTAAAATTCTTAATTTTTTAATCATAATTAGGAAATCAATGAAAACCACTGTCAATGACCTCGTATCTCCGGAAGTCAACACTACAGATAGAAAATGGCTGAATTAGGCACCAAAACAGATGCCGAATCAGAATTTCTTCCTGTCAGACAAAGAAGTAATAGTGATCCCAAACCTTCTGTTGAACCTCTTTCTTCTCGGTCAGGAAATCAGGGTAGGAATTAGAATTTAAAATCTCATTTGTTTTTCATATTGTTTATTAATGAACACACCTTAAATGGATCTTTCTGTGGGAGGGTGAGGCCGAGCAAAAACATCAACTTCAACGGTGGAATAAAAATTTCAATTGTTTCTGTTTAATTTAAAAACTAAAAAGTCCTTCCACTTTCTTTGTAATTGTCGGATGACAGATCAGTAATCCTACCAAATATTTCAGATATAATACACTTATTGAATTCCACGGTGAAGAAAGGAGTCACCTCTCTTGCATAGGTTCAGGGACTGTCCAGTGTCAGTTTGTTGTGACACTGACACAGTCACAGATTGACAACGCTGGGACTGTGACTGTGATTATTCTCAGACATGTCTGAGACCAAGAATATTGATTATTGGCAGACACATCAACTTACAATAAATCAGTCGATGGATAGTAGGTTACTACATACACAATTTCCTACACAATATATGCGTCGACATTCATGTGGGACATTCATGTGGGTGTCATCATAGTATAGTCGTGGCCGTATGGTTAGGTCGTTAATCCGTCTGGGACTTGTTGGCAGCAATGCTGTATGTTCGAAGCCAGGTTCGGCCCCTTTTTTATTTTCCATCTTCTTTCTACAGAGCGTTGCAAATGATAATTGTCCCGCCCACTCCCCCTCCCCCCTTTTTAAAAAAAAATATTTTTCTCTCTCTCTCTGTTTGTTCCTTTCTGGTGGCAAATTCATCCCCAGTCCGATCTCAAAAAGTATATTCTAAAAAGAATAAATTATTAAAAAGCAAACAAACAAAATTATTCAGAGAGCGACCAAATAGTCAGATAGAGAAAAGAAAAACAATAAATTTGTTTTAAAAGATAAAAACAACTTAAAGAAAGGTCTACATACACGGTAACTGGCACCTAGCCTCAGGATCTACGTACACAGTAACCGGTAACTGATTTGCCGCTGCAATACAAGCAATAAAGGATGGGCCTCTCTCTCTCTCTCTCTCTTACTCTCTCTCTCTCTCTTTCTCTCTTACTCTCTCTCTCTCTCTCTCTCTCTCTCTCTCTCTCTCTCTCTCGCTCGCTCTGTGTGTGTGTGTGTGTGTGTGTTATTTTAAAAAATCAAACAATACAATTTAACCCATTAAAGGTGAGCTTCAATCTTAATTTAACCTAATGCCTGATCTTAGTCTTAATGTTATCAATAAAAGACAAGCTGTGCGATTATAGCTTAATTGGTGGAAATGATATATTCTGCATTAACAATAGGTAAACTATTATAAGGATGAAAAAAATAAATCTGTATTACTGTTAAGAGGTTAAAATTGCACACACCACATATCGTTAAGCACCTCTGTATCACCCATTTGATCTACGTCATCAGGCGACTCATTGTTTTTTTCATCTTCCCCCATGCCTCTCTCTCTCTCTCTCTCTCTCTCTCTCTCTCTCTCTCTCTCTCTCTCTCTCTCTCTCTCTCTCTCTCTCTCTCTCTCTCTCTCTCTCTCTCTCTCTTCTCTCTCTCTCTCTTTCTCTCTCTCTCTCTCTCTCTCTCCTCTCTCTCCTCTCTCTCTCTCTCTCTCTCTCTCTCTCTCTCTCCTCCTCTCTCTCTCTCTTGTTATACCCTCCCCTTTGTATCTCATGGTAAAACGAAAACTTTCTACTTGGTTTGCAAATACATGTAGGATTTGTCTCTCACTAGGCCTAGGCTAATGACATTGGGTAGTGGGTGTCTAGTATTACCAAATTATAGATTCTCTGTTTGACCAATTTAATCAGGCATTTGGCCGTCTGCTTTCTTGTTTTATTGTACTAAACATTCGAATCTTTTCCTTGACCCGGAAACTCATACAGGGAGTCATATCAGATTAATTTATAGTTGGATTTCTCTAATCAATACTATTTATATAGTCTATAAGTATAACTATAATTATAACTCTAAAGAGAGAATTTGTTTATTAATTAAAATTTTGATCATAATATTGCAAGTGTGGTCTAATTGCCTATCATCAGTAGGCCTCATGAGCCATAAGGCCCATGGAGCTGGAGTTTATCCCGGTTTCTATAGCATGAAACGGACAATAGCAATCTAAAATAGAACCAACTACCCAATCACTGGTGAGTAGACGGGGTCAGAGAAAAAATCTCAATTGTACCTGGGATCGATTTTGGTCCCTTTGTGTGTTCAGTAAATGCAATACAAACTGAACTATTGGGACCTATTACCAATTGCCTATTATCAGATTTAGCTTTTAAGAAGGATTGTATGCATTATTTCAAAATCTTACTCAGTTTTGCTCTCAATTGTTGTGGTGGTGGTGGTAGTAGTAGTAGGATGATGATGTGGTAGTTGGAGGGGTAATGGTGATGAAACACCACTAAAAAGCGACTTGAAGGACAGCATTTAGACTGACAAAGAATGTTATGGTGACTATGATTAAAATGGTGTTATGTCATTTGACAGTGAGTTTATACTAAACTGATGATAGTGAAGGGATTTGGCCTTGATTTTTCGATAACTTAAAATGGGAGGTGGGTAGGTTTGCACACCTTGGTTTTACGCAGTTTGTCATTGGTAATACAATTAAAACTTTTGGCTCAGATTAAGATGATATACTCTGCAGGGCTGTGAAATACAACAAGGGTGAATATTCTTTGTAGCAACACCAAGCAAATGTCTCCTGTTTGCCACTGTAAGCCTCAGTAGGTAGTTTTGTTTATCAGACCACCTTTAGTGACTTTGGTTGATCCACAGCAGTACAACAGGGATACTACCAGATTTTCAAATCTAAGTTGAGTTGTGACAACAGTCCATGGCTTTCAAATCTAAGTCAGGGGGAGGGATGACGACAAGACATCTGTTTAAATGTAAGACAGTCACAACAGTTATAGAATATTTTCTTCATTTATGGATTGTCATGCAGGATTTTAAGGTTGTAACACTTGCTAAATAAACTCTTTCTTTTTTTTCAATGGTAACATAAATGGCTCAATTGTGCAAAGTTCACCCACTGTTAAAAATCTTTGCATCTTTAAGGATGAGAATTTGACATTAGACTGGCCCATAAAATATCTTTCTCAATGCCTAAATTTCCAACTTGACAGAATTGGTAAAATTAGAGACTACATAAATACAGATGTGACAAAAACATTGATTACATTATTAGTTCTTTCAAGAATTGACTATTGTAATTCTCTATGTTTGAACCTCACTAGCGAGAGATTACTCAAGCTGCAAAGAATTCAAAACAATGCTGCAAGATGAGTCCTTGAGACGTCATGCGTCACCTCTGCTAAAAGAGCTTCATTGGCTTCCTGTTAAGGAGCGAATATTGTACAAAGTTCTGATATGTTTTAAATGCACATATCAACCAACTTATCTTTATGATCAATTGGAGTTCTATACACCAGCCCGATCCCTTCGCTCGTCATCCGATGGAAAATTGCTTGTCACTCTAGGAAAGAACTCTTACGTGTCAAGTGGAGGACGATCCTTTGCTAGAAACATCCAACCCTCTGGAACAAACTTCCAAAAGAAATATGCCATTCTTCATTGGAAGATTTGTTTAAAAAAGCATCTTAAGACTTTGTTATTTTCCAAATTGAATTGTGGATGCCCCTGTAAAGTGCTCTGAGCACTTCCTCGTGATATAGGAGAGTGCTCAACAAATATAATATATTATTATTATTATAATTATTGTTATTACTATTATTATTATTATTCATTTATTTATTTATTTATTTATTTTTTAAAATTTAATATTGTTCATATCATGGCATCATCACTCTTATGACCACCAACACCGTCAAAATAGCATCAGTGCTACAAACCCCATTTAATTTTTTTAAATAAGGGAGGGAAAACATCATTGAAAGAGAGTTGTAAGTGGACTGTGTACAATTCTTAATAAATCCAATGGGCTTAATGCTGTCAAAATCGTATTTTTTAAAACCAAAAGCAGAAGACTTGTAGGGGAGAAAGTTTGTTTTCACACATTCTTTTCTGTTAATTTTGTTTGTTCAAGGGTGCTCAAAAAGTTTTTAACCTATCATCAAGGAATAAAGTCACAGATCTCAAGCATAAACTTTTGCCATCTGGCGATGACTTCAAAAGTGTTTTGGGATAGAATGACAGATTTTGTCACTCCAAAAAAAGCTTTCACTTCCCCATCTGTTTCCAATTGTCTGCCTTTCCATGGCCTTTTTTTTTTCAATTTAAAAACAGCCAGATGATGCTGAATCACTCATATGTCGATATTGCTTTTTGAGAACTGTTTGGCCTGTTGCTGTGGATTGTATAGACTCCTTTTTCAGTTTTCCTCTGCATTTTTCTTTTAATGCTTTTCTCAAGCTTATCAATTAGTTCTAATAGTAATTGTCAGATGAGGTTTGTAAGGTAGTCTGTCAGGATCAGACCATTCTTATCCCAAATCACAGAGAGTATCACTTCTCTAGAGGAATTTTTAACTTTTGCCCTCTTTAGCGTATTTTGATTCAATGTCAAAATGATGGACCCATGTTGTGTCCATTGTATACAAATGATGGGAAAAAATTGGATCTTTGTGCTGATCAATTGCTGTCTGCATTATTCTACTCTCTCCTTTCTTCCTGTTGTGGGGTGAGAAGTTTGGGCATCGTCTATGCTGCCACTTTTAACATGTTCAAATGGCATGTAAGATTTTCTTAAACAGGTCAGTATTTAGTATTATTAGGAATTTCATGTTTAACCATTGTGTGCAGTTAAGACTGAAAGTGGGCAACCTTATCGAGGTGCATCTCTAATGTCCATAAGTGAGGACTGTCTGAACTAATATTTAATTATCTTGTATTATTCTGGGCATATGTTGCCTTACACATCTGACATTTCTTCATGAATAGGTTGATTGTTTTCTTGGAGATGAAACTTCCATCCATTGATATTTTTAAAAGTTGCTGCGTTGTCTTCATCATTTTAATTATCAGACATTCCCAATATTTTGTCTCCATTCTTGATTTAAATGTTTTTAAAACGTGCAAATTTCCTCTATGGTCAGGTAAAATTGATTGATTGTCCCATCTAAAAATGCACAGGCTTAAAGGGGAAATTTTCCATGATCTTGATCTCGGTAAAGTTTTTGATTTTTCAATGTTTATCTATTTATTTATATTCTTTGGTCTTTAATGTTGAAATTTTCTACAATGGCAGACCCAATGTGGATGTTTAACATAAAATTCCCTTTTGAGCATTTAGCATTGGTTTTTGTTTGTTTGTTTTTTTTTGTTTTTTGTTTTTTGTTGTTTTTTTTTTTTGGGGGGGGGGGGGGGGGGGGGGGGGGGGGGGGGGGGGTGGGGGGGGTTCTGTTTTCTTTTCACCTTAAGACATGAACTTTTGGTATTTTTTATTTATTTGCATTTGATTTATTATTTCATTATTCTGGTTTCAGATGGACCTGGTGGTGACAGCAGCAATTTTTTAATATTGGGTTCCTCAACAACCCCTAGGCCAGTTAAACATCTTAAGGATGGTGAGTTTTGTGCCTCTCGGTTTAAATTTGAAATTAAGATAGATCACTGCGTTTGATTATGGTTATTTGATGCCCTACTAATTGTTTTGAAATTGTTTTTTTATTGGGGGGGAGTTATCCCCTGTTTTGTCATATTCTTTACGTGGAATTCTTTGTTTGATTTGCTGTTGGATTCTCAATTCAGTTATATTTGTGAGTGTTCATCATATTTGTATATATATTTGTATATTTTCGTTACGATGTGTGACCTTGAATATTGTTGGCTGACATATATCCATGTGAATCCTATTGAAATGTGTTGTGTTACTCGTTGGCTACAGTTCTTTTTTTAAATTTAATGATGTGGTGTTACAAATGCAAGCATAAATTCTGCAGTTATTAAAAAGTCATTGAATAGTGTGCGATTTTGGCAAAAAAGTTTTATGGCCAATTTTCAATGAATTCCCAACAAATACCTCTGAATGATTTCAACACTTTGTGCTGTATTGTGAGCTTTGTTTTTTTTGTTTTGTTTTTTTTCAACTGATAATGAATATTGTAATATTCACATAAAAAATATAGTTGAGGCAACTGTATAGGATTTTATATGTCAACTGTTTTGAAGTTTATAAGAAAATTAAAAAACAAAACAAAAACAAAAACATGATGGGTGCACGCAGTTTCAGTTAAACTAGGTAAACCTCGAGCATATTTACTGTCATGTTGTTTGACTATATCTAGTTCTGTCATTGGAATGTCTCCACAATCCATAAGATCGGGTAGGCTAGGAACTGATTGTGATTTTGGTTAATCATAACGCACAATGATATGGGGTAAGGCGCTATATAAAAAACCCATATATTATTATCATTATTATTATTATTATTATTATTATTATTATTATTATTTGGGATGCAATATCATGTATTTTGGAGGAAATGGAGGTCAGGTTTACAATGAAATTAAAAAAAAATTAGGGTTGGTAATTTTGCCATCTTGTCGGGGTGGAAAAAATGCCTAGATCAAAATGGGAATAACATTATAGAATGAAAGACAAATTATGTAAAAGTCTATTATAATATAGTTTTATCAAGTTCACTGTAAAACTCTAAAAGGGGTCATGGCTTTAAGCCTTTTATATCTTATCTTGGGCAGCTCTACTAATTATTAGATTTTTACAGCATTGCAATTTGTTTATATATGGAATTGGCGTAAATAGGCAAAATGAGTGATTGAAATAATCTTGTTATTTATACATTTTGTTTTAACATCTACACAGAGAAATGGGTGAAGGGGGAGAGAAAGGGAGGGGTTTGGGAATGCAAGAGAAAGAGTGGGGCAGGGAGGGAATAGAGAGAAGAATTTTACTTATCTGTCCAGTGAGGTCAAGTTTAGTAAATAATAAATAAAAATAAGATATGTACCGTTTTATTCATAATGATAATCTCCCTATGTCATATTTCGTCAATACTTGCGTATGATTATCACTTAGTAGCTTGATCATAGTTAACATATCCATCTATCTGCGCATTTATATATATATATATATATATATATATATATATATATATATATATATATATATATATATATATATATATATATATAATATATATATATATATATATATATATATATATTTATATATATATAATCTTTTAAGGAGGAAAGAGGGGGGGGGGGGGGGGGGGGCATAATTAAATGTTAATTATCCTCGTATATACTGTACAGATTACTCTTGATAATATAGAAACAAGAAACGTGCCGTTTTATTTCATGATTAACTCCCTTGGTCATATTTCGTCAATACTCATTGAACTTGAGTGATTTTCACCAAGTGGCTTGGAATCTAGGTTTACTCTAGAGCTGTCTATCTAATCTATCTATCTCTCTGTCAGTCAGTCTGTCTATTCAAGCTGTCTATCTATCAATCTATTCATCAGAACTGTCATTTGTATAAATTATGGTATGGTATATATGCAAGTATGTAGTGTCCAAAATGTTGCCAAATTCCGATGACCACCTCACCCCCCCCCCCCCCCCCCCCCTTAACGTCCGATTCGCAATATCAACCAAAATACGAATGGATAATTGGTGAAAATAATCACTGTATCCAATTTTGTTAAAGGTTATATTTAAAAAACAAAATAAAAATTTGGGGGAGATCTCAAAATTTAGTTGAACCTAGAACCTACCCCACCCCACTCAGTTTTGCGTCTCTTTGTCCCCTTCCCCCCCCAAATATAAAGATCAACTTTGTTGATTGCCTCTGGTAGATCAGGATACGCTGGATCTCCTGAGAGGAGGAAGGTTTGTGGGTATTTGGTGTGTGTTGTGTGTTCAATTTTGAATCCTTGAATTAAAAGGTTCATGTTTGTCCCCCAACAGGGAAGAAAAGTCGTGACGTCACACCTTCTTTTCCGGTTCCAAAATCCTTGGAAGTATGTACGTAAACAGTCCCTCGGAGGGCTAATAATGAATAGGTTGTATATTGGAATCATGAGATAGTATAATGACTTGAGTAGCCAGATGTATAGGCAGATTCTAAGGATTACGGGGCGTAAAAAAACGAGGATGGATGATCTTTATTGACAAGCATATATTTGGACTAGAAAATAAGAGGCCATCATTCTGAAACTCAGAAGATCAATTACACTTGGTATGTATTCAGTCCTCTGGAAGAGTGTTTTACTCTTCCAATGAGATAGGAACCAGCTTTTTGACATCACATTTTTGTTCCCTGTTGTGATGTAAACATTTGTATCATTCTGTTTCAATCGTGACACCCAGTGTGCGATAAACCGATGACTCGTGATGACATAATTATGCTATTTTTAGATGTATTGTTGTCTAGCAAATAATACAATATCTGTAATCTTTGGTTGACCAGTATCTTTTATGACATTATTCGGTTTGTAAAGCTGTATCAGAAAAG
>NC_088360.1:18397352-18399852 GCF_034508935.2 Berghia stephanieae | reverse complement strand
ACAGTAAGTTTTGATTTCGCTGCGGATGGATGTGGAAGTGTTTGACGTGTGTCCTTCTTTGACGTAATATCGATCAGCTCGTTATCGGTGTTATTATTGGAAATGTCCTGGTCGAATTTCTTTGGGCGCGATATCTATTTTGCTGAGGATTTTGCCTTCGAATTTCCATGGAGCGTAAAAGTGGTGAGTAATAAAAGTCCTGGCTTTACTTTACTAACTGGTATTGGTGGAATAGATGTGTAAATAATGGCTTTTTGGTAATAATGGTGATAACAATGATGAAAAAAAATAAATTGGTAAAAGCAATATGGATGGTAGGCCTTCCGAAAGCTCCTACACACATCCCCATGTATTCTTGTTCTAATAAGGGGTTTGGGAGGGGGAGACTTTTTTTTTAAGAAAAAAAGTTACCCCCCCCCCCCCCCCCCTTCCCAAACTCCCTACTAAACATTATAAAAAACAAGAATACTGGGGATGTAGGAGCTTTCGGAAGGCCTCCCATATGGATAGGTAATAATAATAATAATAATAATAATAATAATAATAATAATAATATAATTTGGCAAATCGGGGGGGGGGGGGGGGGGGGGGGGGGGAATCCCTCAAAACTTGTCAGTTTCTCTTTTTGAACTTGTGTAGCAGGAACGGTATGAAAAAACATCTTGCCGAAGAAATAGAGCAACACGAAAAAGCAATTTGATAAATCGAGGGTCCGTCCTCTTAATACATCTTTATTGAAATTTTAAATCTAAAAATAGTGTAACAACAATTCTGGTCCAAATAAAATAAGGTGTTTTGACAGTGTAACGCCAGTCTTACATCCATTTGAATAATAATATATTTATACCATAGATAATAAGGAAGACACTCTGCCTCACCCACCGTTCTCTTTGTCATTGTATTTTCGAATGTTTCTACTTTCTGCTTTTTCCTCTATTATTTTCAGTCAGGTGGATTTTATTCGGTGTATAGTAAAAAAAAAAAATTTAAAAAATGAAAATAACCTTTCGTAGACAACTAGATCTCAAAGCTTAATGCCATCCAGCAGCCTAATGCAATGGACTTACTTCATTTGTAGGGCCCTGTTTTATATAATATTGGCTCTCGGTTTGTTTGTTTTTGTGTTCATTTGTTGTGTTGGTTGTTTTTTCTTAATTTTTCTTAATTTTTTAAAAATAAAATAAGGCTCACTATTGCCCTCCCCTTCTTCAAACTGAACACCTTGTCTCTCTGTTCCATGTGTTGTATTTGTCTTGTGCTTTGAATTGAAGGAATGTGTTAGAGGCAAAATACCAAATGTTTAAATATTAATAATAGTGCACATCTACATACCTGCCGAATCTTACGAATTTTAGACACATTTCATGGCCAATTACGAATATTTATTTTGAAAAATTACGAATTTTTAATTCTTACTAATACTTTAATAATATTAATAATAATAATAATAATAATAATAATAATGATAATAATAATAATAATAATAATAATAATAATAATAATAATAATAATAATAATAATAATAATAATAATAATAATAATAATAATAATAATAATAATTTTTCAATTTGGCAGGTCTGCATTTATTGTTAAGCGCAGCTTATCCCGCTACATTATACAGGATCCGGTTCCCTAATAAAAGCCTGAGCTTTTATGTAGCGTAATATCTACTAAACGTGCTCAAAGCGCTTTACAAGGAGTCCCTGACCAACAGCAGCACGTAATACGTAGATCGAGACACGACGCCTGTTATGCGATATTACAATTTTTTTTAGACCGAGACAACGCTGTTAACGGCCAAGTACTCAGTTTACACCTGAGGGTCGAACCCAGGACCATCGATCCGAAAGCGAGTGTCAGAGTGTCATACCACAAGACCCCATAGCCGCACTTCTCGCACTACAATCAGATCATCGTTTATCTTCTTTTACTCACATCCCTCCTTCACCCAATGACTTTAAGAGCTCGAGGTTCTGCTCTAGCAGTTTGATATCATGTGTTTTACTACGTCCAACAATGGATTCTCTTCAAATATTTAAGAAAATATGCGGTTACTTCCCTTCACTTGAATTCTTCAAAGTTCGAATTATACAAGATATAAATGCTGGAGCAAGTTCCTCGTTCCTAATGGCCATCTCCGGACATTTTCTGCTTCCCCCCCCCCCCCCAACCCCCCCTTTCCAATTAATTATTATTTATTATAATACATCCAAGCATTCAGATTGTCCCCCCCCCCCCCCCCCCCTCTCCTTCCACTTGCTCCTTGGAGTCTGTTGTTGTTCTGTCGTGTTTTCAACTAATAGGGACGGTTCAAAATACGAAAAGTGATGATTAATAAAATATTTCAAGCGTGACATCGGAATCCCAGGTAGTCAAAATTTTTCTTAGAGAAATCCTTTCTTTACTTTTTTTTATTTTTTTTTTTTTTTGTTTGTTTGTTTGTTTGTTTGTTGTGTTTTTTTTGTTCCTTCCTTCTTTTTTTTAAAATGTGGGATGTTGT